>NC_081416.1:142771146-143081980 GCF_949786415.1 Peromyscus eremicus | reverse complement strand
TGATGGCATTGTTAGCATCTTGCTTAGTGGAAACTAGGGGTCTATTTGTATATCCCAAAGGATTTACCTAGTGATGACAACGGTGGTAGGAGGGAAATAAATGGCTACTAAGGGAACTAAAGATGGCTCAAAATAATTTGGCTCTGGACTTGCAAAGTCACTGAAGTTCTGATACATATCTGCACATTATTGAGGTTCTAACCAGCCAGTCAGTCTTTGTAGTCACAGCTGCTTTCCAGGAATTTTCATATAAAACGATACCATAGCCAATCTGACTATCTGATGATTAATTTCTGCTTAATAGATCACTTTTCGTCTTTTAGATTTCACCTACTTTGTGACTTTATGTATTTTTTTAAAGATTTATTTATTTATTATGTATACAGAAGAGGGTGCCAGATCCGATTACAGATGGTTGTGAGCCACATCTGGGTGCTGGGAATTGAACTCAGGACCTCTGGGAGAGCAGTCAGTGCTCTTAACCTCTGAGCCATCTCTTCAGCCCGACTTTGTATTTTTAAGTTATAAGTTGTTTCTCTTAAACAACATGTTTGAACATCTTTTGATCTGATATGACAGTATTTTTAAATTATAGTATTTAACCCACTTTCACTTGATTACTAATACAGATGGATTGAAGTCTAACAGCTTCCTTTGTTTCTACTCAGGCTCTGCACTTTTTGCTCATTTCCTGCCTTCTGGATTGAGAATATTTTAGTCTTGTATTATTGCTTTCTTTGGCAGTATGTCTTATATATAATAATTGCTATAGGACTTGAATTTTTTTTCCAGATAGGGTCTCATATCTTTCAACTTTCTTTTAAAAAATGACTTTAAAGTCATTGTTGTATTATGTTCTGTGTATGGGTGTTTTGCCTGCATATATGTCTGTATCACGTTGTATTCCCAATGCCTCCAAAGGTTGAAAGGTGGTGTTGGATCCCTTCAAATGGGAGTTACACATTATTGTGAGCCACTACATGGATGCTTGGAATCAAACCAGAGTCCTCTGACAGAGCAGCTAGTGCTCTTAACCACTGAGCCATCCCTCCAGCCCCTGGGTTCCAACTTTCTATGTAACTGAGGATGACCTTGAACTTCTGATCCTCCTACCTCCACTATCAAGTGATAGGATTACAGGCATGTGCCACCATAACTGGTTTATTTGCAATATTTCTTAAATACTATTTATTTATTTATTTATTTATTTATTTATTTATTTATTTATTTAACGTGCATTGGTGTTCTGCCTGTACATACATCTGTGTGAGGGTGCCAGATCTATAGAACTGAAGTTACAGACAGTTGTGAGTTGTCATGTGAGCACTGGGAATTGAACCTGCATCCTCTGGAACAGCAGTGCAGTGAATGCCTTTAACACCTGAGCCATCTCTCCAGTGCTACTTGCAATATTTTTAAATAATCAGTTTATGGTCTATTGACCCACCTATAGTATAAAAAAACAACTAACTAAACAAAATGCTTTGGAAAGTAAGCTTGAGGTTCAACCCTGGGCAGGGAAAGCAGCAATCTGTGATTTGAAAATGTTTGTGCTCAGGAAGCAGCCTGGCCGTGAAAGCCCTTATTTTTTAGGAGCACGATGGACCTCTAGGAATTTCCAGTCTCTGAATATTATAGATCACAGTAATTCACTAGTCAGGATTCATTTGCCATTACCTGTGTCTTGTCGAGATGACTACTAGTCAGTCCTTATGGTCTTCAAAACATGCCCTGTGCCCACCTTCGTTGTTCTTAAGAACTGGTGTGACCACTAAGTGCATCCCAGTGCCCAGCATCAAGCAGGTCACCAAGTTTGGACCCTAGGGTTGTAAAATCAAAGCACCAGGAGCCATGACAGACACATACATCAAGACATCTCTTTTTTTGTGGTAAAGAGCCCATTTTTATTATTACTAGACAGAAAGAAGATGTTGCTGTGCCCTAAAGAGAAATCCTCTCAGCTACAGAACACTTCCCCATGACTCCTAAACCTCAAAGCAAACATGGCCCTGCCCTGGGAGGGTTGCCATAAAGCCCAAATTTGCTCAGTCTAACCATGGTCTAGGTCAGGTTCCCCTATTGCATGTTAGGATCAGAGACTGGACTGAAAGGAACAATGATTAAGAGATTTCAGCAGTAGACCCCCACACACATAGTAACTGAGCAGAGATAAGGAGCTTGTCTTTGTAATGACAGGGATGCCTAGAAATGTTGATTAAGCCTAGGGGGGAAAAAAGAAATAACACTGGCTAGTTTTATGTCAATTTGACACAAGCTAGAGCCATCTGAGAGGAGAGAATCTCAGTTAAGAAAATGTTTCCATAAGACCCAGCTGTAGGTAAGCCTATAGTGCCTGTTCTTAACTAGTGATTTACGGGGGAGGGCCCAGCCCACCATGGAGGGGCGGTGCCATCCCTGGGATGGTGTTTCTGGGTGCTAGAAGAAAGCAGGTTGTGCAAGCCATGGAGAGCAAGCCAGTAAGCAGCACCCTTCTATGGCCTCTGCACCAGCTCCTGCCTCCAGGTTCCTGCCCTGCCTGAGTTTCTGTCCTGACTTCCTTCAATGTTGAACAGTGTTGTGGAAGTGTAAGCTGGATAAACCCTTTCCTCTCCAAGTTGCTTTGGTCATGGTGTTTCATCACAGCAATAGTAACTAACCTTAACTAAGACAGAAATGCACGTAGGAAACTGTATAGAGCACAGTGGAGAAAATGTTCTCCATATAACGGTACTGCAGTAAGCTTTGAAGATGGCACTCTTGGCTCTGTGTGGCGCTCCTCCAATCTAGTTCCCCTTAGCCATGCAAGAATGATATCAGACTATTGAAAAAGACAGTTCAGTTCTCTGAGAAGTGGTTCCATCCATTGGTAAAGCAGCAGGCTGGCTCACTTTAGTCCAATAAGCCCATTTAGCATAGGATATTTGAGTTTGGAGATGCATTACCATCTGTAGGCTCAGGAAATCTTGCAGTTGGCTCTCCTGATATTGACCCTCTACCAACATCTGCTCAACTTATCTGGACTGTGTTTGAACCAGTTAACCCACTCTCTGGCTTTGAGAGTGATCCTTAGTAATACCAAGACTCAGCATAGAGGAAGCCAGCCACTAATTCCTCATCTGTCTTTTACATTTCCTGAGCACATAGAACACCCACTTGCTTGGAGGGTTAGGAACAACCCACCTAGTACAGGCAACCATGTTGGCCTTCAAATATACATCTCTGCTTTTACCAATGATGGTTCACCACTAGCTCACCTCCAGAATCAAGAAGAAAGCACAACTGTGTGATTTGTTTTGAGTTCCATGTGGCCACAACCTCTGTTGCTTGGAATGTGCCAGAAAGATCTGTGAAAAGAAAATGCCATCTTATCTAGTTTGCAGACAATTGTTATTCAGGCAGAACAAAATCATCATATACATATATGTATATATATGTGTGTGTATAATATTATATATATTCATAAAGGCATAAGTATAGTAGTATCTCCAATAAACATTCTAATGAATTCTTGACCATTATTAGGCTTTATAGAGATATGTGTGTATGGAATATATATAATATTATATATTATATCAGATATAATATACATTATATATTATATCAGAATGTATATATCATTCTGATCCCAGAATGACTTATAGGCTGTGGTCCAGCTAATCCAACAATGGCTGCCTATAAACAGAAGTTCCAAGAGTCCAGTAGTTGTTCAGTCCTTGAGGCTGGATGTCTCAACCAGTCTTCTGTATATGCTAGAATCCAGAATAAATAAGCCTTAATGCCAGTGAAGAAATGGACTTTCTTCCAGGAGCAAGAGCAAGCAGGCAAAAAGAGCTTCCTCATTCCAGGTTCTTTATACAGACTACCAGCAGAAGATGTGGTCCAGACTAAAGGTGGCTCTTCCCACTTCAAAAGATCTGGATTAAAGTTTCATCTTCCCACCTCAAAGATCCAGATGAGAAGAGGGTCTTCCCCCAGGCACTCACCCTCCCTCGTCTGTCATGTGATGGTACGGGTGAGGGAAAGATGCCCTCCCCCCCATCCCTTGCTACCTGTGGCAGATGAGAGAACAGGCCCCAGGATCAGAGAATCGGAAAAACTAGCCCTGACCCTCACCAGCTGCAGCACACAGGAGAGCGGATCCTGCAATCCACCAGGGCACCACACTAGAGCTAAAGCTAACCCTGTTGTCAGGAGCACAGGTGAGCCAGCCCTGAGGGTGTAAGAACAGGAAATCTGACCCCCCCCACACATACCTTATATGCCCCCTATAGCAATTGGCAGAGAAAGCCCTGCACCTGGCCTGGGCAATACAGTGGAGCTGGCCCTGGTGGTGTGAGTGTGAGTTAGCTGAGCTGGACCGAGGGCCTGAGAGCAGGAGACCAGGCTGCATTGGAGGGGCTGGCCGAGGTAGTGATGGAGAGCATGCGAGGCAGGGGGTGGAGGGTGACAATGGGGTAAAGCTGGCAGGCTGACCAGTCCAGCTAACGCCCAGGCCCAGGACCTGGGCTGTGAGTTGACCCAGCCCAACATCCACCTCATCTATGAACTGTTAGAGCATGAGAAGGCGACAGACATACAGATCCAAAACTGCAGGATCTCCACGACACAGGACAACGGTGGAGGGGGGGGAGCCCCTGTGAGAACCCGTTGCCTCAGACCAGACTGACGACTCATGGCAATGAGCACGTGAGTGGAGATGAAAGGACCAGATGGTGAAATGTGTGTGTGACTCACCGGGCCACACCACAGCTTCCACAACCAGATTCTTTTTCTTCCTTTTCTTCTTTCTTGTTCTGCTTTGTTTTGCTTTGGTCGGTTGGTTGGTGTGGTTTTTGGTTTTTCTTTTCAATTTTGTTTCACTTTGAGGGGACAGGTTGCAAGGGTGGAGGGTGGATGTGGGGGTGGTGGTGGTGGTGGTGGTGGTGGTGTGTGTGTGTGTGTGTGTGTGATGGCCGTGATTGGGATGCATGATGTGAAAACCACAAAGAATCAATAAAAGTTAATAAAAATCTAAAAAAAAAAAAGATAACAGACTTTAAAAGTTTAAATCACATATCACACACACAAAAAGAAAGGAAGGAAGGAAGAAAGAAAAAGAGTGTCATCTCACTTCAAATGATTTAAGAAAAAACTCCTCACAGATATGCCCAGCCATCTGTAGTTAGTTAATTCCAGATGTAATCAAGTTGACAACCAAGAGTAGTTACCACACCCCCATAGGCTTATTTGAGTGCTTGCTTCCCAGTTGGTACAACTGTTTGGGAAGGATTAGGAGGTGTGGCTTTGTTGGAAGGAGTTGTGTCACTGGGGATAAGCTTTTGAGTTTCAAAAACCCAAGCCAGGCTCTCTCGCGCTCTCTCTCTCTCTCTCTCTCTCTCTCTCTCTCTCTCTCTCTCTCTCTCTCTCTCTCTCTCTGTCTATGTCTGCTGTCTGTCTCTCTGCCTGTCTGTCTCCCTGTCTGTCTCCGTCTGTGTCTCTGTCTCTCTCTTGTATGGATAAGATACAAGCCTCTGCTCCAGTGCCATACCTACCTGCCTGCTGCCATGCTCCCCCACTGTGATGGGCACGGACCAACTCTTTGAAACTGAAATCAAGCCCCCCAATATACTTTTTCTGTAAGTTGCCATGGTCACGGTGTCTCTTTACAGCAATAGAAAAATAGCTAAGATAGTAACACCAACTCTAAGTGCCTCTCAACTGATGCAACTTGGGTCTGGAACCCTGACTAGGGGTGGTGAGGGAGTGAAGAAGGACAGACATCCAGATATATGTACAGAGAAGCTGGGGCCAGGTGGGCTGTGCACTCTGATGGAGCCATACTTACTGTTTCTGTGTCTGGGAACCTTTGCCGGCACCAGGCACTCACGCGGTGCACAGACATACATACAAGCAAGCAAAAACATTCATACACATAAAATAAACTGAACGAATCTTTCTTTAAAAATGTATATTTAGTGAAATTTCCCATTCTGCCTCTTCACAAACTGTCTAGTCCTAGAATTCTTTTCCTCATGCGGCCTGGGCCTGAGCAGAGGTCCAACAAATCATGGAAAACTCTTGAGGCTGCTGAGCCTGGCAGGATGGACCTGGGTCTCCAGCCTCTCCCAGCCAGCAGATCAACCCACCCGCTCGATGGGTGGAGCCCACCACGCACATCCCGGCTTCCTTTGCTGCGGTGACCCGTGCGCCGGGCAGCAGGCGGGGCTCCGACGCGGGAGTCTCGGCGACCGACAGGGCCGAAAGGGCCGACCCGGAGGAGCCTGACCCAAGGCGGCCAGCGGGCAGAGGGAGGAGCGCCCGGAGGAAGGGGCCGAGCCGCGGAGCACCGCCCCGGAGGAAGGGGAGGAGGCCGGGTGTTTCCTGGTGCATTCCCGACCCGCCCAAGTGACTCACTGGGGTAGGAGAGCTCCGCGGGCCCGCCCTGGACAACCGAAGGCGGCGCACACCAGGTAAGGGCGCTCGCCGGGCCGCGGGGTCCCGCTTCCCTCGCTGCCCGGTGGGGTGAGCCTGCAGGAGGCCTCGGCGTAGCCTCCGGGACCTCTCGGCCTCCTGGGATTGCCTCCCGGGCTCTGGAGTCCCGGGTCACTGCACGCCGGCTCCCGAGCTCAGGACTCCCGGCCCAGCTCGGCGGCTCCAGGGCGCTCTCCCCGGAGTCACATTCCAGAATCCCCGGACCACGGGCTCCCCAGCGCTGACTGCCCATTCCCTCGGCGGTGTGCACCCTGCACTCCCGTGGCCCAGCTCCCGAGTCCCGAACCCCCGAAACCCCCGCCCCGACTCACCCCCAGATCCTTGGATCCGGGAGGATCCCAGATCTCGCGCTTCCGGCACGCGGCTCAGCTCCAAAGAGGAAGAGCCAACCTTAGTGTTTGGTATTTTACTGTTGAAAAGTAAGGAGCACACGGATAGTGTGAATGTTGCACTCAAGTGGGAAAACAAACCCGAGTCCACCATGGTTCTCCCCTCAGAGGAAAGGAAGGAGATTGTAGTCCAGGGCAATCGTTCTCAGATTCTTGGAGAGGGAGGCATTTGGGGCTTTGTTAAGGAAACTGGATTGTTCAGGAGCAGTGGTGCGCCGCCGCGCATTTTCATACTGAATTTTATACTTTAATCTTAACGCGTCTGCTTAATTTATAACATTTTGTGAGTATGAGAAAAAAGGAAGAGATTTGCAGTTGGGGTTGGGGTGGGGGGTGAGGCAGAGGGAAGCGTCAAGGCGACCCGTGTGCTACATGGGGCAGTACAAGGTTGTCTGTGAAGATTGCTTTGATGATTCTTGTTGGAAGCAGCAGTGATACTCGGTATTGCTGCAGGTACTGTGACGGAGATCAGTGCTTGTGAACTCGGGGATTTCGCTTCTAGACCCTGGCCAAGTTCATTGGTTGGAAGTTGAAGTACACCAAACTGGTGGTGTGCGTGAATACCCGCACTCCCCTGGCCCCGAGGACGCTGGTGATTCTTAAAAAGCCTGGAGCTACAGGCACAGAGCCTGAAAGAATTGATCCAGCTTTTTAAATAAATGTAAGCCACTGCAGGCATGCATTGTAAGAATTCAGGAGGAATGTTGTGTGATTCCCTGTGGCCCTCTTCCCCTAACAGTATCCTCAGTAACATTGGCAAAATGGTGCAGTTGAAAAGTCCCTCTAAGAAAATACATCCACTAGGGATTTGTGTATTTGCGGAAGGGTGTATTTAAGTTTTTTTTTTAAGCATTGTATGTGTGTATATGTGGTATGTGTGCTCTTGTATGTGGATGCACAGGTGTGTGAATGTGTTTGCATGAGCTCAAGACTGATTTGGAGTTTTCCTTTATTGTTTTCGACCTTAGTCTTTGATACAAGGCCTCTCAGCTGAACCCAGAGTTCACTGATTGAACTAGTCTTGCTAGCCAGCTTGCTCTGGAGATCCCCTGTCTCTATCTTCTAAGCCCTGGGACTCGCATTTACATGATTCTGGAGATCTGAACTCCTGTATGCACATTTGTGTGGCAGGTGGTTATCTACTGAGCATCTCCCTGGCGCTTAAGTGGATTTTTAACGTTACGTGTAGTAAAATTCATGCTTTGGAGTGTCCACTGCTGCTGTAATTAAGATGCAAAACTAGTTCCTGTCACCTCAGAAACTTCCTTATTATGTTCCTTGTAGTTAGCCTTTTCCTACCATCAGCTATTGGCAACCAGTGATCTTTTCATAGTGCTCTGTTTTGCTCTGTCCAGAAAGCCCTATACAGGATTTGAGATGTTACTACACTATCAGTAAAAAGTATGGGGGTGAGTGGGGAGGGGGTTGCTACAATTAAGGCTTGCCATGGTCGTTTTTTTGTTTGTTTGTTTTTTTGTTTTTCGAGACGGTGTTTCTCTGTGTAGTTTTGGAGCCTATCCTGGAACTCGATCTGTGGACCAGGCTGGCCTTGAACTCACAGAGATCTGCTTGGCTCTGCCTCCCGAGTGTTGGGATTAAAGGAGCGCACCACCGCTGCCTGGCTCCCACCGTGGTCTTTTATCCGCTGAACACCGTTAAGTGAAAATGTATGATAACATGTAATATTGCGTTACAAAAAACCCTACCCAAATATGTCTGTAAGAGGTAAAGTCGGTGCTTTGAAAAATAAAGAGCCTTGGGAAGGTGAGATCGCTTAATGGGTAGAAACACTTGCTGCACAAAGTGTGACAGCCTGACTTACAACCCACGGTGGAAGGAGAGGAGGAAATCCTGAAAGTTGCCCTTTGCCACAAGGGCACGGTGATTTGTGCCCAAATTCACCCCGCAACACACAAATAATAAACAAGTACTTCTTTAAAGGAAAAACTGTAGTTCTGTTTTTTTTACAAACAGTCTGGAAGAAAGACTAAAATGCTGTGCTCTCGAGCTCTCCCCCCCACCCCCACCTCTCCCTTTATTTTATCTTTTTAAAAAGCGTTGTTTATATATTTGACTTGTGTGTAGTGGTTGCCTGCATGAGTTTGTGTGCACCACATTCATGCAGGAGCCTGTGGAGGCCAAAAGAGGGCGTTGGATCTCTTGGAACAGGAGATACAGGCTATTCGGAGCTGCCCTGTGGGTGCTGGGAACTGAACCCAGCGCCTTTTGAAGAGCTCTTAACTGAGGAGCCGTTTCACTGACTTTTCTTTAGTGTGGATGTGTTATAATGTCAGTCTTCTGTTAGTGATGTTGTTTTTCAGAGTTATTTATTTTATATGTATGGGCATTTTGCCAATATGAGTGTCTGTGCATCACATGTGAGCCTGGTGCCAGAAGAGGGGATTGGGTCCCCTGGGACAGGAGTTACCATGGTGATTACTGCCTTTTGAGACAGGGTTTCATTATGTGGTACAGACAGCATTGAACTCATGGTCCTTCGACATTAGCCTTTTTGTGTGTAGGGAGAAGGGGGGTTAAACTGGGTTTCATGAAGCCCAGGTGGGGCTTGAACTCCTGATTCTCCTGCTTCCACCTGCTGAGTGCTGAGATTGCAGGTGTGTGTACCACTCTGCTGAACCACCCCAGCCTCTCGAGTGCTGAGATTACAGGAATAAGCTTCAACCTAGCCTGAAATAGTAAAGGTGAGAAAATTTACAAACTCCACCTCAGTAACATTTTAAAATAGTGTAGAGCTATAGATGTGCTGAAAGTGGCATTCCACTATGACTCTAGGCTCTTTTGTTTAAATGGGACTTTTTATAACACAGATTGTATTTCATCTGTTACACACATTTTCACTTAATTATGCTCAGCTGGTTAACGGTCTTGGCAATCCTTAAATGTTGCTGTAGATGAAGAGTCCAACCATTCGTTATATTGATTGTATAATACAGTCATGTGTTGCTGAACTGTAGTGATCTGTTCTAATATGTATCTACACAATTCCATCACGGCATCAGAGTGTAAATACATGAATGAAAGCAGGTGTGGATATTAATTATATGATCCAGTGCTAGGAGTGCCATGGTCAGTGACTTTTCTTTGGTGTGTGTATTTGTTACAATGTATTTGCTCAATTTTCTGTTAGTGATGTTGTTTTTAAAAGTGATTTATTTTATATGTATGGGTATTTTGTCAACACCACGTGTGCACCTGGTGCCCAAAGAGGGAATTGGATCCCCTGGGACAGGAGTTACCATGATTATGAGCTACCATGTGGATGCTGGGAATTGAACCTGGGTCCTCTGGAAGAGTAGTCAGTGCTCTTGATCACTGAAACATCTCTCCAGCCCCTGACACTGTGATTTTGTCTTTGTTTCTTTGTTTTTTCCAAACAGAGTTTCTCTGTGTAGCCTTGGCTGTCCTGGAACTCACTCTGTAGACCAGGCTGGCCTCAAACTCATAGAGATCTGCCTGCCTCTGCCTTCCGAGTGCTGGGATTAAAAGTGTGTGCCACCATCTGGTCTGACATTGTGTTTTAACATTTATCTTCACCCAGTTGACACTTGTGTCTATATCCTTGTGTACATGCTCAAATTTATCATTCTGAAGGTGTCTTAGTCATTGTTGTATTGCTGTGAAGAGACACCATGACAAAGGCCACTCTTAGGAAGCATGGAGTTGGGGGCTTGCTTACACTTTCAGAGGTTTAGTCCATTATTATCAAGGCAGGAGCATGACACTGGAGCAGTAGCTGAGAGCTACATCCTGATCCCCAGGCAGAGAGAGAGAGAAACTGGGTCTGGCATAGGCTTCTGAAATTTCAAAGCCCAACCCCAGTTACGCATTTCCTCCAAGAAGGCTACACTTCCTAATTCTTCTAATCCAGCGGTTCTTAACCTCTGGGTCTCTACCCCTTTGGGGTTTGAATGACCCTTTTATAGGGGTTGCCTAAGACCATCAGAAATATGAGGTATTTACATTATGATTCATAACAGTAACAAAATTCCAGTTATGAAGTAGCAATGAAAATAATCCTGTGGTTGGGGGTTACCACAACATGAGGAACTGTGTTAAAGGGTCTCAGCATTA
This sequence comes from Peromyscus eremicus, assembly GCF_949786415.1. Classification (NCBI taxonomy): domain Eukaryota; kingdom Metazoa; phylum Chordata; class Mammalia; order Rodentia; family Cricetidae; genus Peromyscus; species Peromyscus eremicus. The sequence goes on along the minus strand of NC_081416.1, from coordinate 143,071,028 downwards.
GGAAGATAGGAAGGTTGAGAACCTCTGTTCTAATCCTCAAATGGTACCACTCCCAGATGACAGAGCATTCAAATAGATGAGCCTGTGGGGGCCATTCTTAATCAAACCACCACAGAAGGGAAATTATTTTGCTCACTTTCTTACTACTTCCTACGTTTGGGGCATTATTGCTTTTCCTGTAAAGGTGCAGATCCTGAATAGTTACGGATCTTGTTCATATGCTGTAGCATCAGAGCAGCATGGACAGTGAGGGGGTGTGGCTGACTGCCGGTTAAATTATTTACATAAAAAGACAGCGCCCTGTAGTTTGCTGACTTCTCAGTAGTTCACATACTAAATATTCTCAGTCCCCCAAAATAGATGCAGTTATTATTTACACTTCACGGATGAAGAGCTGACAGATGAAGTAGGCGTCCCGAGATTACAGGAAAAGCCAGGCTTTGAACTCAGCCATCAGATTCTTAAGCTTGCAAGTCTAAAAATTAGAAAAACGGTACAAAATACCGTCCTCTAGTGTTAGTCTCTCAGGCATCTGTGGAATCAGTGTCACAGCAGGGTGCCTCCCTGACTTTCCAGCTGTCCTCTCTGTCCTTCCCATTGGGTGTCTAAGTTATGGTTTTTGATGTGGTTCACTTAGCAGCAACTGCTAGAGAAGTGAATTAGGGGTCTGTTCTTCTAGAATATATATACCTTAGTAAAAGGGGATTTATTATATTTGCTTCCACGTTAGGGGCCAGATAGTCACTGTCTGTATGCTTTTTTTTTATCATGTTGTTTTACATCCTGAAACTGTTGAATTCTTTTTTTTTAAATTTATTTATTATGTATACAGTGTTCTGTCTGCATGTATGCCTGCAGACCAGAAGAGGGTGCCAGATCTTGTTACAGATGGTTGTGAACCACCATGTGGTTGCCGGGAATTGAACTCAGGTCCTCTGGAATAGCAGCCAGATGCTCTTAACCGCTGAGCTATCTCTCCAGCCTTTGAATTCTTTTAATAACTCTTAACAGTGTTTTTTATGCAACTAGGGATTTTCTCCTTGTCATCTGCATGTGTTGACAGTGTTGTTAGGTACCTGTGCTGTGGGATAATGCATTTGTACACTGGTTTAATAAAATGCTGATTGGCCAGTAGCCAGGCAAGAAGTATAGGTGGGATAAGCAGACAAGGAGAATTCTGGGAAGAGGAAGGCTGAGTGAGGTGACGCCAGCCCGCCATCCAGGGAGCAGCATGTAATGGCACATAGGTAAAGCCACAGAAAACATGGCGACATATAGATGAACAGAAATGGGGCTGAATTTAAGTGTAAGAGCTAGTCAGTCATAAGCCTGAGCTAATGGCTGAGCAGTTATAATTAATATTAAGCCTCTGTGTGATTATTTTATAAAAAGGACTGTGGGTGAGAGATTTGTCCCGACTGCCAGCCGGCTGGGGACACTGAAAAACTTCAGCTATATACCTGAATGTTTGTAATTGTTGTGGCCTCAGACATGCCGTCATCCTCTTGCCTCAGCCTTCTGAATGATGGGGATGACCAGCAAGTGCCACCATGTGTGGCCGGCCGTTCCTTTCGGTAATCGTTTTTTGTCTTCAAGCCCCTTTTTCTGTATATCAGCATAGTAGCCACTTCCATTCTTTTTGGGTTTTGCTTTGCTTGTTGTGTCTGCTATTTTTGTGACAGGGTCTCTGTAATGTAACCTTGGCAGACCTGGCACTTGCTGTGCCGACCAGGCTGGCCTTGAATTCGTAGGGGTCCGCCCGCTTCTGCCTTCTGAGTCCTAGGGTTAAAGGCTCATGCCACCATGCCTGTTCGGGGTATCCTTTTCCATTCTTTTGTTTCATTTCCTTTGTGTCTTTAAATTTAAAATGTGTGTCTCACGGACAGTAAATAGTTGGCTCCTGTGGATTCCTTTTTGTTTTTTAACCATTGTGTACATCTCTGCCTTTCAGTTTGAGCATCTTGTCCATTTACATTTAATGCAAATTAGGTACATTCTATGATTTATTTCAGCTGTCTTACTACTTGTTCTCTTGATCAGGAGAAATGGTTAAAAGGAGCCTTGTAACACAGGTGTTGGCCTGGTTGCAAATGACCTAATATAAGGTTTCCAGAACACTTCAAACACAGCATTTGTATTTGTGAAATTAAAAAAAAAATTTTTTAAGGCTTCTCTGTATGTGGTCCCAAAAAAACCAAAATGTGCTCTGCGTTTGGGCGGGTGGCAGGGGTCAGTGGTGGTGAGCCTGGCAGAAACTCATTGTTCATCTCCCTAGTTGCTCCACAGCCAACTTTATTATGATTGCTTCTCCACGCCTGGCTGTGCAGGCAGAAATGGTGGATACTGAACTTGAGTTTCCAGTGTCTGTGATTTGTCTTCACATCTCAGATATTCTCCTGGCCACACTTGTCAAACTCTCTACTTTGCATTTCCCAAGCTCATGGAGGGATTTTGTTCCACAGAGAAGGAAAATCGAGAGTCAGAAAGCACTGAGTTCCATTTCTAAATGTGATTGATTGCTTGTGAGACCTTATTCTGACTAGGACACTTGGATATTCACAGTTAAGAGATGGAGGCATGCTTAATTGCCCTTTTAGTAGCCATGTATAGGATTTTGGTGATTATCAGAAGTTATTATCATTAAAAACTTACTAAGGGATTTAAATGACATCACAGTGAGGTTCCCAGTGTGCACCTGACATGATTATAATTGATTGGTAAAACTCCAGATGACAGAGATGTAGGGAGTTATATCTGCACTGTGAATAAAGTTAATTGTCTTTTTTGGGTGAGATTCTCAGAAAATATCCAGGACAGGAGTGAAGTTCTATTGTGCTGGTTAGTTTGCCAACTTGACACACCTAGAATCACCTGAGAAGGGAGTCTCAGTGAGAGGTTGTCAGGGTCAAGCTGTGGACACGTCTGTGGAGGACTGTCGTGGTTGTTAATTGATGTGGGAAGACCTAGCCTATTGTGGGTGGCACCATTCCCTAGGCAAGGGATCCTGAACAATATACAGATAGGCAGCTGGCTGAGAGCAAGCAGGCAAGGGTCCGTGCGTTTCTTCTGTCTCTGCTCTTGACCGTGGACACGATGCTTTCAGTTCTTGATTTGATTTCCCAGAAACAACAGTTGACTGTTGGCTGGAATTAGAAGCCAGTGGGCCCTTTCTTCGCTAAGTTTCTTTTTTGCCAGGGTATCCGTCCTAGCAACAGAAATGAATCTAGAACACCTGCCCAGGGTCATATACATTCAGGACTTAAGCCTGGCTCATTGCTATTTTAGCATTCTATCTATACAGGAAGTAGTGTTTCTATTTCAGTAACCTTCACAGCAAATGATGTTCATGGTGTGGGAAATCTTGAACTTCAGCTGGTGACTCTGGAGTGAGTGAGGGCTCCCTTCCTGTGTACCTGTGATTGAACCTCCCTTTCTGTCCAGGGCCTTACATGCTGCTCCTGCACCACTAAACTACAGCTCTTCTATTTGAAAGCTTTTTTATTTATTTATTTTTTTTGTTACCGGCAACAAATCATGAACCAGACTCTACAAAAGCAGGGAGCTGTAAAGCCGAGTCACCCCTCGGCTCACTGGGGGTCAGCTACCTTCAGAGATTGTTGGCTGTGAGCACATCTGTACATGGGAATCTCAGAGGCTGTCCTACACACCAGACTCAGAAGGATTCTGTCTTGTTTGCTTTGATCACAGGAGTAGAGGGTGTTTGAGCCAGGGTTCTCTAGAAAAACAGAACAAATAGGATATACACGGATGTGTGTGTGTGGATGGGTGGGGGGCAGACAGAAGCAGAGTGAGATCTAGCTTCAGGAGTTGCTTCACACACCTGCGGAGACTAGCAAGTCCAAATTCTGCAGAGCAGGCCAATAGGGAAGAGTTGATACTGCAGTCTGAGACCAGAGACCATTTGGAAGCAAAATCCCCTCTTTTTTAGGGGGCAGGTGTCAGTGTTCTTTTCTCTTAAGACCTTTAACTCATTGGATGAAACCTATGTAAATTAGGGTAGTCTGCTTTACTGACCTTAATATTTATCTTATTTAAAAGTGTCATCATAGCTACGTCCAGACTAGAATTTGACTTTGACCGTGAACTTCCTAGATAGTTGTTGCAGGGGTAATCCTCGGTATTTTAATAACTTGTGTTTTAGAGAACTGCTACCTCCTACAGAGATCGGGTCGGTGTTCCTTTTTTTGTGGGAGTATGCTGAGTCGCTGGTCTTCGGGAATCTAGCTGAGAAGAAAGGACACTAATAAGGTCCGTTCCCCAGAAACAGGAGCCATGCACACAAGCTGTGAGAAGTTGCAAACCCCCACTTCCCGTCCCACTTCTCTTGCTATACCGTCCTCTCCGGTCACCCCCTCTTCCCCTTTCCTAGCTCATGTGTTCTGTTGCTCTCAGCAGCCCCTCCTTCACTTTTTGTTTTAGGGTTTCTCTGTAGAGCCCTGGCTGTCCTGGAACTCACTCTGCAGACCAGGCTGGCCTCAAACTCACAGATCTGCCTGGCCCTGCCTCCTGAGTGACGGCATTAAAAGGTGCACCACCACACCCGACTCCCCTTCACTTCTTTTGTCCTGTCTCATGGGCCCCTTTCTAGTCTTCTGGGTTCTCCCCACACTTATTCTCATTTAAACACACGTACAACCTTTAGAAGCTAGGATATTCGTATGGGAGAGATCGTGTGGGGTTCGTGTTTCTGAGTCTGGGTTACCTAACTTACTGTAAGGCTTTGCAATTGCTCACAGCAGTTGTGGTTGCCTGCACAAGGCCTGGACGAGATCAAGCCAGTCAGCATTCTAACTTAGAGTGAGAGGGGTTCATAAACCCCCACTCCTAACTGAGGAGCTATGGACAGGTGATGGCTTCTAGGGGGAAAGTCATTTTGCTTTAAGGGTGTGGCTCCTGGTATGTGGACCATGCTCCAGTAGATGCCCCCACACTCAGGAGTGTGGGGGCAGCTCAAGTTGGGGTCAGTTAAAACAAAGCAAAACAAGAAGGGGGGGGCAAGAAGGTGAGAGTGGAAATTGGGGGGAGGACTGGAGGTGAGTGTAATAAAAAAAACACATTGTATGAAATTCTCAAAGAACAAGAAAGGAATTTGCAGCTCCATTTTCCTGCAAATTTTACACTATTTATTTTTCTTTATGACTGAGTAAAATGCCGTTGTGTATCTCTACCACATTTTTATTATGTTTTACCCTGTAAATGGATGACATCTGGGTTAATTCCATGCCCTGGCTATTGTGAAGAGTTGCAATAAATGTGGATGTGCAAGTATCTCTTGTAGGATATGGAGTAGAGTACTAGCTACTCCCACCAGCTGTAAGTAAGGGGTCTTTCCCCACATCCTCAGTGGCATTTGTTACAATATTTTCAAGTTTATCTTTGATTCTGGTATGTGCACCTGAGTGTAGGTGCTTGCAGAGGCCAGAAGAGTGTGTTGGATCCCCTGGAACTAAAGTTATAGGTGGTTGTGGTTTGGCTGACAGGGGAGTTGAGAACTGAACTGGGGTTTTGTGCAGGAGCTCTGTGCTCTTATCCAGAGTCATCTCGGGAACCCATCATTTTTTTTCCTTGATGGTAGCCATTCCGACTGGAATGAGATGGCATTTCAAAGTAGCTTTAATTCGCATTTTTATGATGGCTAAAGGTACTAAATTCTTTTAAAAATATTTTTTGAGAACTGTCTTCATTTTATTCATCCATTTATTAACAGGCAGGATCTTTGTGTGGGTGTTTAATTTTAACAGTTGTGCTAGTTTTTGTTCACTTGACCATCAAGCTTGAACATATGGAAAGAGGGAATCTTGGTTGAGGAATTGCCTCCATTCTTGGCCCGTGGGCATGTCTGTGAGACATTTCCTTGATTGTTCACTCTTGAGCCCAGTCCACTGAGGGGCCATCTCTGGGCATTCTGGGCTATATAAGAAAACAGGCTGAGTAAGCCACAGAGAACAAGCCAGTGAGCAGAATTACCCTCTGGTCTCTGCTTCAGTTCCTGTCTCCAGATTCCTGCCTTGACCTCTACCAGTGACTGATCAGTACCTGGAAGTGTGAGCTTGTATAAACCTCCTCCCCAAGTCGTTTTTAGTCATGGTGTTTATCACAGCAATAGAAAGCATGATAAGACAACATATATATTCTAGATAATAATGACATGTAGCTATCAAAGACTTTCACCCACCCATTCTGTAGGTTGTCTGTTCACACTTATCATTTCTTTCGTGCAAAATGCTTTTAATTTGTTGTAAAACCACTTGTTAATTCTTACAGCTGTACTTTGATGCTGAAGCATTTTCCCCGATGTCTGTACGTAGTTCTGTTTTTATTTTGTTGTCTGTCCATCCTCTGTCCCCATCCCAGACAGGGTTTCTCTGTCTGTTTACCCTGGCTGGCTGAACTTTGTAGACCAGGCTGGCTTTGAACTCACAGAGATCCTCCTGCCTCTGCCTCTCAAGTGCTAGGATTAAAGGCGTGTACCACCATGCCTGGCTCACAATTCTAGTTTGAAATTAAGATCTTTGATTGAGTTTGCTTTTTGTGCAGAGTGACGATAAGGACCTGATTTTCTTCTGCTGCAGGTGGCTGTCCAGTTTTGCCAGCCTTGTTTATAGAAAAGCTGCCTAAAAAATTCTCATCATCAATGTATTGAACTTTATGTAGACCCAAATGTTACTTTTAAGTTAATTCTCTCTGGGATTACTCATTGCCTTAACACTGTCTCACATGAGGGATTTTTTTTTTTTGCTTTTGGTAGTGACATCAGCAGTTTGTTGAGCCCTGGACTATTAGAAACCACTTCCTTCCCAGGGCTAGGGCTGGCACTCCTTGGTAAATTTAGAAATGAAAGAGGAAATTCGAGTGAAAGGCTGAAAAGTTTGGCATGGTAAAACTTTAAACCTTGCAGTAGCTCCTCACTTCAGTCTCCAGACACTCCCCCCCCCCACCCCAAGGAAACAAAAGAAAAGTTAGGTTTCTAAAAAGTAAGTAAAATGGAAAGGCAAATAGCTTGCCCTGGAAACAGGTTTGCAGCAGTCCTGCCAAAGTTAGTGCCATTAGTCCGGTGAATGGCTTCATGAGTGGGTGAAGAGGATTCAAAGCAGAGCAGCAGCCAGCCCATGCCAGCCAGTCGTTAAAAATGGGGGGGGGGGGGCCGCAAGCAAAAACTGGCTGCTGTATGGGAATGTGCTCGTCATAGCGTAAGAGAAATGCAAATTAAAGAGCAGTTATTATAAGCAGTGATAAAAGCTAAATAGAGGATTCTGGCTGCTTTTTCGACAAGGTGGTTTTAATTCCTTGTATAAATACCAAGTAGTGGAATTGTTGGGTCTTATGGTAGACCTATTTTTAATTTCTTGAGGAACTTCCATACTTTTCCATAGTGACTGTACCAGCTCACCACCATCTAAGGAGTCTCATGTCTATATCCTTCGCCATCATTTTTCTTTTTAATAATAGTCATTCCCATTGGGGAGAGGGGATCCCCTCATTGTGGTTTCGATTTATATTTCCCTGGTGATTAGTGATGTTATTAGTATAACTTCTTTTGAGAAATGCCCATTTGTCTGTTGTCTAAATGTCCTGTGTCCATTTAAATATGGGATTATTTGCTCTTCTGTTGTTACATTGCTTGAGTCCCTTACAGTCTATATTAACCACTTGTCAGGCACGTAGTTTGCAGTGTTTTCTTTCATTAGATACCGTTCCTCTTATTAAAGCGTAAGCGTGACAGTGATCTATGTCTCTCTTGCCTGTTGGTCCGTGTGAGAGTACACCTGGCCTGGATTCACTTTCTTCTTTAAAGGTAGTCATGTGATGTAAGAATCCTTCCTGTGCTGTGTCACAAGTGACCTGAGAATACAGGACACAGTGGAGGTTTCCCCATGGGTGTTCTCTTTCTTAGGTTTCTCTGTGTGCGGGTTTGGGAAGGGCGAGGATTTGCATGAACTTTGTGAAGGACGTGTTCTCTGCTTTTATCCTGATAGATGGCTAGATACCTGGACATGGTTATGGTGAAGGCCAGTAGGGAGCCAGCTGGGTGATTAGGATTAGGATTCACCTAAAAACCAACAACATCAAGACCCTCTTCCTCTGGGTCCCTTCCTTTCGGCTCATTGTTGAGGGTAGAGGTGCACTGTGGCTGTTGTAGGGTTGGCATCTCTGGGACAGACTCTTGTGAGCTCCCATTGACACCTAAGGATAAAGGCCTCTGTGTTCTGTGAGGTCTGTGGCGTTCTCAGTGCCTGTGAGATGAAGACACTGAGGCTGATGGACATTTTCAACCCAAACAGTGTGAGGGCAAGGAACCTTGGTAGGTATTTGGGAGTAGGGTGTGGAATAGGTGGGGGTGCCAGGGCCTATTCCTGGACCACAGACAGGTTATTGATGACCTCAGGGAATCCTGGGTGGAAGCTGACCCAGGACCATGGAGGGCCGAAGCTCCTTGTAGCCATGCCTACAGAAAAGAGGCTGGCTGAGGATGTGAAAGGCTGGACTGTCACATAAGACTGTGTGCCCTTTCTGGGTAAGAGGAAGGACAAGACAAAAAGAAAGGGCGTATACGGGTGGTGTCATTGCCCAAGGAAGGTGAATTTTTTTTTCGTTTGCTTTCTAGTACTATGATAAACATCATAACTAAAAGCAACTGGGGGGGGGAGGGGTTTATTTGACCCCTTCATTTCCTGTCACAGTCTATCATTGGGGGCAATCAGGGCAAGAACTCAGGGTAGGAATATGGAGGCAGGAACTGAAGCAAAAGCCAGAAAGGAATGCTATTTACAGCTTTCGCCCCATGGCTTTCTCAGGCTACTTTCTTTTATTTTAGTTTTGAGACAGACATAGTCCTGGCTGTCCTGGAATTCACTCTGTAGTCTAGGCTAGCCTTGAACTCACAGAGATCCACTTGCTTTCTTATACCATTCAGTATCACCTGCCCAGGAGTGATACCACAATCAGTGGGATGGACCCTTCTACATCAGTCAGTAATTCAGAAAATGCCCAAAAGACTTGCCTACGGGCTGTCTGATGGAGGCATCGTCTCAATTAAGCTTCCTCTTTCCAGATGACTCTAGCTTGTGTCAAGTTGACAGAAAGTTAACCAGGACATGAGTCAAGTAGTGGTTGCTTGCTTTGTAGCAAGACCTGTAGTTTTGCTTGCTACTTTGGGGGAACTGTGAGGGTAGCGAGGGAGAAGTGAGGACTGGGGAGTATTGATCGTGGGTAGAACGGAATCCTTAGTTAGCTGTGTACTCCAGGAGCTTGCAGATACACGGCCTGTTAATGACAGGCAACAGGCAGTTCTTTTCTCTTTGAGTAGCAGAAAACTGGAGAAGACATGCCTTGTAACCGTAGTGATGAGCACTGGGGGTACTTTGTTATGCTCTCAAGGCGGCGCCTGGTGGTGAGTGTATGCCTGCTCTTCTGAGCTGAGCCGCTCCCCTGTAGCTGCGTCTGAGCATGCGCACTCAGGCTGACACAGGCTGTTTCCCGAGTCAAGGTTATGGAGATGGCCCATGGGTGAAAGGGAGCCCTGGGAACCCATGCTGCTGCTGGAGTTGCTCACTGGGTGGCTGTAGCAGTCTACTTGATGCCTCGAGGCTCAGCTTCTGCTTTTTGTAAATGGAGACTACCCAGCAGTCTGTTCTGGACCCCGGCAGCGCCCTGTCTGTGGTGTGACTGCCCTCCCAAACACCAGAGACTACCACGGGAGGAGGAACGGTTCTAGTGTTAGAATAAAATGAGTTGGATGTGTTTTACTCTTTTCTCTCTTCAGTATGCTGTGTTCTATGACGGAATGCCACAGTCACAAGGAAACATCCAGTAGTTAGTAATTCATGCTCTCTGGATCCCACACTGTGGCGGAAGCCAGGACCCCCACAGGCAGACTTGCCAATCATCTAAGCATCTGCTAAATGGGTCAGCCACTGGAGTTTTGCTAGTGTTTTCTTTCTGAGATCCGCTGGGAGCATTGTGAACTGCAGGAACATAGCTTTAAAGCCCTGCTATGGCTGGGTCTGGCATGGCAGGACAAAAGGATACATACCACTGGGGGAGCCAGAGAAGACCCTGTTCGCTGCATGAGGGATTAACTCTGTCCTGTGGAATACTGCTGTCCCCTCCCCCATTTTGACTTTTCGAGACAAGGTCTCGGTGTATCCCTGGCTGTCCTAGAACTCACTCTGTAGACCAGGCTGGCCTTGAACTCATGGAGATCCACCTGCCTCTGCCTCCTGAATGCTGGGATTCAAGGTGTGCAGCACCACTGCCTGGCTTTTTCCTTTCCTTTCCTTTTCTTTTCTTTTCTTTTCTCTCTCTCTCTCTCTCTCTCTCTCTCTCTCTCTCTCGCTTTTCTTTTATAGCTTTTATTGATTCTTTATGGATTTCACATCATACATTTTGATCCCACTTTTCTCCCTGTCCCCTTGCGTCTGCCCTCTGCCCTGGTGACCTCCCCCAAAACAAAACCAAGTTTAAAAACAACCAAACCAAACAACAACAAAAACAAACGACAGGGAAAGAAGAAGGAGGAGGAGGAGGAGGAGGAGGAGGAGGAGGAGGAGGAGAAGGATAAGGATAAGGATAAGGATTTTGTTGTGGAAGCTGTAGTGTGTTGAGTCACACACTTTACCCTTTAGTCCATTCATCTTTATTTCCAAGTGTTCATTGCCATGAATCTTTGGTCTGGCTCAAGGCCTCTGGTTTCTGCCACACCACCTATAATGGGCTCTCACTGGGGCTCCTCCCAGACATCCCGGAGTTGTTCGGTGTTGTGGAGATCCTGCTGTTTTGAATCTCTAGGTTCATCCCCTTCACATGCATCCCAACTGTTCATAGATGGGGTGGATGTTGGGTTGAGCCAACTCGTAGCCCTGGTTCTGGACCTGGGTGGTAGCTGGGTTGGTCAGCTAGATAGCTTTCCCTCATCTTCATGATCCAGGCAAGCTCTCCAGCACTGCCTCGGCTAGCTCACCCAATGCAGCCTACAGCAAAGAGTGAGGCCAGTTCTCCTGCTCTGAGACCCTCAGCTCTGGGTCCCCCTCACTCATATTGTTTTGCCCAGTCAAGGTGCAAGGCCCTATCCTGATTGCTGCAGAGGGCATAGGACTGGGGGAGGAGGTCAGCTGTCCTGCTTTCACGCCCTCAGGGCTAGCTCACCTGGGACCCTGACAACAGGTCAGCTCTAGTGTGCTGTCCTGGTGGGGTGCAGGGCCCACTCTCTTGTGTGCTGTAGAGGAGGACTAGTTCTCTCACTCTCATTATCCCGGGGCCAGCTTTCTCACCTGCTCAAGTAGCAAGTTCGGAAGAGGGGGTATCTTTCTCTTTTCTTAACCAGTACTTTTTTTATGTAAATCTTTGGAATTAGTCCTAGCCTATAAAATAGATAAAGACAGAGGCTCAGGAGATGGCTCAGTGAGTAAAAGTGCTTGCTGGGCAAGCCTGATGAGTTCCCTGGATCCATGTCAAAAGCCAGCTGTGGGGCAGGGTCGGGTGGGGCTGGGTATGTAATCCACTCATTCCTACTTGCGGATGGGCGGCAAAATGGAGGTGGAGACAGGAAGATTAGCTGAAAACCTGTGAGCCAGCCAATGCGGTGTTAGCAATGCGGAGATAGAAATGGGAGACAGCCAATGCGGTGTTAGCAATGCGGAGATAGAAATGGGGAGACAGCCAATGCGGTGTTAGCAATGCGGAGATAGAAATGGGGAGACAGCCAATGCGGTGTTAGCAATGCGATGATAGAAGCAGGAGACAGCCAATGCGGTGTTAGCAATGTGGAGATAGAAATGGGAGACAGCCAATGTGGTGTTAGCAATGCAGAGCTAGGAATGAGAGACCGCCAATGTGGTGTTAGCAGTGTGATGATAGAAATGGGAGACAGCTTCAACAAGTGGAGATGAGAGCTGACTCTGGAAAGTTGTTTTCTGATTTCCACATTCGTGTCTTTTAACCACCCCCCCCCCCAACACACACACTGAATGAATGAATGAAAATAGACAAAGGGAGATTTGTACTTGTTGCCATGGTGAGCATGCCTAAATTCCATGGAACATGGATTGGATAACACAGCTGTGGGCAGAGAAAGCTACTGAAGATGCACGCTGGAGAGTGACATGGTCAGAATGATGCATTACAGAGCGGAAATAAAAGGAAGAATGGGGGTCTGGAGTGATCCAGACTGCTTAAGGCTGTACGGTGCAGTGTCAAGAAGCCTAATGCAGGAGTGTCAGAGGGCAGAGACCACTGCGTCATGGGAGTGGCGGTGGTGACTGCCAGCTGAGGATGAGGGCCAGCGTTGTGTGGTGTGGGGACGTGTACTCCAGAAACTAAAACCTGCTGTGCACCCTCTGTTTCAAATTGCCCCATTGTTGTAATATTTCAAGCCAAATTGATTTTGTTGTTGTTGAAGCAGTTACCTCTGTGATAGAAGTGGCAGCCAGTGGCCCTTGCTAATTTGACTTAGTCGGATTTAACCATTTTAGCACATGGGAAAGGAACAATTCAGTAAGATGTTGTAAAGGTGATTTCTTATGCATGTGAACAGGCTATACACAAACACTGGAAGTTTCTGCTTTTCTGAGAAAGGCTATGATTAGCATGTAGAAGAGGAAGAAAATCAGCTGCCACCTTGTGCATGTTAGCAGAAAGATGTCATCATTTATCTTTGCTTGTGTGCTCTAGTTAGGCAAGCAAACTAGTTCATTTGTTTTGTAAATTATCTCAGGAAGTACTACGTTTCATCATGGCATTCAAACTTAATTTGTTTCTGTTGGTCTCCCTCTCCATTCCTTTCCCCACAATCTCTCCGCCTGGCTTCCGGGTAGTTTCCTTTCTGCTTCTATGTCTCCTGTGACCTGTTGGCTTCCCTACTTCCTCAACAACACCTCTTTCCCCTTCCTGGGGTCTCGTTCTAGTTTCATAGCCTGTCCCCACACTCAGGCCCACACCCATGCACAGCCTTTTTAAAAGATGTATTTTCACCTTCCGTGTATGATTGTTTTGCTTGCACAAATGGAAGCACATCACACACGTACAGTGCCCTCAACGGCCGGAGGACCTGACATTGATCTACAGTGCCTGTCTGGTCACCCTTTAAAATCGATCTCTTTGGCTGGTTTTCCGATGGGAGCCTGTGTCTCCTGGGGCTGCTGTCCGACTGAGGATATACCTAGTCTCACTGTTTTCTTTCTCCCCTCTTAGTCTCCTAGCACTGCCCCAGCCAACAGGTTGAACCTCAGTCTGGCTGTTCTGGTTTTCACTCTTTTTGTGCAGGTTCAGCCCAGGAGTTTTTGTATTTCAGTTTTTGAGACAATGTCTTGCTAAGTTACCTGGGCTGGCTTTAAAATTACTCTGTAACCTACACAGGGCTTGAAACTGGGATTCTCCTGCTGCAGGCTCTTCAGTAGCTTGGGCTACAGGCCTGTGTCACGAGGCTGGACCTCAGTAGTTTTTTTTTTTTGTTGTTTTTTTTTTTTTTTTTTTTTTTTTTTTTTTGTTGTTGTTGTTGTTGTTTTGTAAGCCTGGAGTTGTCCAAGGACAGCTTGTCTGAACATGTGAGCATCTGCGTTCTCAGCTGTCTGTCTGCCTCAGGTTGCCCAGATACAGGGAAAATGATCAAGTCATAATCATTTGGTTAAAAAAAAAATGTGTTTAATTATTCACTGTTCTTTGTTTCACAATGAGGTTAACTGTTAAAGTTTGCAAAAGTAATTTCATTTCTTCCTTGGGTACTGACATTATGGGTTCCAGGGTGGCTCGCAGGGCTGGTGAGTTTGAGAGCTGGAGTATGGTAAACGTTGGGCTTTGAGCATAGTGTGCAGCCTCAGGGTTGGATGGAACTGCCCGAAGCTGCATTTCATATGTTGGTGTAAGCACTCTCGGGAGACATCTCGTTTAGGGTGTGGCTTGTGTTTCTCCACTAGGCCTGCCTGCCTCACTCACAGCCCTCCAGATCTACAGGAGGAGCCGGGGTGGAGGAGAACTGCGGGACTCTTCATTTTGTGCTGCTGGCAGCTCCTGTGGATTGGCCTGCTCTTCTAGCTTTGCCCCGCCTCTTCCCTGACCCATAGGCCTGGGCCAGTTCTGTCCACTAACTCGGGCCTTGACCCCACAAGTCCAGTTGCTCAGCCCTCAACAGACACACACTATCTAGCACAGATGTGTGTGTCTGTGTGTCTGTGACTTGTGATTGTGACTGTGTTGCTCTATGCCCAGGGCTGTCCCTTGAGCTGTTGGCCTCTGAGCATCACTCTGCTTATCTTATCAGTATACTGGGATGACCCCACCGTGGGTGTGGCTATGAGAATGGGTTTGTGAGAACATGACTCCTAGGAGTGGTCAGTGGGGACACGCAGAGAGAAGATGCTCAGCAGCCGTGACACCTCCAGCCTGCTGAACACTCACGTCCCTTTCTGGAGGCACACTGAGAAACTCAGCCTCCTCTCTACCCGTGATACCCTGGTGCCTGGTGCCTTCTGAGGCTCACCTGTGGTCCCTTCATCAGTCAGTGAAGTGAAGTGAACACGGGGTGTGCAGCTCCAGACTCAAACTACTGTGGATCTCGCACAGAATGCTGATAGCTTGTTCTGTGCAGACTACCATCTGGCCTCCCTGAGAGGCTCTCCTGAGACATGAATACTTAGTGATTAACTTGGAAAATCACTGAAAAGATACTTAGAACACTTTATAACATAAATGAAGTTGTGACTTATTAAAACACAGGTCCAATACCATATTTAAATTCGTTTTTGTAACTTAGGAAGTGTAGGATTTAGAAACAAATGTGAGCATGGAACTGCTGCCGATAGGATGCAGTCAAAGCAGTAAAGCATCCTTAATACCACATAATCACGTAAACCACAAAAGGGCCCGAGGAGGCGAGAGCACCTATAGCTTGGACAGGCAGAGTGCCAGGCTTCACATGTCATGCCCGAGCAGGTGGTTGCTTCCTATAGCAGCATGCCTTTTCTGGATTGAGCACGTGTTGTTTTCCTAACTAGCAAAATGCTATTGCATGTTCTTTTTACCTGACAACCCAAGGGCACCTGGACCCTGCCTGGGTGACTCTCTGTGTGTGTTTGTGAGGACTGTCATACAGAATACTAGAGATCAGTGGGAACTTATCTTCTCGCCATTCTGGAGGCTGGAAGTCAGAGGTCAAGGCAGCGGGAAGGAGTGTTTTGATTCAGGCCTTTAACGCTGACTTGCAGGTGGCCACCTTCGTGCACCGTCCTAACATGGACTTTCTGATTCTCTCTGTTCACACATGATGTGCTGCTTTGCCCGGACCCAAGGGGTAGACATTTATGTGTCTGGTTCTGTCATTAAACTGTCAGCTGCTTGTTGGTAGCACCATCAGGAATAAGAGTTGTTCCAAATATGTGCACTTTTACTGTGGGACGTTCATATTGTGGCATCCATGCTGGCTAGTTGTATGTCAACGGCACATGCTAGTCATCTGAGAGGAGACAATCTCAACTGAGAAACTGCCTCTGTAAGATGAAACTGTAAGCAAGCCCGTGGGGCATTTTCTTCTTGGCCTGTTAGATCGTGGCCAAAGGGAATCTTGGCTTGTAAACAATTTCCAGACTTAAGCCAGTTTATAGACTCCCTTGAAAGAAGGGACGGCCAGGTTCCTCTGAGAAAGGACCTTGATAAAATACCTTTAAAGTTTTGTTTTGTTTTGTTTTGTTTTGTTTTTCGAGACAGGGTTTCTCTGTGTAGCTTTGTGCCTTTTCCTGGAACTCACTTGGTAGCCCAGGCTGGCCTCGAACTCACAGAGATCCGCCTGGCTCTGCTCCCGAGTGCTGGGATTAAAGGCGTGCACCACCACAGCCCGGCCCTTTAAAGTTTTATTAGCCTTTCTGCAGTCCTTCCCCAGAGGGACCTATGACCTTTTGCAAGGATAACTGTACACAGGGGAAAGGGAACAGTCAAACTTTCCAGGGTCTATTAGATTCTGGTTCAGAATTGATGCTGATTCCAGGAGATCCCAAGAGACACTGGGGCCCTCCAGTGAAAGTCGGGGCTTCTGGAGGCCAGGTGATTAATGGAGTTTTGGCTGAAGTCCACCTCACGGTAGATCCAATGGGTCTCTGCACGCATCCTGTGGTTATTCCCAGCCCCAAGATGTATAGTTGGGATAGATATACTTGGAAATTGGCAGAGTTCTCACATTGGCTCCCTGGCCTGGGGAGTGAGGGCTATATGGTTGAAAACGCTAAATGGAAGTCTTTAAGTTGCCTCTGCCAAGGAAAATGGTGAATCCAAAACAGCATCGCATCCCTGGAGGAATTGGAGAAATGAGTGCCAGCATCAGGACTTTTGGGAAGATGCAGGTGTGGTGGTTCCCATCACATCTCCTTTAACTCTCCTATCTGGCCTGTGCGGAAGACAGATGGACCTGGAGAATGACAGTTGACTATTGAAAACTCAATTAGGTAGTGACTCATTGTAGCGGCTGTGCCAGATGTGATGTCCTTACATGAGCAGACTAACACATCTTCTGGTACATGGTATGCAGCTGTTGATCAAGCAAATGTCGTTTTTTTCAGTACTTGCCATAAGGACCACCAGAAGCAATTTGCTTTCAGTTGGTAAGGCCAGCAGTACACCTTTACAGTTTTACCTCTAGGATATATTCACTCTCCTCCCCGGTGTCATAACTTAGTAAGAGGGAATCTTGGTCATTGTAGCTAGAATTTTTCTCTCCAGGTCCCGACAAGCCCCGGCAGTCCCATAGCCCACTTATAAAGTAAACATACCGACGCTTATATTATTTAAACTGCTCGGCCATTAGCTCAGGCCTACCATTCTCTAGCTCTTACTCACTCTTATACTCAGCCCATTTCTGTTAATCTATATGTTGCCACATGTTCCGTGGCTTTACCTGCTGCATTTACATCATGCTCCCTGAACGGCAGGCTGGAGTCTCCTTCTCCCCGCCTTCCTGTTCTCCCCATTCTCCTCTCTGCTAGTCCTGCCTATGCTTCCTGCCTGGCTACTGGCCAATCAATGTTTTATTTATCAATCAATCATTCACAGCAGGTCATCTGTCTCTTTCACAAGATATCACATTGGTGCACTATATTAAAGACATTATGCTGATTGGACCAAGTGAATAGGAGGTAGAAACCACTTTGAACTTATTGGTAGCACATATGTATGTCAGAGGATGGGAAATAAATTCAACCAAAATTCAAGGGCCTTCTGCCTCAGTGGAATTCCTAGGAGTCCACTGGTGTGGGGCATGCAGAGATTTTCCTTCTAAGGTGAAGGAAAAGTTATTGCACCTGGCCCCTCCCACCACCAAGAAAGAAGCACAAAGTTTAGACAGAACATTTCTCACTTGGATGTGTTACTCTGGCTCATATATAGCATGGGACTTCTAAAGCTGCTGGCTTTGAGTGGGGCCTGGAACAGGAGAAGGCTCTTCAACAGGTCCAGGCTACTGTGCAGGCTGCTCTGCCACTTGGACCTTGTGATCTAGCAGACCCTATGGTACTTGGGGTGTCAATGGTAGATAGGGATGCTGTTTGGAGCCTTTGGCAGGCCCTATAGGTGAATCCCAGAAGAGACCTTTGGGATTTTGGAGCAAGGCTGTAGTTGGAATTTTCTTTGGGCCTCCAACCAGCTCCCAAATAAAGACAGGAAGACTTATCATTAATTATGAATGTTCAGCTTTAGCTTTGTCCCACTTTAATTTAACCTGTTTCTATTTATCTATGTTTTGCCTTGGGGCTTTTACCTTTCTTTCATTCTCTATGTCCTACTTTCCTGCTTCCTCTGTGTCTGGCTGGCTGGCCCTTGATGTCTCTCTGTCATCTCCTTTTCTTTCTTCTTCAGCCTATACCTCCTCCTATTTATTCTCCCTAAATTCCTCCTCCTCCTTACTCTCCCTGCCTGAAGTCTCACCTATACCTCCTTCCTTGTTATTGGCCATTCAGCTTTTTATTAGACCAGTCAGGTGCCTTAGGCAGGCAAGGTGAAACAGCAACACATCTTTACATAGTTAAACATTCTGCAACACAAGGTTGTACAGTCATCTGCAGACAATTATTCTCCCTTTGAGAGACACCCCTTGGCCCGCTATTGGGCTTTAGTGGAAACTGAACATTGGACAGTGGGTTACCAAGTTACCATGCGACCTGAGCTGGGTGTTATCTGACCCATGACATCATTTTACAGCAGCAATCCATTATCAAATGGAAGTGATACATATATATGATCGGGCCGGAACAGATCTTGATGTGAAGAAGTTTTGATGCAGAATATTTGTACACTGTGAAAATGTGGTTTTGCCAAGATGCCTTCTGATTGGTTTAATTAAGAGCTGAATGGCCAATAGCTGGGCAAGATGTATAGGTGGATTTTCAGGGAGAGAAAGGAGGAGGAATCTAGGTGTGCAGGAGAAGTGAGGAGACATGGAGAGGAAACAGAAGGTGCAGGATGGAAGAGAGGTAAAAAGCCATTTGATAGAATGTAGACTAATATAAATGGATTAATTTAAGTTGTAAGAGCTAGTTAGGAACAAGCCTAAGCTACAGGGTGAGCTTTCATAATTAAAGTCTCTGTGTCATTATTTGGGAGCTGGCTGGGATAGAAAAAGACTCATTACAAAGTTTCCCGATGCCTATGGCTTCTACTCTTGTTACAATGCCATCTGCTGCCAAGAATGCACCTATAGGTTCATGGAGTGTTCCCTATGATCAGTTGACTGAGGAAGAGAAGACTAGAACCTCGTTTACTGATGATTCTGCACGTTAAGGAGGCACCACCCAGAAGTGGACAGCTGCAGCATTCTAGTCCCTTTCAGGGACAACCCTGATACTGACAAAGGGAAATCTTCACGGTGGGCAGAACTTCAGGCAGTACACATGATTATACATTTTTGGGGGAAGGAGAAATGGCCAGATACACAATTGTTCCCTAGTTCATGGGCTGTAACCAGTGGATTTTCTGGATGGTCAGGGAATTGGAAAATTGGTGAGAAAGTCATCTGGGACAGAAGTATGTGGATAGATCTCTCCATATGGGGGGGAAGGATGTGAAGATACTTGTGTCCCATGTAAATGCTCATCAAAAGGTGACTTCAGCTGAGGAGTAGTTCAGTAATCACGTAGATAGGATGACCTGTTTGGTGAACAGTCATCCTCTTTCCCCATCCATCCCTGTCATTGCTCAATGGGCCTATGCACAAAGTGGCCATGGTGGCAGAGATGGGGGTCTTGCCTGGGCTCGACAGCATGACTGCCACTTACCAAGCCTGACCTGGCTACAGATGCTACTAGGTGCCCAATCTGCCAACAGCAGAGACCATCACTGAGCCCCAGATATGGCACCATTCCCTAGGGTGACCAGCCAGGAACCTGGTAGCAGGTTGGCTACATTTGACCACTTCATAGAAAGGACAGTGCTTTGTCTTTACCGAACTAGATATTCTGGTTATGGATTTGCCTTTTCTGTACATAATGCTTCTGCCAAAACCACCACCCATGAATTTACAGAATGCCTTATCCACCATCATGGCATTCCACACAGTATGGCTTCTGACCAAGGAACTCACTTCACAGCCAGAGACGTGTGACAGTGGGCCCACAATCATGGAATGTGCTGGTCTTACCATGTCCCCCACCATTCTGAAGCCGCTGGCATCATAGAAGGATGTAATGGCCTTTTGAAGACATAGTTACAGCACCAATTAGATGGTAACAGTCTGTAGAGCTGGAGTGGCATTCTCGAGAAGTGTTACATGCTTTGAATCTGCATCCAGTGTATGGTACGGTTTCTCCCATAGCCAGGATCCGTATGTCCAGGAATCAAGGATTGCAAAAGGGAATAGTTCCACTCACTGTCATCCCTAGTGACCCAGTAGGAAAATTTTTGCTTCCTGTTTTGCGATCTCAACTTCTGCTGGCGTAGACGTTTTGGTTCCAGAAGAGGGAGCACTCCTGCCTGGAGCCACAATATTCCTTTGAACTGGAATGGTCTTCTGCCATCCTTAGGTCATTAGGCTAAGAAAGAATAACAGTGTTAGGAGGAGTGATTGATCTGTAGCACCAAGGGGAAATTGAATTGCCTCTCCACCATGGCAATCCAGAAGAATGTCTGGAGTGAAGGAGATCATCTCTTGGTGCTGCTGTGTCCTGTGATTAATCAATGGGAAACTACAAATTCCTAATCCAGACAGGATGACAATGGGCACAGACCCTTCAGGAATGAAGGTGTGGGTCACTCCTCCAGGAAAAGAGCCTAGACCTGCTGAGATGCCTGCAAAGAGGAGGAAATACAGAATGGGTGGTAGAGGAAGGTAGTTATAAATACCAGCTAAGACCACATGACCAGTTACAGACCCAAGGATTATAATTGACATGAGTGTTGGTTTCGTTAAGGATGTGTTTGTACAGTTATTTGTGTTTCCTTTTCTTGATTTCTTTATCATGTAATGTAACATCAATTGAGAGACTATCAGTGGCTATCATGTTTAAGTTTGAGATACCAAAAAAATATCCCTCAAGGGACATTGCTACCTGTTCTAAATTTCTAAAATGTTTGCCATTGTACAAGGGATAGTTATATCATGTTAAGTATGATTATGACCTGGTTATTGTTTTTATTTGGAAATTAAGCATGACATAAGGAGATACGATTGTCTGTCAGGTTGACAGGGGGTGGCCTTGTGATGGTTGTTCTTCTTTGTCAGCTTGACTACGTACGTCTGGAATTAACTAAAACCCAAGCAGCTGGGCACACCGATGAGGGGTTGTTCTTAGTTAAATCATTCGAAGTGGGAAGACCCACTTCTAATCCAGGTCTTTGAGGTGGGAAGATCCGCCTTTAATCTGGACGGCACCTTCTGCTGTATAAAGGACGTGGAAGAAGGAAGCTGGCTGTCTCGGAAGGACACAAGAGACACTGTGTGAGAGTTAGAGGAGAATAAGCAGGACTAGCAAGGTGGAGCTCTCAGCAGCTGCTGGGAGGAGGAGACTGACCAGAGGCAGAGAGGAAGCTGTGCTTTCGGAATTAAAGTTCAAGAAAGCAGACGAACTCAGCGATGGAGACTGGAGATTGTATACATGGTGGGGGCGGGGACGGGGGGCAGGAGCAGGGAGGATGAGTCATTCAGAGAGCGTGAGAATACCCAGAGTGCTCATGCAGACTGGCTTAAAATTTTGGCCAGTGTTCACAGAAGGGAAATTTCGAGACCAGAGAAAGTTCTGCTTCAGGCAGGCTTAGCAGTCAGGGTCTGTAAGCATTAAAGATTGGGCTTCTGGGGCTAATTGTATATGCCATTGACAGGATTTTTAAAAAATCATGTAAGAGTAGATTTTTTAAAAAGAAAAAAAATCTATGAAATATCCGTGCTTTGCCAGGAGGAGACAGCTTTTCCTTGATGGGCCTCCGCCTTTTTGAACGGCACTTTCAGTTTTGAGGAGGGCTGCCTGTGATGCTCTTACACACCATTTCCAATTCTAAGGAGGTGGAGTTGTGATATTTACTCCTTCCTTGAAGTCAGTGTGTTGCCAGGGCGACAGGCTGCCTCCCAGGCTGCTGGCTAGCAGACCTGCTGTCAATCTCCAGTTTGGAGTTGTTCATTTTCTTGGTTCTCTTCCCAATTCTGTCCATTTTTGCTGTGGTGTTTGGACTAGATGCAGACAGAGTTAGGATTGTTCTGGCTTTGGGGTCTTGCTCCTTCCTTTATAATGTAGGGCCACTGTCTAGCCACAGTAATGTCCTTTTCTGCAGGCCAGGGCCCAGAGCCACCCCAGCTGCCATTTGACTAGTTCTTACCGGTTTTCTTCTTCCTGTTCTCCTTTCACCTAGGAGATCCATCTAATTATCTTTGTCTTTTTTAGAGTGTTTATAGTTAATGTAATTATTGATATGTTTAGATTTAGATCTAGTCTTTATTGTTGTTGCTGTGATTATTATTATGATGATGATGATGCCAGGGTCTCATTTTGTAGCCCTCACTGGCTTGCTGCTTGCTATGTAGATCAGGCTGACTTCAAACTCACAGAGACCCGGAGACTCACCTCCCTGTGCCTCTGGAGTGCTGGAGTTAAAGGTGTGCACCACCACATCTGGCTGCACAGCCTTTCCTTAATTCTTCTTTGTTTCTTTACTCTCATTGCCTGCTGTGTGTTGTTGGTTAGTTCATTCTGTTGCCCAGCATTTAGGTCAGGGCTTTGAGCGTACTAAGCACTCTGGGTCACGGAGCTACACCATCGGCCCTGTTTCTGCCTTCTTTTAGAATTTGAACAGTTTGTAGTATTCCATTTTAGTTTATCCCAAACTGTGTCTGTTTAATAGTTATTTCCGCTCTCTCCCACCCCCACATTCTGTTTTGGGGTGGTGATGCTGGGTGTTAAACCCAGGACTTTGCATTGAAGGAAAACAGTCTACCACCGAGCTAAATCTTGAGTTACGTTGTTCACACTGTTCAGCCTTCTTTTAGTGGATGCTGTAAAAACTACCAAGTACATGCCTATTAGCTTGTTGTAGTCTGTTAGGACCAGTATTTCTCTACTCTGTCACAGAATGTGGAAATCTTACCACTGTATAGGCTTGCTTTCCCCCTGTTAATTAGGGTTTCCTTTGTGACTTCTTAATCTCAATAGAGTAATTGAAAAACAGACTCAGAAGGACGATCTAACCATTTTATTAGAGTTCACGAAAAAGCAACAGGGCAGACAAGCTGTAAATCTTGGCAGTTGGCAGGGAGAAGAGAGATGGAAAAAAAATTCTTTTTGAGTTAGGGTCAGCAATGGATGTATACAAACAGCTGTTAAAGAAAACTTGCTTAGGATTTTGGCTGGTGTTCAAAGAAGAGATAGACAGGAGAAAAGGAAATGTCACAACTCAGAAAGATGAGCAGCCGTAGCAGAGAAGATCTGCAAGCAACTACCCTGAAGGGGGGCGGGGAGCTTCTGGGTTATGTAAGTACCTTAACCCATGAAGGGGATGATTATTCTTTCCATGACCTCATCATGTCTTTAGGTGAACCAGCAAATCTGGCCAGGTGATTGACATGTCCAATTGGATTAACATTTTTTTAAGGGGTTGGGGTTGCTAGAGAGATGGCTCAGCAGTTAAAAGCACTGGCTGCTCTTCCACAGGACCCAGGTTCAATTCCTAGCACCTACATGGCAGCTCACACTTGTCTGTGACTCCTGTGCTAGGGCTCTCACACACTCACACACTCACACAGATATACATGGAGGCAAAACACCAATGAACATAAAAATAAAAAAAAAAAACCACCAGGTTCTCTCTACATAGTGCTGGCTATACTAGAACTCACTGTGGAGGAGAGGCTGACTTTGAACTCGCAGAGATCTGTGTGCCTCTGCCTCCTGAGTGTTGGGATTAAAGGCATGTGCTACCATGCCTAGCCGTTGGAGTAACTCTTAAGGGATGAGTTGGACCCAGTAGTGGAGCAAGGGAAGGCTATTTAGTAGGCCTGAGTGCCTGAGATCAGTTGTAATTAAGCACTAGAGTTACAACAGCTTAACCTCTGCACATCATGGGAGGTCTCATCAGTCAGTCAGCCTTTGTAGACACAGCTTCTTTCCAGGAACTCTCATTCACAGGACATTGACCACAGTATTTGACTATCCTTTTTAGCCCATATAGCCTCATTGACTTTGGTTTCCAAGCATGGTTATTGAACAGCCAGAAGCTTAGTTTCCCCACTATTGACAAATGAATCAAGAGATGGGGTCCAAAGCTGATCGTGAGGGTCCATCTTTAGCTGTGTCAAGGCTGTGTGTTTAACTATCTGACACTCCCTTAAGTTATAGTTATTTTATATAGCTTATATAATTGCATATAAATATTATTTGCAGTTACACTTATTGCATACTTATATGGGCTACACCTTAGTGATAGAGTATGACCTTAGCCTATGCAGACCCTAGGTTTGATCATTAGCACCAATATAAATAAGTCAATGCTATGTATTTATATAATTGCCGTTTATATAGACCCGATATTATAGTAGACTGGGTGCTGGCTGTCAGTTCCTATAGTAACGGAAGAGATTGGCAGGCAGTGAATGAGTTATCTTTCAGACAAAATTAGTAATCATAACACTACTAAATACACTGGACAATGGCAGCTGGCTATGTTATAGCCAGAGTGTTGCCTATGGTGAAGGTCAGTGGGCTGGTGGGCTCTTCACCTGGGGGTAACACTTAATATGGTTATGCTGAGTTTCTTTGTGTGCTATTTCCTGTCATGTGATTTGTCCAGTGTGAAGGAATATAGTCTAGTTTAGGCTGTGTACAGTCCTGAGGGATCAGGGTTGGCCACTGTGCGTACAGTTCCCAGTTGTGCGGTCTCTGGTTTGCAGATGGGGCTGTTCACATAAGAGCGGTCCTGGTTTGTCTAAGTTCAGTTCAGATCTAAGGCCTGGGTCACAGAGTAGGGGCTGAAACTCTGGGGGGGGGGGGTCAGGTTATAGCAGTCTAAGGCTAGCCATTTGGGGTTCTGGACTTTGCTACATTTTGGCCTTCCCTCCACAAATGTCAGGTAATTTTGTAATTTTGTCTTTCAACCACCAAACATTTAATTTTTGTTTATTTATCTGTCTGTCTGTCTATCTATCTATCTTGGTTTTTTGAGGCAAGGTTTCTCTGTGTAGCCTTGGCTGTCCTGGAACTAAGGACACTCTGTAGACCAGGCTGTCCTCAAACTCAGAGGGAGATCCACCTGTCTCTGCCTCCCTCCCTCCCTCCCTCCAAGTGCTGGGATTAAAGGCATGCACCACTACCTGACTTTAATTTTTATTTTAAAAATTTATTGTTACTTTTAAGTGTATGAGTGTTTTGCTTAGGTGTATGTCTCCACACCCCTTGCGTGCCTGGCGCCTGTGGAGGCCAGAAGAGGGCATCGAATCCTCTGGAACTGGTGTCATAAATGGTTGTGAGCTGCCATAACCTTGGTGAGAGTCGAACCCTGGTCCTTTGGAAGAACAACAAGTGCGCTTAACTGTGGAGCCATCTCTTCAGCGCCACTAAACAAATTTAAAAGAGTTGTAGAGAAATAACACTCCTGGTTACTCATGCCTTGCATTTATTTCATTCTCTGTGACTCAACTTGTCATCTGTATCCTCTCTCTTCAGTCCGAGGAACTTCCGGTCACCTCTTGTATTCTTTAGTTCTCCTTCATTGAGTCACAGAATGATGGTTCTGACTGTAATGGAGGATTCGGATAGATACAGTTTATCTTTCAGACTTTAAAATCCTGCTGCTGGGCTGAAGGGTAAGGTGTAGAGAGAGTAGAGTGTCTCCTTAGCACTCGTGAGTCCCTGGGCTTGAAGCGCAGCAGCAAAGTGACCTGTTCTCTCTGGCTGCCCGGGTGCTTCATTAGGGAATTTTCAGGTTTTTAACATAGTGTCTTTTAGTTCTGAAGTTTCCATTGTGTTCTTTTTACTTTGGTTTGTTTGCTTGTTGTTCACCTTGAACTTTTTCATTTGGTTTGAGAGTGTTAAAATTATTGTATCTTTTCACGTTTGATGGTTTGAAGTCAGGTGGGAGTTCTGACTTGTTGGCAATATATATATATATATATATATATATATATATATATCAAAAATATGGGAAAATTGATGTAATTATAAAATATATATTTAATGAAAAAAATATATAAAATATATGGGAAAATTGATGTAATTATAAAATATATATTTAATGAAAATATAATTACATCAGCTTTCCCCTTCCCTTCCTCCAGCTCTCTCAAGTACCCCTTAACTCTTTCCATGTCCCCCATTACTCTCAAATTGATAACCTCTTTTTCTTGATTATCACTGTTACATATATATATATGTATATGTATGCATAAATATATGAATACATACAACCCGATGAGTCTGTTTTTCTTTCTGTGTGTCTGTGGTTTCAGGGCTGACCACTTGGTGCTAGATAACCAGTTAGAAGGCTTACCCCTAGGAGAGGCTAATTCTACCTCTCTTGGCAGTTCTTTGTCTAGGGGTGGGACCTGGAAAAGGGCACGAGGGCCACATGCTCACGGACAGCACTGGAGAAACCAGGAGTATTACAGGCGAAGGCTTTTCTCTTCAATGGAAGGGATTTACCTGTTCTCCACACAGAAGGCTGGAGCGGATGTTGTTAATAGCCTGGTGATCTTTGCTATGCTGTAGAACCAGACTTCACTTGAATCCCCCAGACTCCCGAGCATTGTTTCCTAGTCAGTGGAGCTCCTTCTTATGAAAGTGATTCCATGTACTTTGCAAAAGAGTTTACTGTTGTGCTTATTACAAACCTTTCCTACCTAGACAGTTATGCTGAGCATTGTTCTCAGTCAATAGAACATGCCAAAGAAATGTACTTTGCAAAGGAATTTTACTGTAGCCATACCTTAAGCTTTGTTGTATTAATTGCCACAAGGAAACCTTTTTCCAAAGTAGTACTGTGCTTAAATATGTCAAAAAATAAACCACTTAGGTCAGTCTAGAAGTCTGAACCAGCCTGCTGAGTCTCGTTGAACCTGATTTCCTCCTTAGCTCTTGTGGGTCATTTCCGTGCAGGCTGTAGCATTTGTGGGGACCCCAACAGGGGTCCCCTTGAGATTTTACCCACTTTTGCCTTAGCATGTTTATTGATATTGCCATTGTTCAAGTCTTGTGTATGCAGCCGTTTCAACAAGAGACTGTTTTACAGATTTTAGGAATTATGCTGGACTAGCAAAGGGACAGTAGTAGATTTTCTTCTAAGATTCGTGACCTCAGTAGCCCCAGGAAATTGGCTACGAGTTCTTTATGTGCCGAATAGCTTGAATGGAAACTGGACATTTTGGATATTGTAGTATGAGACTTTGAGTCTTACTTAAGCCATTGGAGGATGTTGCTGGTTTCACTTTATTAGGCACACAGCCCGTCATTTCCGGGTCATGGCTCCATATCAGTCCCACTTCTCAGTTTGTGCTGTGGCATTTGACCTGTCCTCCGCCGTGTGTTACACATGACTATAGAAGACCTAACTTGGGTCTCAGTGGTTAAGAGCACTGGCTGGTCTTCCAAAGGACCTGAGTTCAGTTCCCAGCAACCACATGGTGGCTCACAACCATCTATAATGAGATCTAGCGCCCTCTTTTGGACTGCAGGCATGCATGCAGACAAATCACTGTATACATAATAAATAAATAAATCTTAAAAAAAAAAAAAGAAGAAGAAGACCTGACTTTGGTCTTTTAAGTGAGCAGTCTTAGCTCAATACTTGTGCTGTTTGAGGTTAAGTCTGGAATTTCAAGAGCAGCTTTGTGGACTCTGTTCCTCACTACAATAGCTTGGGACTTGCTAGATCTCTGGAACTTCCTTTTTCAGTTTTTCATCTTGGGATGTAACTCTGACCCTTGAGAGGACACAGGGCAGCATGCTAACTTTAACTTCCACGCTGCCATTTTGTTCAGAGGCTTCTGTTTAGTACTTCTTTTGCTTCATTTGCTGTTACTTCCTTCTTAGAACACAGCCTGTCCTGTGACTCCATCTGGGGACAGAGCCCCAGGTCTTCATATCTCCCCTCTAGGAGAGTGGACTATCTTCCTACCCGCCACCCATCCTGCTGGGGTCAGAACACATTCAGTGGGAGGCAGGGTACATGCACTGCCTCTGCCTTTTGTAGCTGGCATAGAGGGTTTGTGTTATAGGCCTGCGTTTCTCTGCCTCTCTTTTTTTTTTTTTTTTTTTTTTTTGTGGTTTTTCGAGACAGGGTTTCTCTGTGTAGCTTTGCGCCTTTCCTGGAACTCGCTTTGGAGACCAGGCTGGCCTTGAGCTCACAGAGATCCGCCTGGCTCTGCCTCCCGAGTGCTGGGATTAAAGGCGTGCACCACCACCGCCCGGCCTCTCTGCCTCTCTGTACTAGCTCTGGTGTCTATACTTTTCTCTCCAACAGCCACCTCCCGAGTTCACCGTGCACACACCAACCACTTCTCTTGTAGCAGTCCCTGTGATCCAGCCTGTCTGTGTGGCTACCCTGCTGGTGGCCCAGGGCAGCACTTCTTGTCCTTACATATTTGGAATAACCATGCAGGAGATGCTGCCCTCTTCCAGCCCTGTGAAGGGTTGGCACCGTTAGGGCTCTGTGGGTCCCTAAGCACCCGCAACTAGGACCAGAGCGCCAATGTAGAAAGGGTACAGGAAGTGATGGCAAATAGAGTAACCTGTGTTTTCTGCACATGGATACTCTGGAGGTCAGGAGAGCCTTCCCATAAGCCTGGAGGGAGGAAAGGCCTCTCAGGGACTGGCTGTCCCCATGCCTTCATGCTCTGGTCATCTCCAGTGCCCTTGAAAGAAGGAGAAGGGAACTGGAAGCCATGTAACCCATGTCAGAAGGCCTGCTGTATATTCCGGACGGCGTCTTTCCTCACGGGTGACTTTGTGCTTTGCTCTGTTGCAGGATGGCTGCCCAGGTGACACTAGAGGATGCACTGTCCAATGTGGACCTCCTGGAGGAGCTGCCTCTGCCTGACCAGCAGCCCTGCATCGAGCCTCCGCCATCCTCCCTGCTCTACCAGGTAGGTCTTTGAGCAGATGTGACACAGCCCGCTGCTCTGACCTCAGCGTGATGTTCTTGTCTTGTTTCCCTCTCCTTCAGCCAAACTTCAACACCAACTTTGAAGACAGAAATGCGTTTGTCACAGGCATTGCAAGATACATTGAACAAGCGACTGTCCACTCTAGCATGGTAATGTTGTCTATGTCTCTCTGTTTCTCTCTAGCGGGTGTCACATTTGAGCAGCAGACAAACTACATGCTTCGTGATAGACTAGGTAGAGAAAAAGAGACAGAAATGCCTCACGGTTTTAAGAACGTCTTTGCTTTTATTATAAAAGCAGTGCATACCTTTTTAAGACATTTGATCTCTCTGGCCCAGGGAAAGTCTTTGCCAACATTGCAAGGGCGCCTTTGGTTGGTGATCTTTCTTTCTCCATGCCTGTACTTACATAGGTCAGGTGTACACTCATAGGGGACTTGGGTTTTCTAAATGAATTCTATAATTGTAATTATGTATGTTAATGATTTTGTGCACGTTTTCATATCATGGAGTGTGCCAGAGAAAGTACCTTGAATGTCTGTATAACCTGTTTTGTAAATGTCCACAGTTAACTATTTTTGTACATTTACTCAGTTTCCCCTTCTGTGTAGTAAAGAATGCTGTGATAAACATCTTTCTAAACATGGGTAGGAGTGAAGTTATAAGGTGAAAGGCTGTGTGTATTTGTTTTTTGAGACAAGGTTTCCTTGTGTAGCCCTGACTGCCCTGGAACTCGCTCTGTAGACCAGGCTGGGAAAGGCAGTACCTTTAATGCATCTTAAAACATTACCAGGTTTCCAGTCACATTTTAAAGACCACCTATGGGTTTTTACCAAAGCAAATGATAAGGAAGGAACGGAACAGAACACCAAAGCAGTTTTAAACATGATGGTCACCCTCTTCCCGTGGATACCGTCCCTGAATTTTTAGTGCTGTGTGAAGTATTCTGCCTTTTCCTCCTATATATCCTGGGCTAGCAGCTCGGCTTCTGGATCCTGTCTAAACCAGGAAGCTTGGTGTAACCTGGGAAAGAAACTGAGGATGCTATTCTGTACTCTTGCCCAGCCTTCATGCCCCTAGCTTCAGGTCTGCATTTCAGGTAGTTATGGAGGGTTGGGTGGGGACAAGGTGCACCTCTGTGGTGGCTCTCCTCGGAAGTGACTTGCATTGTCACCCAGAGTCCTTTGTAGGGATAGCTGGGGTGGTTGTTGTGCTCGTCTGTAGTGTACAGTGTCTCTTGTCAGGCTACAGTCTCTGAAGCGGTAGGTAGGGTGGTTTGTGGTACCGTCAGCGGTTTGCATCTCGTTCTGTGTTTGTCCCCTACTTACACATGACTGGTCCTGTGGGTTTTGCAGAACGAGATGCTGGAGGAAGGCCAAGAGTACGCTGTCATGCTGTACACCTGGAGGAGCTGCTCCCGTGCCATCCCTCAGGTGCCTTGTCCCTTCCTGCCATTCCCGTCCCCAGTCCCACCAGGCCGGCCACACCCTCGTGCACCCCTTACGCAGTGATGGGCGTGCCTGTTTCGTTCAGCCCGATAAAAACCTCCACTTTGCGTTTGTTTCTTTATGCATAGGTGAAATGCAATGAACAGCCTAACAGAGTTGAAATTTATGAGAAAACTGTGGAAGTCCTTGAGCCTGAGGTCACAAAACTGATGAATTTCATGTACTTTCAGGTGAGACGTTAAAATAATTAGAGGGGTTTGATACTGGAGAGTAGGGACAGGAGATGAAGGAGGACTAAGGCTTCGCCGTTCTTCTGAGTAAACAGTTCTGTTAGCGTGAATTTTATCCTGCACAAAAGCTTGCTCTCATCAGTTCCAAGTGCACTGTAGGTCTAGTCTTTTAACCAATTTTTTTGCCTTCCTGGTACTTTCTACCCTGAGCTTGACTTCTTTGACCCTTCAGTTAGGGGAAAAAAAACAGTCGCATGGAAGAGACTTACTGGCTCTTTAAAGTGGTTGTTTGGAAATGTCTAAACAATTTTTTAAACGGTATCTTTCCTTGAGTTTTGGTTTAATCTTAAAACTTACCAGAAAGAAAATCCCCTCAGCTTTTCCCCTGACAGTCAGCGTCAGTATTATAGATGCTTTATTGAAGCATTTTGCTCGGGCCTGTAGTTGGTTTCTGTTGCTATAACAACATACCCCTGGGAACCAACTTAAAGGAGAAGGGGTTTTATTTAGCCCACAATTCAGGGGTTCAATCCATCGTAGCAGGGAACTGGAGACAGTAGGAGCTTTGTAACCACTTAATCATGCCACTTCGATAATTATGACACAGAGATAAGAATGCATACTGTGTCCCAGCTGCTTTCTCCACTTCTACAGCCCAGGATCCCAACCAGGGAATGGCATTGCCCACAGGGGTGTCTGTGGGCCTTTCTACCTCAGTTAGTGTCATCAAGGTAATCCCCCACAGGCATGCGTGAAAACCTGTCTTGTAGGTGAGTCTAGATTCTGTCATGTGGATGGTCAGCAGTACCTGCCGCAGTAGTTTTGCAGGAATAATCAGCAAAATTCTTTTACTTTAGTAAACAGCAAATAACAGAATAAACAGCAAAATAAATAATAGTTTTTACAGAGCAGAGGCATGGAAATTGCTCAGACAAGGGTCTCTATGTGAGGTGGAAGGTGATCCAGAACCTCAGTAAGAAATAGTGAATGAGGGACCGTCCTTGAAGCTTGAACGAAGATCTGATAAGCTGCTGACGAGGGCCCTTCTGCCTTCCCGTTTCTGTGCTCAGAGAAATGCCATCGAGCGTTTCTGTGGGGAAGTGAGACGTTTGTGTCACGCTGAGAGGAGAAAGGATTTCGTGTCTGAAGCCTACTTGATCACATTGGGCAAATTTATCAACATGTTTGCTGTGTTGGATGAGCTGAAGAACATGAAGTGCAGTGTGAAGAATGACCACTCAGCATATAAGAGGTGAGCTTGGACCTGCAGCCTGCTGTGGGTCTACCTAGAGAGGTCCTGTCTCAGCCTTGCGAGCAGCAGGTGCGTATCTCCTGTGTGCTAAAGTCATTGCTTCTGCTGATAGCAGCTACTCAATAGTCTTGGGACTGTGAGTACTGGCTACCAAGAATAAGGTGCATGGGTTGCTGACAGTTTAAGGGTCCCTGGTAGTTTTACACATCTTGGGGCTTTCTGGTGAGCCTCAAATGGTTATGGGGAAATCTGTGTGCTTAGGAACCTTGAGATGATAAATACGCACATCCATCTCTGTTCACTGTGCATGGGTGGTTGGCCCAGGGAGCATCTTCCTCTAGGGAAAGTGGGTTTTCCATCCAAGATGCTGAGCTTCAATCCTGAGGATTGTTATCACCCTTTCCTGTCATTTGTGTGTTGAACAACCCTGGCACTTCATTGCAGACATGAGCTTGCACGAACTTGGCCCATGCACTATTGGGAGGTACCTGAGGGTCATATCGAGCATTACAGGTCCTCTAGACAGCTCTTTCCTGTAGTAACTTTCCTTTTCTGAGGGCAGAGGACCAGACTAGAAAGAGGCCAGCATGGATGTATTAAGGAGATTTTGTTGTTGCTATGATGACATACCTCAATTCCAGATTTAGGGTAGGTCTTCTGACCTTAAATGATCCAGGTTTAGGCTGGGTCTTCCCATGGCAAATGATCAATCAAGAAAATCCTTCGTAAGCTTACCTAGCTGCTTGGGTTTTATTTACTTGATTCTAGGTGTAGTCAAGTTGACAATTAAGATTAGCAAGCACACTACCCTTTATTCTCATAGTCGTTCTGTCTGTCTCTGTCTCTCTCATTGACACTCATTTCTTTTTTGCCCAGATGGTAGCTTTTCGGTTCATATTCTAAGTAAAATGCAAAAATAATCCACACACTTCACTGAAATTGAAAATGGTGTCCTTAATCCCTTCCTTCCGTGGTTGCCATGTCTTCTACCCTAGCCTCTGTCGGAATCAAGAAGGTGAACACATTGAAAAGATAGTGTTACCGTATCAGTGATATGATTTTACTGTATACAAGTTTTCAAATTTTTTTTTTAAGTTTTGTTTTGTTTTTCGAGACAGGTTTCTCTATGTGTAGCTCTGGCTGTGCTGGAACTCCCTTCGTAGACCAGGCTGGCCTCGAACTCAGAGATCTGCCTGGCTCTGCCTCCCAAGTGCTGGGATTAAAGGTGTGCACCACCACTGCCCGGCTCAAAATATTTTATTAATTTTTAAATTGTTTATATTCTAATTAGGGAGTTCTGCAGATATCACATGTTGCTCATAGTGCTGTGTGGCTGCTTGAGATCTACCCATCATTTCCATTCTGGTCGACAGGGAGGGAAGAATTTAAAGCTGTACTCTTTTTTTTTTTAGCAATAAACGTTCAAGTTCCTGACAGTCTTGCATCGTATTTCATGGTCTACCTCTTGGTTACATGGCCACAACCTGAAACATTGTCGTTTCAGGCTGTTCATGAGGAAGAAAGGAAGTGAATTTAGTGTGGATATGATGCTTCCTTGTAGAAACTTGAATGTTTAAGAATCTGGGTTGCATAGATAGATCCAATGGCAGTTTCTATTACGTGTAAAGGTTCCTCACTCTACTCCACATAGACTCAACATGTGCCTTCAAGGACTTTACTGTATAAGGCCTTTTGTTTGCCTCCCATTGTGCAGCTGAATAGGTGGCAGATCTAGGACTCTGGGAGGTTACGGTGCTAATAGTGGACTGAGGCAGCATAAATGGGGAGAGGCACTTCTTGGAAATTGTGGTGGCCCAGAGAGGGTTTTTGGAAAGATCCTTAACAGTGCATTTCAGGGCTTTGGGAGTCAGGATATGCAGAGACTCTTCTCTGACAGGGAGACTAGGGGTCCTTTGACCCATAAATAAAAGTGGGCATTTGTCTGTGTATAGGAGAGACCAGAGTATAGACACCTGTTGATGAAGTCAATAGACAGTAGAACACAGAAGCTCTTTGGAGCTGTATAAGCTGCATCTAAGTTGTCAAACTAGAGCAGTGATTCTCAACCTTCTTAATGCTGATGACCCTAAATACAGTTCCTCACGCTGTGGTGACACCCAACCATGAAGTTATTTTCATTGCTACTTCGTAACTGCAATTTTGCTGTTGTTATGCATTGTAATGTAAATATCTGATACACAGGATATCTGATATGCCACCCCTGTGAAAGGGTTTTTTGACCCCCAAAGGGGTCACGACCCACAGATTGAAAACCATCACCCTTAAAGTCAAGGTCAGAGATGCTGCAAGAGGCTGAAACCATAACCAGCATCTACAACACACATTTGTGTAAATAACTTCAGGTAGAGGAGAGGAATCCTGATTCTCTCCCCACCCCACTCCCCCGCCAAGACTCCCTGTCCTTTAAATCAATTTGTAGATATGTTTTAGAATTGACTTTTCTTTCTAGGGCTGCTCAGTTTTTACGTAAGATGGCAGATCCACAGTCCATCCAGGAGTCACAGAATTTGT
Organism: Peromyscus eremicus; assembly: GCF_949786415.1. Classification (NCBI taxonomy): domain Eukaryota; kingdom Metazoa; phylum Chordata; class Mammalia; order Rodentia; family Cricetidae; genus Peromyscus; species Peromyscus eremicus. Next base: position 143,037,000 of record NC_081416.1, on the reverse strand, counting down.
CCATGTTCCTGGCCAACCACAACAAGATCACACAAGTAAGGCTCGTGTTCTCGGCACACCATTGACGGCCTGTGTTGCTGGTGAGGCTGGAGTGGGCAGTAGCTTATATCTTCCTCTTGTGTTTCAGTCTCTGCAGCAGCAGCTTGAGGTCATTTCTGGCTATGAAGAACTGTTGGCAGACATCGTGAATCTGTGTGTGGATTACTATGAAAACAGAATGTACTTGACGCCCAGTGAAAAACACATGCTACTCAAAGTACGTGTCTGTGTGTGTGTGTGTGTGTGTGTGTGTGTGTGTGTGTGTGTGTAAGGGATGACAACCTTTCTCAGGGATAAAGTGCAACTGTACGAAAGGCTGTACTTAGTCTAGTCCTTTGCCAGCCTTTTCTTCTTAAGCTGTCCTGTGTGTGGATTGTGTCTCTTGACTGTGCACACAGCCTTTTCCCTTTGCTCTGTTCGCCACCTCTGCACAGTTGGTCTGAGGCACTGTCTGCTGAGTATGCCTACTGTCCCAGCTTGTGACACATCCTTTTCAGAGAGTACCACAAGGTGATGGGGACGTCCATGACAGTAGAAATGTCATGACTATGACTGTGCTGACACAGGAGCCCTTGGTCATGTTCCCAGGGTACACTGGGGATGTGCACATGACTGTTGCCAGACTGAATTTGTGTTTAACATAATCAAAGTGAAGTTTAGTAGTTATGCGTGGTTGTGTATTGGATAGTGCAGTGCTACTCAGGTTACGCTAGTCAATGCTCCTTTGTCTCTTAGTAGTTAGCCTGGAAATCAAATTATCCTTTGTAATTGATTTCTGTGAAGAAGAAAAAAAAAATGCATCCAAAGCACCAGACTGGGAATAGCAGGTATTCAATCACAACAAAACCTTAAAAAAAATATACAGCTTAACACACACATTCTTGATTGTACATTTGCCCACCCTTGTTCATGATACTCCAGGGACCACTTTAAGCACCTGGATTTAGTGTGCATGAAGTTTTTCTCCAAGAGTGGACCCGATGACATTATCGAGGAGCTGTCTCCTAATTCTCTTGTGCAGCTGCCCACAGTTAGGACTGCGCTGTACTCTGCTCAGCAGGCATTGGCACTTGAGTGTCTAGGGAGAAAGCTGGAGTAGCCACAAGAGATGACATATTCAAGGAAAAGGTTTTATTCGAAAGGATAGCTCTTTATTTCATAGCACCATTAAAAGGAAGAGTGATTTGTGATTTCAAAGTTCACCGGCTTGTCAGTGTGCATCTGTGTAAATTCATAGTCCAAGTGTAATATTGCACCATTTTGTGGCTTTCCAGGTCATGGGATTTGGTCTGTACCTGATGGATGGGAGTGTCAGTAACATCTACAAACTAGATGCCAAGAAAAGAATCAATTTATCTAAAATAGACAAATACTTTAAGGTGAGTTTTGATGTGTGTGTGTGTGTATGTTTATATACGTTTGTATATGAAAACATATATATACATGTGAATTTATACATATAAAAAAGTTTTTTGGCAAAGATTTTTGCTTAGTTCTGGGCATTGATAATAAATGTATTTATTGATATATGCATTGAATTTTTGCCAAGTGAATCTGTAAGTGATTGTGATACATATCAGGATGTAAGAAGATAAGAGAGAGTTTTGAGACTGAAAAGGTGGCTGCTTTCTCTCTTCTGCTCCTTACCTTGACTTTTGCCTGCATTGAATAGTGTAGAAATGGCATCATATGATTTCTTCTCTTTTGCATCTGGCTGCATGTACCCAACCTTCTGTTTGTGAAAAGTATCTCTCTGGGATCCTGCGGGGGAGAAGGTTTGCTTATTTTTATCTTATTTTGTATTAGAACCATTTTAGTAGAATGAAATAATCTGCCAGATCCAGAAATAAAAAGGTTTACACCTATATGTTGTTCAGTAACACCTGGAAACACGAAGAACAATGGTCCAGCTCAGCTTCAGAGTGCTCCTGTGCATTTGCCCAGTATCTCCTTACTGCCAGGCGTCATAGTAACTGAATACAGATTAGTCCCTTCGCTTCTCCTCTTGTTCTTGTCTAGAGGCCTTTTAGTAGGAAAGTTCAGTGCAGCTCAGTAGTCAGTTGCTCTGAATTTTCCATATAATTATAACCGGTTAATTACAGAAGAGCTGGTACAGAGACGGAGTTCGAGGTTGCACACAGTAACAGGAGGTCATGGTTTTGAAGTCTAGCACTAATAAAAAAAAAAACTGTAGATGTGTAATGTATATTAGGCACACACAGATTTTCTTTTAAGCTATGCATTAACTATTAACATTTTAAAAGTTAATTTCCTTTTTAAGTTTTTATACAAGTATGTGGTATATAAAAGGGACAGAGACTCCCTTTTCTTCCCATGAACCTTATTTTTTAAATAAAGTAGTGCATCTAGGACAATCAGTTACGTGATTCATACATCTCTGAATAGTTTTTTCAGTGACAGCTGCCACTTAATGATGCAATCTGAATAAGCTTGAGATATTGTCCATTCCTAAGATTCAACCAAGAATTAGTTAAGACATTGGATCATTACTTTTATTTTAAGTGGTGTATGGTTGCATCTGGTTTAGAGTGTTTGATTAATCACTTTGCAAACCAGAAAAGGCATAAAACAATAGCATCTTAAGCAGGTTGCTCTGGCCACTTCGAGTTGGCTCTCTGGCCCCTCTGAGACCCTTGATACTTCCTTCTGAGGTTTGTGGAGCTTTGAGGAATCTGAGAGTCACCTCATCATTTTTTTTAGTCAATGCCTGGCTAAAACTAGGTGTCTTGCCTGGCATGTTAAACCTGGAATTTCCATAAGAATGTCTAATCTTTCTAATCCAGGCAATCAGTATTGACAGCAGGCTTCCAGGAGGCAGTTTGGTCCTTACAATCCAAGCAGCATTGTTTAAGACCCAAGCTTGACACTCCATATGCCTGGGTGGAGAGAGAATCTGAGGACTGACTGAGCTGCTTAGTAACCGCATTGGTACCCACCCTGGTCCAGGAGGATACTGATGCAGAGGGCTCAAGTAAGATCCAGGGCTGGGGAGATGGCTTAGCAAGTTAAAAAGCATCTTCTATATAAGCTCTGTGACCCAGGTTTGGTCCCCCAAACCCACATAAAAAGCCAGATGTGGTGGTGTGCATCTGTAATCCACCACTCCTATAGCAAGATGGGAAAGTGGAGATAGAATTACGTAGAAACTCACAAACCAGTTAACCTGGAGTGTGCAGAACAGCGCTGTGGTTATTTGAATGAGAAAGGTTCCTCAAAGCCTCAGTTATTGGCTTTTTATCATAGCAACAGAGAAGTGACTAAGACAAGGAGAAACAGGAAGAGACCAGGATGCAACAAGGTAGAGGGAGAGAACTGACTCCTGAGGGTTCTCCTTTGGCTTCTACATGATTGCTGTGGAGTGTGCAGCTCGCTCTCTTTCTAATAATAATAATAATAATAATAATAATAATAATAATAATAATAATGTTATTTAAATAATAAATTGATTAATATAAGTAATATAATTAAATAATAAATCAAGTTATTATTGTTATAAAAATCCACAGTCCATGTCCCCACAAACAGGAAGTTGAGTCAGTAGATATTTGACTGGCATGAAGCTTGGATAGAGGTCATGGGGTAAGACCTTTGCATTTAGGGGAGTAGGTAGACAAGGAATCTGAAAAGAGCATTAAATATGAAATAGTATTAACAAAAAGGAACACACAAATCAGTCTGGGTCTTCCCTGGGTCTCTGTCCTGTATTCTGGCTTCCTTCCTTGATGCAGGGTCATACCTTCTGTTTTAGTTAGGGTTTCTGTTGCTGTGAAGGGACACCAAGACCACAGCAACTCTTTTATTTTTTTTAATGATATATTTATTTGTATTTTATATGCATTGGTGTTTTGCCTGTGGGTAGATCTTTGTGAAGGCATCAGATCTCATGAATTACAGTTACAGATGGTTGGGAGCTGCCATGTGGTTGCTGGGAATTAAACCCAGGTCCTCTGGAAGAGCAGCCAGTGCTCTTAACCTCTGAGCCACCTCTCCAGCCCTCACAGCAACTGTTATAAAAGGAAAACATTTAATTAGGGATGGCTTACAGTTCAGAAGTTTAGTCCATTGTTGTCATGGTGGGAAGCGTGGCGGTGTGCAGGCAGACATGAGCCATTAGGCCTAGCTTAAGCTGCAAAGCCTACCCCCCAGTGACACAGTTCTCCAACAAGGCCACACCTATTCCAACAAGGCCACATCTCCAAAAATGCCGTTCCCTATGAATCTCTGGGGCCATTTTCATTCAGACCACCACACTGACTTTCGAGCTACAGCTTTCTGCCAGGTGTGCTTACCCCGAAGAGGATCTCTTCCAGTTTTGTTCTTCAAGATAATCTTAGCCAGCATTCACTTTTCAAGATAGAGTTTAGAATTGGTATTCTGGTTTACAAACGAAAGCATCTTCCTACTGAAATATTGATTTGGGTTCCATAAATGTAGCTCTGGGCTGGAAGTGTAGCTTGGTAGTGGAGTGCTTGCTTAACATACACATGATCCTGGATTTTGATCCCTAGTGACAATGACAAAGAATAAACTTAATGAAAACTGTCAGGTCCAAAGGAAACTCCCATTTCCCCAAATTCCAAAAGGCAGAAGGGACAGTTGGCTATCTGTGGTGCCTGTCAGCACACCAGCCTGTATCACAGGTACCTGTTACTCATGTCCAAGTCCAGGCGGGCATCCTAGCTCTTCTCACCTCCTCCCCACACTAAACTCCCTCCGGCTCTTGGGCTTCCCTTCCCCCTCATTCTGCTTGTAACACCCTGTTTTTGATATGTTCAAGCTCTCTCTCTCTCTTACTCTCCCTCTCTTCCTCCCTCTCTCTGTGTTCCTCTCTGCTCTGCTCCTGCATCGCACTTGTGTTTTCTCTGTTCTCTATCCCCTGCTGTTCTCGCTCTGTCTCACAGGTAGCCCCTCTCGGCCCAGTCTGCTGGCCATGTTCAGTCTGCTTCTTTCTCTCTCAGCGCTAACTCTTCCAGATGCCTCTGGCTGTTCTCCCTCTCGTGTGTACAGTGAAAAGCTTCCCCTTAACCATACCATGGAACAGTCATATCAGTTCATACAAAAAGAATTAAAAAAAAAAAACAAAAAAACAACTTTTGGGCCTTCTACTACATGAACATGATCTGTTGTTCCATCTACTGAGAGTCTTCTCTAGAATTTTAAGGATAGGATTTTTGCTTTGAGGTCTTAACACATCTTTTGTTCATGAGTATCTGGATCTATTTTAAACTGTTTTCTTATGAATTCTCATCTTCTAAGTGTTTGTTATTAGTATATAGAAATGCAGCTGTGGTTGTAGCAACAGGGGAGGTTAAGTCTTTAAACATACTTCTCTGTGTTGTTTCCTAAATTGTATTTTGTTCTTTTCAAAGAAGATATTTACATACTGAGTGATTTACAGCTGTGTTTAACCCACGCTAATAGTCATCTTCCTTGTGGTTATTCATTTGGTGACTAGATATGCAATGTAATATTTTCTCTCTTCATTGTGTGAATGCAGCAGCTGCAGGTGGTTCCACTTTTTGGAGACATGCAAATAGAACTGGCAAGATACATCAAGACCAGCGCTCACTACGAGGAGAACAAGTCCCGGTAGGAAGAGCATCAGCTGCCTGCTAGAGCTTCTTGCTGGGCCCTCTGGGCACTGCCATAGCATATATTTCCTCATCTACAGTAATACCTTGACATTCTCACACGGGTGGAAACCAGTGTCCCAGACGTGGCTGTTCGTGTTTAAATTCATTGATGAAAGCACTAAACATTTTCATTTCCTTAGTAAAGCAAACCACATTTTGAATGTTCAGTGGCCAGTGACTAGCATGTTGGACAGCACAGCCTTCAAGTGTTTTTATCATTCTAAAGATTTCTGCCACACAGTGTTGGCTGAGAATATAGAAATATGGAAATAGTTTTCCTCGACCCAGTGGTGTGGTGAAACATGCCTGTCAGCCAACCCTGGAGAGGAACAGGGATAGTCATTTATGTTAACAGAGGTGTCAGCCAACCCTGGAGAGGAGCAGGGATATGCACGTATATTAACAGAGATGTCTGTCAGCCAATCCTGAAGAGGAACAGGGATATTCACGTAAGTTAGCAGAGGTGTCTTGTCAGCCAACCCTGGAGAGGAGCAGGGATATACATGTATATTAGCATAGGTGTCAGCCAACCCTGGAGAGGAGCAGGGATATACATGCATATTAGCAGAGGTGTTAGCCAAACCTGGAGAGGAGCAGGGATATGCACGTATATTAACAGAGATGTCTGTCAGCCAACCCTGGAGAGGAACAGGGATATGCATGTGTATTAGCATAGGTGTCAGCCAACCCTGGAGAGAAGCAGGGATATGCATGTATATTAGCATAGGTGTCAGCCAACCCTGGAGAGAAGCAGAAATATACATGTATATTAGCATAGGTGTCAGCCAACCCTGGAGAGAAGCAGGGATATGCATGTATATTAACAGAGATGTCTGTCAGCCAATCCTGAAGAGGAACAGGGATATGCACGTATGTTAGCAGAGGTGTCTGTCAGCCTACCCTGGAGAGGAGCAGGGATATGCATGTATATTAGCAGAGGTGTCAGCCTACCCTGGAGAGGAGCAGGGATATACATGTATATTAGCAGAGGTGTCTGTCAGCCAACCTTGGAGAAGAACAGGCAAATGCATGTATATTAGCAGAGTTTACAAAATTGTCACCTGAGGACTAAACCAATCTAGGCCTATTTTTTAAGGTCCCTAGAGCTGAAACTGGTCTTAAATGCTGTTTAATGGAAACAGTTTTTTTAAAAAAAGATGACTGTAACAGCTGTGTCAAAGACACTATGGCCCACAGATCCTGAAGAACTCTGTCTTTATGCAGAGTAATTTCAACTGTGAAGGTTTTGTAGCTTACCATTGCAACCTACTATTTGCATACAATCATCCTTATACATTCTACATAGCCTGTTGATTTGTTGAGTGCTCATACCCATAACCAACCTGCATTTACCACTCAACTGTGAGGTAGACGTTACATTTCTCCCTCAGGGGGTCAGCAGATCTCTTCTAGTGAAAGCTATGTAGTACATCCTTCAGGTCTTCTAGGCCTCAGATGGTGTCTGTCACATATTCTTCATTTTGTTTTTTTTAAACAATTCCTTTAAAAAGAATGTAAAATTCATTGAATGTTCCCAGCACCACAAACAGTGTCTTCCCACGCTGCAGTTAATGCTGTACCTGGGCACTGTGCTGGTGCCTCGAGTCATCCAGGGCTTTCTCTCCGTGCCCAGGTGGACCTGCACATCCTCAAGCAGCAGCCCGCAGTACAACATCTGTGAGCAGATGATCCAGATCCGTGAAGACCACATGCGTTTCATCTCTGAGCTGGCACGCTACAGCAACAGTGAGGTACCTACCTGCTGCACCATCCAGGCTACATCCAGAGCCATGCAGGCACTCGAGTGTTGCTCTTATTCATTTGCACTCCAATATTTACATTAATTGCTTTTTAAAATGTCAGATTTTTTTCAAATTCATTTCTTTAAATTGACCAAACCTAAATAGGGGAAGATCTTCAAACCCAAACCTAAATACTTAAAAACAAACAAACAGAACCCTCATAATTGATGCATCAGTGCAGCTTAGCCTTGTCTATATCTGCTAAGCTGTATAACATAGAACCTTGCATCAGGAAATCACTGGTGGGGCTGGGGCTGGTAGAACACTTGCCTAGTGTGTATGTGACTGGTGAGTGTCAGCCTCTGTGAAAAGTGGGGTGGGGTGAGAGGGAGGGGGAAAGGGGCAGGGGCAGATGTGGGTGAAAAACAAGATGAGGAAAAAGAAACCATTTCTTTTCCAAAAGAAAAACTAAGGAGAGGGTGAAGCAGTAGAAACTGGATGGAGAGGGAGACTGTTCGGGGAAAGGAGAGGTTTTCTGATCTGCAGACCTTGTCATATCTAGAAGGGAAGTCAGTCCCAAGGCTTACGGTAACTGGAGCCTCCAGGTCAGTACAGGAAATCCTCTGCGGGTCTGGATAGGGTTCACTTTCTCTGTCAGTTAAAGAGTTAAAAGTCGGGAAAAAAAATCAAGCACAGCAGGCAGCATTAGGGGAAATCGCAGACATAATCAGCCAATGGAAAACACTTGTTAAAGATGGACACACACACACACACCACAGCAAGGCACATGGAAAGATTCTCTGCAGAGCAGAGGAGGGACTCTGGAGTTGGTTTCACTTCAAGGGGTACAGATTTTAAGAGTTTTTGGTGTGCTGGATTGGGGGGAATCTTCTTCCCTTATTTAGGGTTGGTCAGTTTAAACAAAGGCAGAGAAGCTGATAGATCCACAACTTTGGGTAAATGTGTTCTGGTCTAGCCTTGGGCTTGTTGGTCTGGTCTGCCTGTAGGGGGCGCTCCTGGAGGAGAAAGCCTGTCAGACCTTTGTCTCCCTGCCTGTCTTGTCTCAAGTTAGGAAGGTGAGGACAAAGCAGGTTTTATCACCTTTGTTATCTGTACCTTTATCGGCCTCTCAGGGATCTGTTTAACTCCTAGACCCTTAGTAGGTGCTGTCTGGGAATCGTGGGCCTAGAGTTGAGTTAGGAAGAGGCTTGTGGAGATAACTCCACTCACAGTACAATTCAGTTATTGACATTCCACAACTGAAAGATGCTCATACGTCTGATGAGCTGTGCAGCTCTCACGCAGTCCATTTTTACCATTCTTGTTATCCCAGAGAAATTCCATGCCCATCAGTAGTTCTCCCCTTCCTCCGACAATCTAATTTGTGTCTGTGGATTTGCATATTTGGAGCATTTCATATAAGTGAATCATACAACATATAATGGTCTCTTACAGCTACCTTTTTTTCACATACTGTTGCCAGTGGTTTTCTCTAGTGTAGTGTGCATCAATTCTTCATTCTATAACAAAATAATATTCTGTCAGACGGGCATGCCACGCTTTGTTTTATTATCGGTTGATGTTTGGGTTATAAGAATGCTCTAGAAAAGTGTGTGTATGAGTACTTGTGTAAAAACAAACAAACAAAAAGCAGTTTTCATTCCTCTCAGAGAAGAGACTTAGAGTGGAATTGTGAGTCATGACAATTGCTCCAAAGACCAACACTGAAGAACTGACAGATTGTGCCGTTTGACATTCCCGTCAGTAGTGTATATAAGGGTTCTGATTTCTCTGCATGCTCATCACCTCTGGTTAATGTCTGTCTGGGGGATGATTTTGAAGGTTTTTGGGTCTCACACATAGCCCAGGGTAGCCATTGAACCCTCAGCCTTTTGAGTGTTGGGATTACTGCATGCACCACCACACCCATCTTTTTATTTACAGTTGTAGTGAATCTGAAGTGATTTCTGGTTGCGGTTTTGCTATGAGTGTGCTGTCAGGGGCATAGATGAACATGTTTGTGTCTTTCTTCAATATTAGAATTTATTGACTAATGATACATTCACAGATTGTTAATTTTATTGAAAGCGTTTTGCTGTGAAGTTCCAATGTCTTGATAGCTGAGGCAAAGGGAGATAGATTCTTCTATTCTGATCTTAACTTGCTTATATTAACTCCCAGATCACACGTTACAAATCATGTAGTCACTATATCTCTATATATGTGTACACATAGGTTACAGAATGGCTACAGAGGGTCAAAGAGGCTGCAGCAGAGGTCAAGTAATTTTTTTTTTTTTTTTTTTTTTATTAAAAAACAGGTTTCTCTCTGTAGTTTTGGTGCCTGTTCTGGATCTCACTCTGTAGACCAGGCTGGCCTCGAACTCACAGAGATCCGCCTGGCTCTGCTTCCCCAGTGCTGGGATTAAAGGCATGCACCACCACCACCAGGGAGTTCAAGTAATTTTAAGAAAGGAAGCCTAGTTGGAGGCAAGCCTAAGGCTGATAGAAATGCAAAGGGCTCTCTTTTGGGGTCAGAGGCTGAACCCTGTGTGAGGTCTGCTGCAGGCACTTATTCTGCTGGGTCACAGGTTTGAGCTGAGCCTCAGGGTTGAGTCAAGCTGTAAAAGCAAGGTTCAGGACCAAGGAGGATGTAGCAGCAGAGGGCAGGAAGGTCCAGATTGATGAAGAGGTTGCAGTTCCAGATGGCCAGATAAATGGATGGGTGGACAAATAGGCTGTGTCAACCATGGGGACCACGCTGAGCTGAAGCCCCGTGAAATTTGGGCTTTCTTGACACACACAGACTGGGTGGTCAGGTGACGGTCTAGGTGGGCTGTTCCTATGGTGTTGTTTTGTATCCATGTTCATCTCCTTATGGGATCTAAGTGAAGGAATTAAACTCTTTCCTTGGTCTGGTGTGGTCAGATAAGTTCTCAGACCTGCTTTTCCTGTATGATTTTGATCTACCCACGTATTAAAGTGATTTTTATTGACTTTGGTAAATGTATGGGATGGCATCCTTTTTACTCTTAGGAATCAGTTATTTATCTGTGTGTTCCTTGTAGGCAGGGCTGTACAGACTTCTCTGTCTTCCAAGAGCCTGAGTCAACCTGTTACTGAGTTTGTCTTCTGAGTAGTGTCAAATGCTGCTTGTAAAATGAAGTTTATGAGGGTAAGGCCCAGCCTGAAAAACCAGTTCTAACACTGTGAAGTAACTTAGACCAGAGCACAGCCTCATCTCAGCGGGTTTGCATTTAAGCTGTCCTCTGACGAATGCTGTTGAGCATCTTTTCGTGGGTTGATTGGCAGTTGGGCATGTCTTTGGCACATTCAGGGGGCTCAGCTTATAGCTCAGCACTGGAGTGTTGGTCAGCATGTGTGAGGCCCATCCCCAGCAGTGTGCAATCAAAAAAAGACAAATAACAACCAAAAAAACCCAAACAAGAGCAAGAATTGAAAGTGGTGCAGACTTGTAACCCCGGTGCCGAGGAAGTAGACCAAGACTGGCGGTGACTTCAAGTCAGGCTGAGCTGTGGAGCAGACCCTGCTCGTTTTGCGGGTTTTTTTTTTTTTTTTTGTGTGTGTGTTTTTTTTTGCATATATGACTTAGAAATCGATCCCTCAAGTAGCATCTATTTCTGGATGCTACGTGAGCTTTTCCAGGGGAGAGGAACAAATGTCTATTCACCCCAGTTAGTGTACTAATGGCAGACCAAAGAAACCATTCTATATCCAAGTCCAGTTCGTGAACTAATGAGTTTAACTGGGGTTACTTGCAGGAACGTGGATGGTTTACCGATAGTTACATACCACCGAACCAGCAACCATTAGCTGCTTACACACCTGAGGGGAGAAGCAGGGCCTCTAGCGACCTCTTCACACAGCCCTCTTGAGTGTTAATAATAGGTCCCCTGCGAGAGCTCTTGAGTTCAGGAGGGCGAGGGTGACGTCATACCCAGGGAGCTGCGTTCCACAGCAGTGAGGAAGGAGGGTTTTCTGTTCATGCCTTTGCCTGTGTGCCCAGGTGGTCACCGGGTCTGGCCGGCAGGAGGCCCAGAAGACGGACGCTGAGTACCGGAAGCTCTTCGACTTGGCCCTGCAGGGCCTCCAGCTTCTGTCCCAGTGGAGCGCACACGTGATGGAAGTGGTAGGCACAGCGTTCGCTCGCCCGTGGATTTGGGAATTCGAGTCACTAAATATGCAGCTGATTGTTTAGAAGTGCTGTTCCTCCAGAACTCACCCATGTCACATAAAGGGCCTCATCTTTTCAGATATAAATCTGAAGTGTGGCGTCACGATCGTCATCAGGTTTATGTTTCTACACCTGTTTCTTTATTTGAGGCAGGGAGGAGAGCGTGCCAGGGCACACGGTGGGGGTTAGAGGACAACTTGCAATGGCAAGACTATTGACCAGTGGTCAGATTCGGGTCATCAGGCTGGACGGCAAGTGTCTTTACTTTCTCACCAGCCCTCATTCTTCCGTTTTGACCACCATTTGACTCTTCGGAGTTGTACCCATTAGTATCTTTAAGGTTTAGTAAAAAGTTTCTGGTAGCATATACAGATTTAAATAACTGTAAATTGCATACGTTTTTCCCTGTTAAAAGTTTATTTTAGTCAGGTAAAAACTATCTATTTGGAAGCCTACATGGTCATTTGAAAGGCAAGTTTTCATTTTAAATACAAATAAGTTGCCTAAAGTTTTACTTACTCAGCATACAACAATTTGTATATTTTGCTTGGGTTCGTTCTTAAGCCTGGCTTGTATGACTGAGTGCTGTTTTTGGGAGATTATTTTGTGTGTGTCTAAGAGACACTTTGAGAAAGCAGTGTGTGTGTGTGTGTGTGTGTGTGTGTGTGTGAGAGAGAGAGACAGAGACAGAGACAGAGACAGAGAGACAGAGAGACAGAGAGAAAGAGAGAGAGACTTTCAGAAGGCAGTATATGTTTAAGGTCACCTCTCGGTAGCCTTAGCCATGGTCTTGTGAGTCCAAAATCAAGTATTTTGCTTTCAGCGTGGAATGTCTTTCCTCTTTTTGACTGCATCAGTATTCCTGGAAACTTGTCCATCCGACTGACAAGTACTCCAATAAGGACTGCCCCGACAATGCTGAGGAGTACGAACGTGCCACGCGCTACAACTACACCACGGAGGAGAAGTTTGCCCTGGTGGAGGTGAGAATACCTGCTCCCTCTTCCCTGTGCAGCTGTATCGCTGCCTTTCAAAGACAACGGGAAAACATGAAGAAACCGTCATTTGGCTTCTGCTCGTATGGTAGGCAGCCCTGTGCCTCTGAGAGAGAGACGGGGAGAGGGAGAGAGAGGGAGAGGAGACAGAGACACACTGGTAGTTGCTTAGGTATGTGTTGCCAGCCCCTCTGTGCTTGTGAGTAGAGAACAGTTTCTTGGAAGTGGAAAGACAGGTGATAAATTGTGATTTGGTTTCTGCCCCCTGAGAGGAGAGCCATATGGCAGGTTCTGGGAGTTTCCTTGTCATAATGGCTACTAATTCTTGACCCTCACTTGTCTGTTACTCAACAATCTTGAGCTTCCCTCCTTCCTTCCTTCCTTCCTTCCCTCCTTCCCTCCCTCCCTCCCTCCCTCCCTCCCTCCCTCCTTCCTTCCTTGCTTCTTTTTTAAAGTTCTTTTTTTCTCCTGGGCCTTCTAAATGGACAAAATTTCTTAGTTCTAGTTTTATGATTGGTGTGTGTGCATGTGTGTATGTGTGGGTATTTGTGTGCACGTGTGTGCATATGTGCACCCCACAACATGTGTGCAGGTTCTTTTGTGTTTGCCGCATTCTGGGGTCAAGCTCAGGTCATCAGGCCCACACAGCAAGCACTTTTACCCACTGAGACAGCTTACCAGCCCATCATACACATTTAGAATAAGCCTTTTATATCTCACAGTAAAAGGCATTGCAATTTCCTGTCAGGATATATGTAAATCTCAAGGTTATTTTAGAGAGAGTTGATAAAATTCTAATGTACCCCTCCCCTCTCTTTAGTATGTCATGTATATATCTCTTCATTTGTTTGGATTTTTTTTTAATGTCTATCATTTATCTCTGGAAATTCTAGATAACTTTTTATTTCTAGGTGTTGGCTCTTTTAGCTGGTACAGTTTTAATGTTTCCAAATAACTATTTAAAATGTAAATTTTAAGTATTTTTCTGTCTACTGACATGTCTAAGCTCATTAATTACAATCTTTATTGAATCTAAGTATTCATAGATTTTTTTTTTTTTTTTTTGCAAGGGGGAGTTTTCTACTTATACCAACCACAAAATCTACAAATGGTGTGTCAGCTTAATTTCTAGCCTTCTCTTTGTTTTTGTACTTACTGGCTATTTGTACACATTCTTTAGAGAAATATCTTTATTCAGATCCTTTACCTATTTTTAAAATTGATTTATTGAGTTGCAAGAGTTCTTTATATATATGTATACTAGAGACTGGTTCCCTTTTTAGGTATGATTGTTAAAACTACCCTTACGTTTTTTCACCAACTCATCTTGATTACACTATGCTTTTTGCTTTTTATATTTATTCCTGGATTAAATTATCTAATGATTTACTTAGAAGTTAATGAAATACCTCATCAGCTTAGTGACCGATAGTAGACCTTCCTTTTTTGAAGATTTTATTATTATTATTACATTTTTATTTTTGCGTATATGTTTGTGTGAGTGAATGCCAAGTGTTTGTAGGGGGTTGTCTGTGTATCCTGAAGAAGTCTTTGGATCCCTTGAAGCTGCAGTTACAGGTGGTTGTGAGCCACTCAACATGGGCACCGGAAATGCAGAGGACGCTGCAAGGACCTGCATGTGCTCTTACCTACTGAACCGTCTCTCCAGCCACAGGTCTTAATATACGAGGGTGTGATCATAACAAAATTGTTGATCTAGCTCTTACTGTAAAGGACCTCAACTTGTTTCTTTTGCATGAGAATATCCAGCTGTCCCAGTGTTTAATGAAAGGGTAATCTTTCCCCATTGGACAGTTTTGGCACCTTGTTGATTGCTGAAGATCAATTGCTTGTCAGGATTTCAGTTATTACGTTCCATTAATAGAGCTGCAGAGTAGAGGGCATAGTCTTTTGTGTTTGAGTGAAATGTTCTGTAGATATCTGTGAAGTTCATTTGGTTTAAAATGTCTGTTACCTCAGCATTTCTCTGTTTAGTTTTTGTCTGGATGACCTGTCCCTAGGTGAGCGTGGGGTATTGAAGTCTCCCACTATCAGTGTGTGAGAATCAATGTGTGATTTAAGCCGTAGTAGTGTTTCTTTTACAAACTTGGGTGCTCTTGTGTTTGAGGCATTGAAATGTCATCTTGGTGGATCTTTTGTCTGATTATATAGTGTCCTTCCCTATCTCTTTTGATCAGTTTTTATTTGAAGTCCATTTTGTTAGATATTAAAATAACTACATCAGCTTGCTTCTTAAGTAGTCCATTTGCTTGGAATATCTTTTTCCAACCTTTCTCTCTGAGGTAATGTCTGTCTTTGATATTGAGGTGTGTTTCTCATATGCAGCAGAAGGATGGATTCTGTTTTCCCATCTATTCTGTTAGTTTGTGTCTCATTATGGAATTGAGTACACCGATATCAAGCGTTATCAATGACCAATGATAGTTATTTCTTGTCGTTTTGTTGTTGGTGATGGTGGTGTGGTGGTGTGTGTGCACAGGGGTGCATGTGTGTGCTTCTCTTCTTTTGATTTTGCTGGTGTGAGATTATTTCCTGTGTTTTCATGTGTGTAGTTAACTTCCTTCCTTAGGTTGGAGTTTTCCTTCTAGCACCTTCTGTAGGGCTGGATCTGTAGATTGTTTAAATTTGTATATTGTTTAAATTTGACTTTGTCATGGAATATCTTGTTTTCTCTATCTATGATGATTGAAAGTTTTGCTGGGTATAGTAGTCTGGGCTGACATCTGTGGTCTCTTAGTGTCTGCGAAATGTCTGTCCAGGACCGTTTCGCTTTTAGAGTCTCCATTGAGAAGTTGGATGTTATTCTAATAGGTCCGCCTTCATATGTTACTTGGTCTTTTTCCCTTGCAGCTTTTAATATTCTTTCTTTGTTCCATATGTTTAGTGTTTTGATTATTATGGGGGGGGCACTTTCTTTTCTGGTCTAATCTATTTGGTGTTCTGTAAGCTTCTTGTACCTTTATAGGTGCCTCCTTCTTTAGGTTAAGAAAATTTTCTTCTATGATTTTGTTGAAAACATTTTTGGGCCTTTGAGCTGATATTTGTCTCCTTCTTCTATTCCTATTATTCTTGGGTTTGGTCTTAGTGTTCCAGATTTCCTGGATGTTTTGTGCCAGGAGTTTTTTAGATTTAACATTTTCATTGACCATTACATCTATTTCCACTATCGTATCTTCAATGCCTAAGATTCTATTCTCTCTTCTGTCTCTTGTATTTTGATAGTGATACTGGCCTCTGTAGGTCCTGTTTGCATTCCTGAATTTTTCATTTTCAGAATTCTCTTAGTTTGTGTTTTCTTTATTGCTTCTATTTCCATTTTCAGGTCTTGAACAGTTTTGTTTCCTTCAACTGTTTGTGTTTTCTTGGCTTTCTTTAAGGGATTTATTTATTTCCTCCAATTGTTTGTTTTTTTTGCCTGGATTTCTTTAAGGGATTTATTCATTTCCTCTTTAAGGACCTCTATCATCTTCATATAGTTGGTTTTAAGGTCTTTTTCTTATGCAACAGCTATGTTGGGATATTCATGCCTGCTGTGGTAGGATAGCTGGGCTCTGTTGGAGACATATTACCTTGGCTGTTGATGATTGTGTTTTTACTCTGGTGTCTCTGTATCTGGGCTTGGGAATGATTAAAGGTCTAGGTGCTGATTTCTGGATTTGTCTTTGTTTGGTGAGTGTTTTGTTCCTTGGTTTCTGTTTCCTCTCTGGCGTTTTGGAACGTGTGGTGGTTGTGTATTGCCTGTTTTTCTGGCCTGTTCAGCTGATGTGCTCACAGGGAACGCCTGCTGGGGTTGAAAGCTGGGTAACTGGGATAAGTTGGGGAAACTGGGCAAGTTGGGCATGGGGTCAGAGAGTAAAGGGAGACCACATCAGGTTTCCAGCTACAGAGCTAGGGATGAGACTAGGGGGGATTGGGTCTCAGGAGCAGTAGGAGAGGTGTGGGTCTGTCTTCAGCCTGCTTGCTGCCCTGGGAGGAGCTACCCTCAGGGTTAGCAAGGGGTGTCTGCTGGAGTTGGGGTCTAGGACAAAGCAGCAGGTCAGGTGAGGGAGGTTAGGAAGGGAGGGAAGGCTGCAGCTGGGGTTCTGTGGCAGCTCTAGGGACAGACTGGGGGATTGGGTCTGGGGGGGACAGAGAGGAGCAGGTCTGCAGGCAGCCTACTTGGTTTTTTGACAACTGTGGCCTATGATTTTCTCCTTCTGGTACTTGGAGAGCTAGTCCTTAGGAGGAGGTTTCAGCTCAGACTTGATTGTTCCAAGCCCTGTGTCCAAGTATGTAATGTCTTCAACAAGTACATAATGCTTCAACAAGTATAATGCTTCAAATAAGGGAAGCAACCAAGAGCAATAGCAGTAGTCTATATTGGTTTTTTTTTTTAGGGAAGGGGGGGTCTTGGAATCCCCTGACCAACAACTCAAAAAGAGGTTTCTTGTGTATGGCTCTTGCAGGGAGCATTATCCCCAAATTACATTACTTCATTTCATTTAAGTATGTGTTTGCGTGCGTGCGTGCGTGCATGCGTGTATTAGATGCATATACACCATACAATGTTCTGTTACATTTCACGTAAACATAAAGTGACAAGATTTTTCACACGTCCTTACTGTTATTCATCTGTGCTTTTCACCTGTCCCTCTGCAGTGCTCTCCTTTCCCTGACCAAGTTACAGCATCTTCCACTCCCGACACCTCCCTTCTTCTCTCATTTCCTCTTCATAGGACCTGCTTTCCTCTCCCTACGGCTCCTCCCTCTGCCTCTTGCTCCCTTTCACTGTCTTGGTTTCTGTGGTTGCTCCAGTTTCCTGGTACTACCTATGGTAATGTCTACCTTTTTATTCTTGATCTGATCATGTATATCTTATTGCTTTTTCCTTGGCCAATCCTGCTGGTCATTTGTTAGTTTTTATTATTCGTTTACTAAGCAACTTTTGTCTTTGTTGATCACTAATTGGATTTCTTTTCTGTTTTTTTTTTTCTTTCTGGTGTGTGTGTGTGTGTGTGTGTGTGTGTGTGTGTGTGTGTGTGTGTGTATTCTTTCCCATATGCTTTTAGTGGCACACTTTGCTGGCTTTGTGTGTGTGTGTGTGTATTCCTTCCCATATGCTTTTAGTGGCACACTTTGCTGGCTTTTCTTCTAAATTTGTGATAACCATTCTATAGCTGTTACTTTCAGTCTTTGCATTTCTTGTTTGTTTTTTCGAGACAGGGTTTCTCTGTGTAGTTTTGGAGCCTGTCCTGGAACTCACTCTCTAGACCAGGCTGTCCTTGAACTCACAGAGATCTGCCTGCCTCTGCCTCCCAAGTGCTGGGATTAAAGGCGTGCGCCACTACTGCCTGGCTGTCTTTGCATTTCTAATGTACATATTCAAAGCTTAGCCTCACTTTCAGCCTTTACTCAGTGCTTTCATTTTTATTCTGATGTCATTACCATGTGCTTTTTAGTTTATTTTGCTTATTTTACGTGTATGGGTGTTTTGCCTGCATGCATGTCTGTGCACCACTTGTGTGCCTATTGCTCATGGAGGAAAGAAGAGGACATTGGACTTGCAACTGGAGTTACAGATGGTTGGGAGTCACTATGGGGAAAGAAGCCAGTGCTCTTAACTGCTGAGCCATCTCTCCAGCCCCTGCCCTATACACTTTTTTAAAGTAAAAGTTTCTCTTTTTTTTAAATTTTTTTCTGTTTCAATCAGAAAAACATAAAGTCCTCAAATAGTTCTCTGGCATGAACACATGGAAACCCTACATGTGATTTCAGGGAAATGTATAGCCCCTATGGAACTATCTCAGAGTCAGAATTCATGCAGTTGGCTTCATTTTTTTCTAGGCTCTTTCCACATATATTAAGTCAATGTCCCATTGTTTAACAGGTGGGACTTAATATACAAATGCTTGTAACTTCTTTTTCCTTCTGGTTATGTTCATATTTGCCTTTTGAATGTGTACGTCTGCATTTGAAGTCCATCAGGGATGGACATGATGGACAGGGTGTCCATCAGCTATACTGCTGTCCTCAGGATACTCATGGTGGGATGAGATGAGGTCAGTTCCAGGTAGGCACAGAATATACTCAGTCTTCTGCTGTGGGGAGGATGGTGATTGGACAGGTAGCCTTGTACTGGAAAGGAAGGAAGCCGAGGGAAGATCTATGAGTGAGAGAGACTTCCCAGGCAGTGATGAACTGCCTCCTGTCCCCTGTCAGCCACTGAAAGCTGTGTCCTTACAGGTGATCGCCATGATCAAAGGCCTGCAGGTGCTGATGGGCAGGATGGAGAGTGTGTTCAATCATGCCATCAGGCACACTGTTTATGCTGCACTGCAAGACTTCTCCCAGGTGACCCTCCGAGAACCACTGCGCCAGGCCATCAAGAAGAAAAAGAACGTTATCCAAAGGTCAGCCTCCCACACTCATCCTTCACAGCCCCAAATCAATGGATGGAGCTTAGGTTCAGACAGAGTGTCTACGTTCATAAGAGGGCTCAGTGCATTTATCTTCAACTCCTGCTCATATTTCTGATGAATTACGTAGAATGTGGTGGGTCCAATTAATAACCCGAGCAACAGTAATTAGTTTCCTACTGAGTATTAAGGAATTTAGAGACCCAGAGTCAAGAGAATATTCTAGTCACCAGGTATTCAGGGCTATAAGGTCCCACAGTCTAGGTCATCTTTAGCAGTTTTCTTTTAGACTATCCTCTAAGTCTGGCAAAAGTGACCTAGATATGGTAAATCTTAGAGATCTTGAGAGTTTTTTTTTTATATATATAATTTAATTTAATTCTACATATCAGCCAAGGATTCCCTTGTTCTCCGTGCCCCCCCCCCCCCACTTCCTCCCAGCCCACCCCCCATTCCCATCTCCTCCAGGGCAAAGACTCCCCTGAGGATTGAGTTCAACCTGGTAGATTCAGTCCATGCAGGTCCAGTCAAGAGAGTTTTTAATGTAAGTTTTATATATAAGTTTACTTTCAAAGAAATGTGTAAATGAAACCTACCAGAGTTCAGGAATGTATAGTGTTATTTTGCTTCACAGTTACCTAAGATAATATGGTTTTTAACATTAACAAAATTCTATACTGTGTATACATTCTAATTATAAAGTCTAAAATCTAAGATACCCCAAAAACTGAGAGAGAGAGAGAGAGAGAGAGAGAGAGAGAGAGAGAGAGAGAGAGCGCGCGCACGTGAGCATATACACACAAGTATATACAGGCATGTGTATGTGGTGTTAGGGTATCAACATGGGTCCTTGAGCATGCTAGACATACTCTACCACTGAATCCTAAAAGTCTAAAACCTTTAAAATGACAGTAAAATGACATAGTAGAAAATTGCCTCTTGAATTAGATAATTTTATATGCAAAATTATTTTAAATAATATATAAAATTGTCATCTGGCTATGTGTGTAATTTGTATATAAAATTAGTATCCTATTTAGACTTGTATCTTATCCCCCAAGAAAATTTACGTGTATTCAAATATTCCCAACCCCAGTCAGATGTGAAGCCTGAAACCCTTACTGTTCCAGCCTTTCTGATAACAATTTTGTTGGAGGCACAGTAGGTATAGAAGTACTTGCTGAAGGGGTGTGGCGGTGGTGTGGCTATCACAGCGGCCAAGGTTTGGTCAGCGCTGAATACCGCGGGTATATGGCCGCAGCGGCGGAAGAATCATGAGCCATGGTTACCTTTTTAGAGCTTTATTAGGAGGAAGGAGAGAGAAAGACAGAGAGACTGTGCAGAGGGGACATACAGAGAGAATACGGAGAGAGAGCATGTGGGAGGGCACATCCGCTTTTTAGGCTGGGACGCTGTCACAGGCTGATAATATAATAAGGACAGAATCCTTACACTTGCCCTTGACAAAAACCAGACCTGTCCCTCCAGCCAGAGAATCTATAGAATTATAGAATGCATACTGTATTTTGGGTTTTTGTTTTGTTTTGTTTTGGCTTTTGGTTTTTAAAGACAGGGTTTCTCTGTGTAGCCCTGGCTGTCCTGGAACTCACTCTGTAGACCAGGCTGGCCTTGAACTCAGAGGTCTGCCTGCCTCTGCCTCCCGAGTGCTAGGATTAAAGGCATGCACCACTCAGCTATACATTGAGTTTTATCCAGAGCTTTCCACATGAGGTTACCAGAGTCAACATAAGATGTCTCTAGTCCTTCTACCCCACCCTAACAGTACAGCCTGTTAGTAGTGGGGTTACATTTCCAGTGAGTCGAGATGCATGTCCAGTCTTCCTAGTCCTGTTGACCTGCAGGAATGATTGGCCACAGCCAGGTAGAGCTCTGCTGTCTGGGTGGGCTTTTGAGAGTCCTGTTCTCCTTTCCCTGACTTGGCTACCTGGCTTGTGTTCATGACGTTAAACCTTGTTTCCTGGTGTATTGGTGCAAACTCCCGTCTTTTGGGACTAGTAGCACTTTAAAGAATGCAGTTTTTGTAAGTTTCATATGAACTAGACTCTTACCGTGTTACTTCAGCCAGAATAGTTTCTCTGCGCATGAGTTGTTAGGTGAAGAGGCGCTGTGATTGCGGAGATCCCCATCTGATGCCTTGATGGGCTGTTTAGTGTTCTGCAGGCCATCAGGAAGACTGTGTGTGACTGGGAGACTGGGCACGAACCCTTCAACGACCCGGCTCTGCGGGGCGAGAAGGACCCTAAGAGTGGCTTTGACATCAAGGTGCCACGCCGTGCTGTGGGACCCTCCAGCACACAGGTTCTCACTGTCTTTGTCCTAGAACTGTGCTAAGGGAGGTGGGGGAAGTGGGAGGCAGATGAAGCAGGACTGAAATAGTGGTGCCGTTGTCTGCTCAGGCAAATCCTGTTCTGCCTGGGGCTCTTCTTCTCTTCTATACCTTGCCCAAGTGAATCTGAAACCTTAACTGAGACATTCCCGTGAGTATCCGGTTTGTTCATTTAACCGCAGAAGTCATGTGATGCCATTTCTAGATGCCTACATTTGCATATTTATACTGTGTTTCCTTTTTGCTTTTTGGAGACAGAGTCTCATGTAACCTAGCCTGGCCTCAAACTTCTGAGCATACCGCCCTCCACCTCCTGAGTGCTGAGATTACGCGATGCTCCTCCACACCCAGCACCGCTTTTATATTTTTAAAGAAGAGGGTCTTAACAGCCATGGCTGGCCTGGTGCTCGCTGCGTATCTCAGGGTTAGCCTCAGACGCATAGGCAGTCTTCCTGTTTCGGCCTTGGAGAATTACAGGCACCTGCCAGCAGCACGTCTATGTTTCTCTATCCATGTTTAAATGTATGATTGTAATTTCCATGTTAAATCTATATATCTAGTGTTCCTAAAAATGAAATGTTGCTCTCCTGTGTCGTGGTCTAAAGCTGCTGTTGGTGCTTTCTCTTCCGATGTATGTAGGCCTTCCTTGAGGTGCTTGTCACTGGCTCACACTCCGTTTTATTCGCTCCTCTGCTTTGGAACCTGTCCTTCTTACACGTCTCTCTTAGAGGCTTCATAATCTCTGTCACTCCTCTAGAAAGGTACCAGCAAAGCACATGGCTGGGTCTGTGTGTAACCTCTTGAAGATCAGGAGGAAGGCTCTTGGCCGTTCTTGGGGTCTGTGTGAGGCGTAGCACTGCCCTCCGCTCTTCCATTCCATTCGCCTGTCCCTGTGTCCCCCTCACCCAGACCTGTGCATCATGTGACTAACGGCTCTCTCCCGCTTCTCCTTCCCTGTCTGTCCGTGTCTAGCTCTACCTGGTGCGCACTATGGCTGAGTCCTTGAGCTCTGCCGAGCTGCTGAGGCAGCTCAAGTCTCTGGGCATGGAAAGGCTCTTGCATGTGGTAAACGCGTTTCTGAGGCAGTCGTACACCTATCCACCTCTTTTAACCTTTGGTGGTAAGACATCGTTTGTTTTTCTTGTTGATGCTTATTGGCACGGAGGTGAGCTGCTCCTCTACACAAGAAGCAGCATCTTGGCTATATGGATACCCCGGGCCCTCTGGACAGCCTGTCTATGGCAGGCTGATTGCGGGCATGGGACTTAGTCAAGGTGTAGTGGAGCAGTTCTTCTTCTGCAGATTTTCCCATTTGATGTAACTAATGTACCGTTTATATTTTTTTCCCTACAAATATCTCCTTGGATAATACAGCTTTACATGGTGAGAACTATGCTAGAGTCCCTCATTGCAGACAAAAGTGGTTCCAAGAAAACCTTGAGAAGTAGCCTTGAGGGGCCCACCATATTGGACATAGAAAAATTTCATCGAGAGTCATTCTTCTACACCCACTTGATAAATTTCAGTGGTAAGAGACAGTGCTGACCAGAATCCGGCCTGGCATGCTCTAACCCTGCTAACACCACCTGGGACGCTTCTGCCTACCTGACCATTCTCCCGCTCATCTCTTCATGCACCCACATGGTGCCACGTCCTAACCTTTGTGGTGGTGGCCAGACATCCTGGAGATCCCCCAGGTCCCTTGCCATCCCTAGCCTCTGCCATGGCCTCTATAGCACATGGCCCTTAGCAGGACAGGGACTACAGGGCTTTGGTTGGCCCCGCCATGTGAACACAAAACCAGGATCACAAAACAGGGAAATGTAACCTCTTACCTGGATCAAGATCCAGACATTAATAAGTAGAAGAAATGGCCCCTCTGGCCCCCACTGCCCAGGTAGCAAAAGTGCTCCGAGACAGTCACGTCACCATTTTGGTGACACCCTGCCATCTTGACCTGGCACCGGTGGGTGCTTTCTACCCTCTGTGTCTGCCCGTAGCCTCATCAAGCTATTCATGGGTTCCGCTTAGAGCAGGAGGCCTCTGTGTCCTGCCTGGGGGCTGCAGGCAGGGAAGTAAATAGTAATACTGTTGCTGTTAGCTCTGAGAACAGAAAACAACTCTTCATTGTTTTAAATCTGTTTCTAGTTTTGTATTGGTTTAAACCACTCCCTAATGTGCATGTAATGTGACATCGTAGACACTGGTGTTTGTCCTACATAAAGGGAAATACAGGTTGAGTATCCTTCATCTGAGATGGTTGGAACCAGAAATGCTTCAGATTATTATGAGTCTTTTTTGGAGGGAAGGGGTATATGTGTACACACACACACACACACACACACACACACACACACAGTGAGAGAGAGATCTGGGGAGTGGGATCCAAGTATAAATACAGTTTCTGATTTTTATATACATCATGCACACAGTCTGATGATTAAGCAGTCGTATGTTGCATAACCACATCACAATCAATTGCAGATGTTGCCTGTTGATGTTACAGTCATTTTACTGTGTCAGCATCTGAGCACACTCTGATTGTCACACCATCTCAGAGTGTGACCCTGTCACTAAACACAGCAATTCTATTATCATATTCTTTGTGTGTCTGCATTTGGATTTCATCCCAGTGCATGAGATGGGAATGTGGAATGTTTCACTCACAACATCACATTGTACCTAAGAATTCTGAGATCTCGGAGCATTCAGGATTTCTGGCTTTCAGATTAGGGATGTTAAACCTGTGGTCCTGTTTTCACTTCTCCTTTTCAAAAGGACACCGTCCCCTGATCTGCCAGGAAGGGTTCCTGAGGTCCCTGATGGCAGGACGACACTGGGTACTCAGAAGGTGTGGGGTCCTCACTGTACTTACACCACACCCATGTTAGGCTTGTCTCTCATGGGAAATGTCTGGTGACCCCTTCCTGCTTGCATCCATGCTGCATGGCTGGGAGCTAAGCATCAAGGAGCCACATCCTGTGTGTAATACCTCTCGTTTCCTCTGGACGAAGTCATTCGCTGTTCCTGAGCGATAACCTGCTGTCATTTGAATCCTTCAAGAAACACTGCAGCAGTGCTGTGACCTCTCACAGCTGTGGTTCCGAGAGTTCTTCCTGGAGCTGACCATGGGCAGGAGGATCCAGTTCCCCATTGAGATGTCCATGCCCTGGATTCTGACTGACCACATCCTAGAGACCAAGGAGGCATCCATGATGGAGTGAGTATCCTCTGAGTTTAACCCTGAGGCCTTTGCACTTACTTGCATATAACTTCCAACATTCGTTAAGGATGAAAATTGAGAAAAAAAAATACTGAATACTGATATCAATAAAACACTTTAAACCACACCATGAAGAAGATAAAGTCATGGATGGCCTTTGGGTAGTCTTGGTGTATCGTTCCTATGGGAAAAGGTGCCTGCCTGGCTTTCTCTGACCTGGTTGGTGATAATGGAGTAATCCCATAGGATTCAGCTTCGTTACAAGAACACCGTTTACCATGGAAAGTAAGCAATTGGTTTCTTCACGTGACAGTTAAATTTCCAAGAGTAGGCAGCTATGGGGATCACAGGTCATCGGCTTAGGAGGCTGGGGAGTGACCGGTGTCCATCCTTTACAGGTATGTCCTCTACTCCCTGGATCTGTACAATGACAGTGCACACTATGCACTCACCAGGTTCAACAAGCAGTTTCTCTATGATGAAATCGAGGCAGAGGTAAGGGACCGGCAGCCGTAGCTCCTCTTCTTAGACACCTTTTCAGTTTTACTTTTCACCCTGAGTATTCAAAAAACGAAACTTTAAATGCAGGATGTTTTAAGTAGTGAAATTCACTTTCTGTTATGAACCTTTCTGGCATCACCTTCCTCTGTATGTACATCAGAAAATGGTATGGTGTGCTTTTCCACCAAACAGTAAGCAATTTCTGCATCCCTGTCTGTCTGTTTGGGGGTGCTCAATTCACTAACCCCCCCCCCCCCCCCTTAAAATTTCATTGGGTTTTTTTAAATTTAGAGGTAATCAAATAGTACTTTGCTGAACTTTCTGGTACACACACTTTTGTTCACATTGGGCCAGTTCACTCTTGGGTGCTCCCCCCCACCCTGACACATACACACACACACACACACACACACACCTTCTCTCTGTAGCCCAGGCTAAGCACAGACCCATGACAATCTTCCTGCCTCTAGAACTGGGATTACATGAGTAATTCATCATACCTGACTATCGGGTTTTTTCAGAACACATGCTCATAGGTAGAATTGTCAGGTTAGCACACACATACAACTGAGGGACTGTCTCTCATTCTTTAGCTTAAGACATAATTTCCTGTATCAGGGCGGCTCTACCTCCTCACAGACACATCTCACAGTGTTTCTTCAGGGATGATGTCATGATACCCAGACAATGCAGGATGCGTGGACATAGACTTGCTCTCTTGGTTCAGTCTGCAGGTTCTGGGCCTCCCTGCCTCTGAGAGCACACATTTTCTTTTCTTTTTTTACATTAATTGTATTGATTTAACATTCATGATATTATGTCCTGATACTACTGTCCATTTGTGGGGTTTTTCCATCACACAAAACAGAGATTCTTTACTTAGGAAATCATTGCTCTATATTCCTTTCTTCTCCATCTTGAGATAATGTCTAATGTGCCTCTATAAATTTGTATATTCTATAGTAATACAATTCTATAGTATTTGTCCTTTTTTTGGAAACACATTTTCTTTATGGTTCTGAAGAATGATGCTAACCCTGTCTTTAGGTAAGACTATAGGTTCCAGGGTGTTTCTTTGACAGCCTAATGCCAAGTGCACCTATTTTGCTTCAGAAAGAACATGGAGCATCCTCCCAGACAGCAGCTCCTAAAAAGCACAAGTGACTTAGACATGGTGCACATTACCTCCCCTTGGGCAGATGGTCCATATTCCTTTGAATTTGAGAGGACGCAGTGTTATGCTCCCTCAGTAAGAGTCTTCTTGTTTTGTTAGTTGTTTGGAGACATGGTCTTCCATAACTTACACTGCTCGAGATCCCTATGTAGCCTAGGCTAGCAATGAGCATTTTTATTCTTCCTGGAACTCTGTAGACCAGGCTGGCCTCAAACTCAGAGATCTGCCTGCCTCTACTTCCTGAGTGCTGGGATTAAAAATGTTTGCTACCACCTGCCTGGTTGTTTCTCTTCTTCCTCCTCCTCCTCCTCCTCCTCCTCCTCCTCCTCCTCCTCCTCCTCCTCCTCCTCCTCCTCCTCTCCTTCTTCTTTTATAATCAGTTTTATTGACATATCCACTGCATGTTCTGCTGGGTTTCACAAGGGTAGTTTTCTCAAGTATGTCTTGTACTTTGAACATGCTCACCTTCACCTTGAACTTCTGATCCTCTTCCTTCAGCTTTGTAGGTGCTATGACAGAAATGTGCTAACCATGCCTGATTTTTCTCAATAGTGTTCTAATCCAACTTTTTATACTGGCATGGTGGTCATGCCTGGTACACTTTATGTGCCTGGCATGGTGGTCATGCCTGGCACACTTTATTTGCCATGTTGGAGAACAAGGTCATTGCTACTTTTTCTTTTCTAATAAGAGCCTCAACTTGTGCTGAAGCAAGGGTTTGGAGCTAGATATAGTGGCACGTGTTGCTTATAATCCCAGGATCCAGGAAACTGAGCCTTGAGGATCTTGAGTTCTGAGTTAGTTTAAGCTACATAAAGAGTCGACCCTTGCTTAAAACAACAAAATAAGCAAAGAAAAAACCAGAAACATTTGTTTTTGAGTTATTAATTGATCTTGATTTCAGGAGTGGAGGTCTAACATGTTTTGCTTTTTGCCAGGTGAATCTATGTTTTGACCAATTTGTTTACAAACTGGCAGACCAGATATTTGCATATTACAAGGTTATGGCAGGAAGGTAAGTGTGTGATTTGCAGTTCTCACGCAGAATCTTGATTTGATGGAATAGTTCTGTTAAAATTCAGTATGTGACAAATACCCTGTCTCCTGCACCAGTTTGCTTCTTGACAAACGGTTACGATCAGAATGCAAAAATCAGGGAGCCACGATCCACCTGCCCCCGTCGAACCGCTACGAGACGCTGCTGAAGCAGAGGCACGTGCAGGTGAGCTGCTGCCTCTCCTCAAGTGTGCTTGGAAACGACGGGCTTCTTTCAGAGCTCACTAGACTTCTATAGGTGACATGGCATACGAATGCCCCAGTGAAGTGTTAAGGTGTTCTGTTTCTCCTTCTCTACCCTGCCCCCCTCCCCCCCCCAGGGTCTCACTGTGTTACCCAGGCTGGTCTTTCTAGTCTTTTTGTTGTTGTTGAGATTATGTCTTAATTGCTTTCCTGTTGCTATAAGAAGACACCAAGGCAACCTAGAGAAGACAGCATTTATTCAGGGCTTATGGTATCAGAGGGTTAGAGTTTATGACCATCAGGGTGGGGGACACAGTGGCGGGCATGATAAGAGCTGAGAGCCCACATCTGGAGACACAACCACAAGGCAGAGAGAGAATGGCACAAGTCTTTTGAAACCTCAGAGCCCTCCCCCAGTAACACACTTCTTCTAATACAGCCACACCCAATCCTTTCCAAACAGTTCCTCCAGGGACTTAAGTATTCAAGCACATGAACCCATGGGGACCATTATCAGTCAGAGTACCACAGATTATAATATAATTGCATTAATTCCCCCCTTCCCTTTCCTCTTTCCAAAGCCTCTCTGAAATCCCCCTCCCCTTGCTCTCTTTCAAATTCGTTTCCTCTTTTTCTTGTTGTTTTTCACACACACACACACACACACACACACACAATTTTTTTTTTATATCTTGTCTTGGGTGTTTTATGTTGCTGCTTGTTTGTTTTTTGTTGTTTTTAAGATCTTTGTGTTTTTGTTCTTTTTTTATATTTCTTTCTTTGCATTTGGAGAGGGCATCGTGGTGTGTGTGTGGAGGTCAGAGGACAATTTGCATGAGTCTCTTACTTCTTTCTGTTGCTTGGGTCCCAGGGGTTGAACAAGGTGTCAGGAGCGGCCATAGGTGCCTTTACCACTGACCCATCCCGCCAGGCTGAGTTTATTCTTTACCTTGATATCTCTCACCCTCTCTCTTCCTCTAGCTGCTCGGGAGATCCATCGATCTCAATCGTCTGATTACGCAGCGTGTTTCAGCAGCCATGTACAAATCTCTAGAACTGGCAATTGGACGATTTGAAAGTGAAGATTTGACATCAGTAGTGGTAAGTACTAGAACTAATTTGTTTTCCTCTCTGTTGATGAGCTGAACTAATAGTAGGTCAGTTCTTGTGTAGACGACAAAAGATGGGAACTAATTGATCTTTGACTATGTCAAGTATCATTTTATTGCCTACTCTTAGTATTTTTATTTCACATTAATGTCAAAGAGAAAATAATCCTGGTCTTGAATAAATCATACCTACTGAGGACCAGGATAGAAATCTATAAACTCCTGAATAGATTAAAAGGAAGTGTTTGTATATATTTTATTATAAAACGTTTTATTAGATGATTTTGTCCAACTGTAGGCTAATGTAAGTGTTTTGGCATATGGAAGGTACATTGGCCTAAGCAATGATAATGTTCAAAAGGTTAGGTATTGTAAATTCACTCACCACCTCCTGGTATTTCTGCTTGCAGTTGCTTTATCAGGATGCATCTCCATTGTAAGTCAAGGAGTATCTATATAATATGAGTATATTACTTGGGAAAACTGACCCAAAGTGGCCAATTACAGCTAGACTGTGTGCAGGTGTTAGAGACAGGGCTTCGGGTTTAGATGGTACATTGACAGTAGTGTTAGGTAGTGATTTGTCCAAATTGCCTTTTGCCCAAGGGAGGTGGTGGCTTGAGGGTTGTAGTGAATATGTTGAAGTGACCATAGAAAAGGAAAGACCAGGGCACATGGGTATAACCGGAGAAGGGGCAGAGCTCAAGTTGAGAACAGATTCTGGTAACCTAACCAAAGCCCTATTTCATGTGGTTTTGGCTCACATCTTGGTTGCCACCTCAGCGCAGTCTTTCCCTGTCTGTATCTCCCCATATGTTAGACCTCCCAGGTGGGGATTGCAGACTGCAGGGAAATGTCTCCTTCCTGTGTGGCCCATCTCTCTTCTCACACCCCTGTTTCTGTGCTCCCCTAGGAGCTAGATGGCCTCTTAGAAATCAATCGTATGACACACAAGCTGATGAGCAAGTACCTTACACTAGACAGCTTTGATGCCATGTTCCGGGAAGCCAACCACAATGTGTCTGCACCTTATGGAAGAATTACCCTCCATGTTTTCTGGGAGCTGAACTATGACTTCTTGCCCAACTACTGCTATAATGGCTCCACCAACCGGTAAGTAAGTCATTAGCCTCACAGACATGTGTGCCTAGCCCTGTCCAGATGCCTCTACAATGGCTGATCACAGGCACTGACTTCCATAGACTTCCCCTTTCACTCTGCCTCCTCTTTCCCCTGTGATTTCTCATGTTCTGGACTCTCAGACCCTGTCTGTTTCTTCTATTTACAGCCTTAAACCAGCACTTGGGCAGATAGTCATGGCTTTGCATATGGAAATAGAATGACTG
Organism: Peromyscus eremicus; assembly: GCF_949786415.1. NCBI lineage: Eukaryota > Metazoa > Chordata > Mammalia > Rodentia > Cricetidae > Peromyscus > Peromyscus eremicus. Next base: position 143,007,021 of record NC_081416.1, on the reverse strand, counting down.
GTCAAAGGCTGGAGCCTGAGGCAGGAGAGCCAGGGTTCTACCAGCACAGTTAGTTGGGACTGTAGACACAATCTCACGTTATCCATTAGAAATGGCTGCTGGAACTGTACCACCTACTTCTAAGTCTCCCTGATGTCAGAATGTGGCCGGTGATTGTGCTTCTTGTGTTTGCATCTGAATGTGGTGGGCCGTGAGAGTGTGGGTCAGTTAGATGCCTTCCTTCCCACTTCATTTTGTTGTGTCAATGAGAAGGAAGGAGCCAGTTTGGCGGTAGAGTAGTTGATAGCAGCAGTACCATAAGGTCCACACTGGACAGCAGAATGGAATTTCCTTAGGACCAGTGTGGTCTCCTTGCCAGAAGACTCCCAGCAGCAGGGTATGCCCTGAAATGGTAAGTCCCACCGTTGGTCCAGTTGACTTCTGTGACTGATTAAGGTAGTTGCTCCTAAGTTTCTCCACTGCCTAGTTACCACTTTTCTGTTTTAATTTTGTAAGTAACTTGGACATCAATAAGTCAGACCTTGTTGGGATCTGACTCACTAGTTTCAGTGTCTGTGAAAAGTGCCTAACTTAATCTCAGTTGTTCCTGGGTGGTTGGAGGCCAGTAAGTTTCTAATCCCTTTGCAAATATTCATTGGCATTCTGTGTGTTAACATTCTTTTCTTGGTTGATGATTGTAAGTACAATCAGGGATTCCATCTTAGAGTTACTGTCTTCAGTTGAGTTTTATAATCAGCTTTAGGCAGTGAGCACTCTTTACAATGGTGTCTGTGTGCTTTTTTGTTTCTACTGTTTCATAAGTACCACTTTATCTTCTGTACCACAGGATGGTGTGTCTGTGTATTAGGGGTGCTCACTGACACTAGGATGTCACTGTTTTCTAGACCCTTTGAGTGATCACAGTAGGGAGTACTTGTATGCTCCATGTTTTAGGTTTCTGTGGCTGCTGCTAAGTAGAAAGGTGTTCTCTTATAGTCCAAATCAATGTGTCAACAAGCCACACTTCCCTTTAGACTCTGGGTGGAATCCCTGCTTGCTTCTTGCTAGCTTGTCGTAGCGGCTGTCAGTTGCTGGTCCTCCATGGCTTGTATCATTCCAGGCTTTGCATGTGTAATGACTTAATGTTGTTCTTCTGAATCTCTTTCTTTGACTGTAGCTAGAATTTTTCTCTCCAGCTCCTGCCAGGCCCACAGTCAGGACAAATCTCTCTCACCCTCCAGTCCCCAACCGAGTAAACACACAGAGACTTACATTGTTTACAAACTGTATGGCTGCAGCGGGCTTTTTGTTATCTAGTTTTTATATCTTAAATTAACCCATATCTATTAGTCTGAAAGTTGCCACGTGGCTCATGGCTTACCGGTACCTTACATCTCACTTTTCATTGTGGCGGCTAGCAGCGGCTGGCAGTGTCTCTCCGCCTCAGCCTTCCACTTCCCAGAATTCTCCTCCCTGTTTGTCCCGCCTATACTTTCTGTCTGGCTACTGGCCAATCAGTGTTTTATTTATTAACCAATCAGAGCAACATATTTAACATACAGAACATCCCACAGCACTTGACCCTAATTTTCTTCTTGTAAGGACAATAGCTAGATGGGTCAGGGGCCTCACTCTGATCTTATCACCAAGTCCGTCTGTAATGACCAGATTTCTGCCTTCCTTGCTATGGAGAAGGAATTTGAAAATATCTTTTAGATGGCCACATTTTAACTCATAGTATTCATGTATGCTTGTATTTTGTTTCTATACAGTTATCTGTATATTAAAACTGAGTACATTCTGACATCCCTATTTCCAATTCAGTTCCACAATGTTCATTTGAATCTTCATTCTGTATTGTTTGAACTTCCTTAAACACGGAGAAAACCCCTTCTTTCATTATGTCTGCTTGTCTAGTACACAAAACACAGAGTACTTTAAGGATTGCTGGTTCTGACTGCTATGAAACACAAACCTTCCCACTACAGTTGAGCATTTGTTTTCAATGTTTTTAGATGAAAGGCAATACTGTGTTAAAGTTATTTTGCATGATGGAGTGACAGGGTCTTTATTCATTCCTTTCCTTTAATAAGAGGAAACTGGACAAACCACATAGGTCACCTATTTTCTACTACTAATCATTTCCTCTTTGTAAAGGAAACATGAGATGTGTCTCCTGGTTGTCCTAGCTTTCTGTCTGGAAGCACATTCTGAACCAAGTATAGAGAGGGTCAGTCAGAGTAGAGCTTGGGAATCCTGCTTGCAGGAGGAAACAGAGTAGATCTTGAGGCAGAGCAGACAGCTGAAATTTGTAGAGCCAACATGGCTGCATGGTGTTGGGAGCTATCGTCTGAGCAATTCACGGAGCTTGCAGGATTACGGATCATCTGCTGTCCTTGTCAGCAAGAATGTGGACACTTACTGAGCACCAGACACTACATACAATCAGTGGAGGTCTTAGGAACTACTGCCTGCTTTGCTTTCCCATAGAAACACCATAAACAAATCGTTATAAGTCTGCCTGACATGCAGATAGCATAGCAGCTTGCTGTCCCCCTCAAAAATCAACACTCTAAAAGATAACAAAACCCATTAAGAAGATATCACGGTGTCCAGCATCCATTCTGGAATTAGGTATGTCCAGTATCAGAAAAGTCAGTTCATAAAACACAAGTGGTCAGAAGACAAGAGTGTTAATCATTGTAAGTATACGCAAAGATTTAAAGAAAGTCAAACATGACAGAGGTGATGGTTTTATATAAGAGAATGAAATGTATTAAAACTGTAAATAGGGCTGGAGAGATGGCTCAGAGGTTAAGAGCACTGGGTATTCTTCCAGAGGTCCTGAGTTCAATCCCAGCAACCACATGGTGGCTCACAACCATCTCTAATGAGATCTGGTGCCCTCTACTGGTTTGAAGACATACATGCAGACAGAACACTGTATACACAATAAATAAATCTTTAAAAAAAAACAAACCTGTAAATATGATATCGGAAGTGAAAACTCCATTTGCTTAGCTGAATGTTATATTCTGTTTTGCAGAAAGCCAGTGAATTTAAAATCATTACAGTGGGAAATATCTGAACCAAAGCTAGGAGAGGAAAAAAATTGATGATTGAAGTGAGAATAGACTCAGTAAACTGTGGCATGATGTCACATGTTCTTATAGTTGTAATACATAAGAGGTTATGGTTGGAATGGAAAGAATATTTGAGTTAATAGCCCCAAATGCATACTATATATTAGAATTATAGAATAAGCTGGGCAGTGGTGGCACACACCTTTAATCCCAGCACTCAAGAGGCAGAGGCAGGCCTCTGTGAGTTCAAAGCCAGCCTGGTCTACAAACCAAGTTCCAAATAAGCCAGGACTGTTACACAGAGAAACCCTGTCTTGAAGATTTAAATAATTAAATCAATAAATAAAAGGAAGAAGAAAAAAAGAAAAATATATGTGTTATGTGTCATATTTAATATTTTACTAATTACATATATTAATGACATTGTTTTAAACATTTTAGTGGTGTATGTTTAAGTACATGTGTGCCCTGATATGCCTCAGGAGGTCAGAGAACAATTTCCCGGAATGTGTTCTCTCCCCACCATGTTGGTCCTGTGGATCAGGCATGGCAGTAAGCATTTCTACCCTTTGGTCCATCCCATGTTTATGACTGATCTTCACACTAGACAAGGTTGGTTAGGTCCTGCTCTTGAAATCTGACCAGCCTCTTATTCTTTGGGAAAGCACGCCAGAATGTAAGTAGACACAGGAGAAAAACCTTTTGTAACGAACGATGTGCATCTCATGTTGATGGCTTGTCCTCCTTCAGTGACTGGGGCTTAGATTTGTCTGTCTTTTGCCCTCTCCTGCCTGGGCTTCATTACAGATAAGTGGAGGTTGATGAGTATGGGACACTTCTACAGGTGGGATCTGTCCCTACAGTGTGAGCAACCCTGCACTCTTCTGAGCAGCATCCTGATAGAATGTTCTTCCTAGAACAAATGTATGGCCTCTGGTGCATGCCTGTGCTCCGTGTATTTACACAGGTGTCCATAGACACAAATACAGAGGCAGCTGAAGGCATGTGAACATCCAGAGATCCCGGCAAGTTGAGTATTGTGTACGCCGCTGCATCAGTTACTCTTCTCTTGCTGTGATAGAGCACCATGACCAAGGCAGCTTAGAAAAAAGGTTTTCTCTGGGCTTGGAGTTGCAGAGGGTTAAGAGCCCATCACCTTCATAGTGGGAAAGCATGCAGCAGGCAGACATGGCAGCTGGAACAGCAAGCTCAGGACTCACATCTTGAAAAGTGAACTACAGCACACTGGCGATTGTGAGAAGACTTTGAAACATCAAAGCCCCACCCCCAGTAACATACTTCCTCAAGCCTGGCCACTCCCTTAAACCTATCCTAAAAGTGCCATTGACTGGGGACCAAGTGTTCAAATGCCTGAGAGTATGTGGAAGTTTTCTGATACCAACATGCATCAGCACAGTTATACACCATCCTTTTGAAAGATTCACACAAAAAGTGTTTTTCTGCCGGGCTATGGTGGTACACACCTTTAATCCCAGCACTCAGGAGGCAGAGGCAGGTGGATCTCTGTGAGTTTGAGGACAGCCAGGGCTATACAGAGTAACCCTGCTCTGAAAAATCAAAAAATAAAAATAAATAAATTAATAAGTATTTTTCTCCCGAATACTAGTTGAGAAGATTTTGCAGCCCACAGTTTACTAAGTTCTGACAGCAGTAGGTGAGAATCTGGCACCCAACTGCATTCTGCCTGTGAGACACTTGGCCTTGCAGGTTCCTGGCCTCTCAGGTGCACATGCTTTATGTGCTAACTATGGAACAGTACTTCCTTTTTAATTTACTGTGGTATAATGTGAGTTCACCAAGTTCATAGACTTAATTAGCAAACCTATGTGTATATTTTTTTTTATGTGTTTGAGTATTTGCCTGTATGTATGTATGTATGTATGTGTTGTTGCCACATGTGTGCCTAGTTCATTCATGTAAGATCAGAAGCAGGCATTGGGCCCCTTGGAACCGAAATTACAGACAATTGTAAGCCACCATATGGGTCTGGGAACTGAGCCCAACTTTCTGTAAGAGAAGCCAGTGCTCTTAACTGCTAAGCTATCTCTCCAGCTCCACGTTTCAACTTTAATTTGAAAGTTTCTGCTTGAAATTTAATCTAGTTTTAAATAGATTAGATGCATCATCAAGACGCAGACTCTTGACTGAGTTGTGTAAAAATGTTTTAGTTGGCTTCTTAGCCCAGAACTAGTACTAGTGCTCTAAGTACCTGGGATGTCGCAGCTCATGTTGAGACTACTGTCTTCATCCCATTTCTGGGATGCAGCAAAGCCAAGGATGTGCTCATTACCAGTTATCAAGGATTGCATTAGACTCAAGATGCTAGTAGGCCAGAATCTTTTTGAACCAGGAGACTGTGTTTATAGGTAGGAGGATGCTCCTGTTCTGGCTCATGAGCTTGGATTTACTATTATTTATCTATGGTATTTTAGAGTGTGTGTGTGTGTGTGTGTGTGTGTGTGTGTGTGTGTGTGTGTGTGTAATTTTATTCTGTGGGTTTAATTTACTGGAATTTTCCTATTTGATATTATCATTTAACTGGGAAAAAGATTTAAGATATAGAGTAAGAGACTTTTGAAGCTAAATTAAATTTGGTTTTCTTTATTTTCCCTTGTAATCTTCTTGCTTAGGTTTGTTCGGACAGTATTACCATTTTCTCAGGAATTTCAAAGAGACAAACAGCCTAATGCACAACCCCAGTATTTGCATGGATCCAAGGTAGGTTATTTTCTCTTTGTGTTCTGATAGGTTTCTGTTGCTTTGGTAAGCACCTGACTAAAATTATAAAGGAAGGCATTTATTCCGCTTATGGTTGTAGTCCATCATGAAGAGAAGGCAGAATAGGAACCTGGAGAGGCAGAGACTGATGGAGAGGCCCTGCAGAAACACTGCTCAGCTGCTTTCTTAAGCACCAGGACCATCCCCCAGGAGTGGTACTATCCTACATCAATCATCAGTCAGGCCCCATAAAGTCGCTGCTTAGTTGAGCTTCCTCTTCCCAGTTAACTCTAGCTTGTGTCAAGTTGACAAGAAATTAACCAAGACGGAAAGGTATTTTACTTTACTCTTGATTAAACAAGAAGATTACAAGGGAAAAGAAAGAAAACCAAATTTAATAGCAATTCTTTAGCTTCAAAAGTCTCTTATTCCCACATCATGACATAGACACAGAGAGAGAGAGGGAGAGAAGGGGAGATAAAATCTTAACTGTGGGATCCATGTACAGGAAAAGTATGGTAATTTTGATTCTGAATTAGTTTTACTTTGCTTAATATAATGGTTTCCAATTCTATCCATTTTCCTTTAAATTCTTTTTGTGTGCGTCTACCACATTCTCTATCCATTCATCTACTGACTGACTACAGGAATAGCTCCATATCTTGACTCATGAATAATGCAGAGATAAACATGAATGCGCAAATGTCTCTGTGATCTGTAGACTTAGAGTCCTTTGGGTCGTTAGTTAGGAGCACTATAGGTGGATCATATGGTTGTGTTGTGTTTAGTGTTCTCAAATTTTCACAGTAGTTGGCACCAGTTTATAGCGAGAGCTTACTTACTATTCGCCAGCATTTGTTGTCATTTTTGACAATTGTCCATTCATTTTATTACCCTCTTTATTAACTAGACTTAAAATTTAAATTTCTTCAGTTCTTTGTGTATGAGGTATACTTGGCAAAAGTACTAGAGCCTGCATCTTCAGGCTGATTATTTCCTTTGCTGTGCAGATACTTCTTATGTAATCCTATTTGCTATTTCCTGTGTCTGTGAAGTCCTTTTCAAAAGTGATTGCCTATGTCTGTATTTCAGAGTGTTTTACTTGTTTCCCTCAAGGACTTTCAGAACTTCCGATCTTACATCGAGATTTCAGATCCAGTTCCAATTGAGTTTGTATAGAGAGACATATGGATCGTTTCATTCTTCTACATGTGGATATACAGTTTTACATGTATGTTTTTGATAGCTTTCTCAAAAATTAGATGGCTGGAGCTATGTGGGTTTTTTTTCTGGGTCCACTGTTCTGTTCTGTCCTCTCCTCTCCTCCCCTCCCTTCCCCTCTCCTCCCCTCCTCTCTTCTCTTCCCTTCCCCTCTGTCCTGTTCTTTTTTCTGTCCTGTTCTATTCTATTAGTGCCAATACCATGCTGTCTTTGTTAATATGACTCCATAATGTAGTTTGAAATCAGGGATTGTGATAGCTCCAGCATTGCTTTTTCTATTAAGAATTGCTTTGGCTAATTGAGTTTTGTTTTGTTGTTTGTTTTCTTCCATGTAAATTTTATGTTTTGAATTTTTTGTTTGTTGTTGTTACTAGTTCTCTGAAGCCTGTCATTGTAGTTTTGGAGGGAATTAATTGCACTGCATCAGTTGAGACTATCACTGTAATTTCTGTCTTTAGATCGATTTACGCCCTGTATTACAGTTACTGATTTGTCTATGTTGAACTAAATTGGCATCTCTGGAATGAAATCATCTTGGTCATGATGTGTGATATTTCATCATGTGCTCTCAAATTTGGTTTGTAAGAATTTTATTGAGAATATTTAACGTTTCTATTCACCAAAGAAACTGGTCTTTAGTTTTTGTTAATGCGCCCAGTGGCATTCGTGTGCATTGCAGAATGAGTTTGGGCCCCTTCCTCTTTTATTTTACGAAGCAGTGAAGACCTTTTCATTTCTTCTTTAGGTTTAGTAGCATTCAGCAGTGAAGCCATCTGTTCTGGGCTTTTCTGTGTTGGGAGCTTTTCTTGCTCTGTCTCTAATTGATTGTTATTCATCTGTCTCTGTTGTGTATATGCTTTTAGCTTAATTTTCATAGACTGCACATGTCGAAGAATTTTTGGTTCCATCTAGATTTTTCAGTTTTGTGTAATACAGATTTTCAAATAATTTACTCATAGTCCTCTGGATCTCACTGGGACCTATTGTAACCTCCCTTTTCAGCTCTGATCTTAGTAATTTGTGAGGTCTCTTTCTTTTAGTTAGTTTGGCTAGGGCTTAGCTAATCTTTACATTTTGTTTGTTTTTTCAAAAAACCAACTGATTGGTTCTGTGTATTTTTCCTTTAACCTCTATTTAATACCTAATTTTTATTATTTTTTGCCTTCTGCTGATTTGGGGATTGGATTTATTGCTTTTTCCTCAGGTCTTGGGTTTGAGATCTTCCTGATTTTACTGAAAAGATCCACTCTATTTTATGTGCATGAGTGTTTGCCTGTATGTATCTATGTGTACCATATAGGTGCCTGGTGCCTGTTTAGGACAGAAGAGGGCATCAGTTCCCCTGGAGTTACAGATCGTTGTGAGCTTCCACATAGGAGCCAAGAACTAAACCTGAGTCTTCTGCAAGAGCCATACACACTCTTAACCATTGAGCTATTGCTCAAGCCCTGAGGTTTTTACAACTGTTATATCTACTTTATTAGTTGTTCCTTTTACTAATATGTAAACGGCCTTTGTTATCTCTTCTGGCTAATTTTGCTTTGAAGTCTACATTAATAGAATAACTGTCCCAGCTTGTTTTAGGTTTACATTTGAAGGATTGTTTTCCGTCTTTTGACTCTATTTGTGTCTTTACCAGTGAGGTGTGTTTCTTAAGACCAAAGCTAGTTGGATGTATCTTTTTTAATCTATTTAAGCAGTGTATGTTTTTTAATTGGTAAGTTGAAACCATTTACATTTAAGATATTTGGAAGATGTTTCCTAGTCGCTGTGATTTTGTTGGCTAGTTTTCCTGTTGGTTGGATTACTGTCGGTTATTTTCTTCCCTGAATGTATTAGAGGTTTGCACTTTACTATGTTAGATGTGACAGATTAGTTTCTAGCTCCAGGTCTGTTTTACTTAAGAAATGTGTTCTTATGCTGGGCGGTGGTGGCGCACGCCTTTAATCCCAGCACTCGGGAGGCAGAGCCAGGCAGATCTCTGTGAGTTCGAGGCCAGCCTGGGCTACCAAGTGAGTTCCAGGAAAAGGCGCAAAGCTACACAGAGAAACCCTGTCTCGAAAAACCAAAAAAAAAAAAAAAAGAAAAAAAAAGAAAAAGAAAAAAGAAATGTGTTCTTTCCTGCGCTTCTGTGATTGAGATCATCTCTTTCTACCCTCTGTGTATAGTATTCCTTTCAGTCTCTTCTGCAGTGCTGGCTTGGTAACAGATCGCCTTATAAGATGATTATCTTTATTTCTCAGTTTTAAAAGACAGCTTTGCTGGCCATAGCCATCTTAGATGGCAGTTATTTTCAGGGCTTGGAATATATCATTCCATGCTTTTCTTACTTTACGGTTGCTGATGAGAAATTCTGATGGGTTTACCTGTGTGAGTTGGCTTTTTTAGTTTCTTTATTTTTGTAATACATCAAGGAAAGTTTCTTCTCTAGTCATGTCTTTGTAGTGTTCTAAATGCCTCTTGTGTTTAAATGTCTGTTTCTTTTGATTTGGTAAAAATCCCATCTATTATTTAATTGAATAGATTCTCTATGCCTTTAGTGCTTTTCTCAGCATTCTGTCTGCTACATTCTTAGTTGTGCCTTTTAATCACATTTCAGATTCTTAGATGTTGTAGTCGTGTTTATTACACTTTCTTTCCTATGTTAATGTTTGAATAGTTTTGTTAACCTTGTGTTCATCCCTGTATTATTCTCAATTATCTGTTGCTGATGCTGACCTGAGGGGGTTTTTGTTTGTTTGTTTGTTTGTTTTTATAATAATTCATTGAGTTTTTAGTTTCCAACATTCCTATTTTCTTCCCAAAATCTGTTTCCTTGCAGAATTTCCCTTCCTTACTACTGACTTTTTCACTTTATCACAGGTTTTCTCAACTATTTTCATTACATTTTCCTCTATGTTGTTGTCTTTTCACAACCTAGAATAAATTAATCATCATGGTCTTTTTTTTCTTATAACTTATATTTGTTATTATTCTGATCTGCCTCCTTGAAATCCCACCCCTTGGTGCCACCCTGCATCCTGACATAAAAGCCTCTTTTTAAGGAAAAACTCTGCCCCTTCCTCTCTCTCTCCCATCTTTTCCTCCACGAAGAAAAGGGCATCCCTTGGCCCCCATCCCTCTCTCTCTCCTATCTTTCTCCCCCTTTCCTATCTTCCTTTTCATCTCTCTATTATAATAAGCTCTCCACGTGGATGCAGCATCTGGGCTGTGAATTACTGGCCACTATCACCATGCCTGCATGCCATGTATCTGCCCAGCATGCCAGCAAGTTTTCCCTCACTCATGGGATACCCCAGCCTGGCCAGCTGGGGGTTCCCCAGGTATGCATAATTCATAACTATTTGTATTTAAAATTGTTTTTTACATGTATAACTGTTTTGCCTGAATGCATTTAAATATACTACATGCAAGCCTGCTGCCTCTGGAGATCAGAAGGTGTCAGATCTCCTAGAACTGGAGTTATGGGTAGTGTTTACCCCTTTCATTTCAAAAATCTTTTTTTTTAATTTTTATTTTTATTTTGCAATAAAATTCAGTTCTACATATCAGCCATCAAAAATCTTTTTACAGTAACCTTTTGGAATCTTTATCTAGAATCTTACCTGTTTCTATATATTTGAATTCAGTAGTTGGTGAACTATGATCTTTTGAGTTATATTGTCTTGATCTTTCACGTTTCTTATGTTTATGTGTTATGATTTGTATATCTGTTGGTTTGGGTATATCTTCTGGTTGTATCTGAGGATCTTTCAGTTTAGCAACCTGCTCTTGAAGGTTCAACACCACATCATGCCAAGCAGGAAGAAAACACCAACATCAACAAACCATAAAGGACAGAAATTCACTTAAAGTCACTTACAGCCCATTAATGCCAATGCCTGTGAAACAGAACAGGTAAAACTGTAGCATGTACTGTGAAGTTTAGTGAGATAGAGGAGGCAGGAAAAGGAGAATAAATAGAGGGGAAGCAGGTTAAATAAAAGGAAAATGAAGAGGAACAGAGAACAGTGTCATAGATGAGAAGGGAAAAGAGTAATGGATTTTTAAAGAAGGAAAAAAGAACAAAAAAAAGGGTTTCCCAATAATGAAAAATTTAAAAGATAAAATTAGTTGTATATAAGAGGAGGAATAAAAATATGAAACCATAAGAATATTTAAAACTAGTAATGTAAAATCAAAATGTTATTAATGTAGAGGGAGGTTTTAAAAAAAGGAAACTCTTGACTAAAGAGAAACCAAAGGGGGAAAATATTGTCTAGTTATATATACATACATATATATGTGTGTGTGTGTATATATATATATAAAAACAAAATTCACTGATAATATGAATAAGAATAATAAATAATAAAAAGCATCAACATTAAAAATATTACAAAGTAAAAATATTAAAAGGTAATGTTGTAGTCACTATTCTGTTGCTGTGAAGAGACACTGTGACCAAGTCAACACTTTCAAAAAGCATTTAATTTGAGACTTGCTTACAGTTTCAGAGGCTTAGTTCATTATCGTGACGGCAAGGAGCATGGCAGCAGGCAGGCATGGTGCTGGAGCAGTAGCTGAGAGCTATACCCTGCTCCATAGACCCAGAGAGACACTAGGCCTGGCATGGGCTTTAGAAACCTCAAAGGCCACCCCCATTGACACATTTCCTCCAAGGAGACCACATTTGCTCCAGCAAGGACACACCTCCTAATCCTTCTCAAATAGTGCCACTCCCTCACGACTAAGATATATGAGCCTGCTGTCAGTGGTGGTGGCGCACGCCTTTAATCCCAGCACTCAAGAGACAGAGGCAAGCGGATCTCTGTGAGTTCAAGGCCAGCCTGGTCTACAAAGTGAGTTCCAGGACAGACTCCAAAGGTACACAGAGAAACCCTGTCTCGAAAAACAACAACAACATAAAAGGCTTTGTCAGGTTGCCATCTTTTGTCTTCTGATTGTCAGACTTGGGCAACCGAATCTTGAGCGGATCTTTGAGTTTGGATATCCTCAGAATCGAAATATTTTTAAGTACAGCATTTACAACCTTGCCTGCTCAGAAACAGAGCAGCCTTCCCATTGCTCTTCGGGATTAACCTAATCCACAGAGTAACTAGACACTCACTTGGGTGGAGAAGCCAGGGACCAAGTATTCACTGAGCACTGCCATTGGCCCCAGCCAGGGCTGCTCTGGGAGTGCACATTATCAATTGTAACATGAAGTCACTACGTTTCACTAATAGTTTTCATTTTGTTGTTTGTTTGCCAAGTAGTGAATCTCTTATTAAGCAAAACTCTTACCCAGAATCCCAGCCTTTGGAGCACACTGGTGGACGGAAGACTCGGAGGGAGGGTTAATCTGGCCTGATCTGGTTAGGCTTCTATCAAGTGTGATGTGATGTGTTGTGATGAGGTTGTAGGGGTTGGCACTGCACAGGCAGGGTCTTTTCTGTAGGAGTGGTCCAAGTAGCCAGTCTTTTATGAGCGCCATAGGCGCCAACTCTTGTTTGAGGGACCCATGACAAACCCCACATCTGTGATTAACCAGAGCTCCTCTTAGGGCTGCAGTATAATACAGTGAGGACAAAGCAGGGTCCACACAGACAAAAGATGTATCAATCTCCATTGAGTTTTCCTTCCCTGGCTCAGCAGATGTGTCAAGTGTTGTGCCCAGGGAGAAGAAGCCATCCAGATCCTCAGGTCTCAGCTTCTCTGGGCTAGGAGGCAGGCACACACTAGCTGTGTGACTGACTCTAACTGCTGAAACCTGCCAAAGAAAAGCAGTTACTATAATAAATAAGTTTACATAAGTGACCTAAACAAGCTTACACACCATGCTGGTCATGGGTTCCAGATGTAGATGTTCCTTATCATCCAGGAACACAATGAATGTTTGAAGGAGTAAGGTCCTAGGAGATGCAAACAGGCCTTCCTCAGATGTGCTGAGCCCTTTCTTGCACACTGAAATCCTCATAGCCATGATGAGGTTCTCATTGTATGCTCAGGACATGCTTAACAGTAATAAAGGGAAGGAGGACAGAGGGACCAAAAGTTCAAATCAGCAAATGTTGGCAACAGTAGACTTAGCAAATTATCTAGAGCTGTGGTTCTCAACCTTCCTAATGCCGTGACCCTTTAAGACAGTTCCTCATGTTGGAGTGACCCTCCAACCATAAAGTTATTTTCATAACATAGTGTCTTGTGTATTTTGGTGGTCTTATGTGACCCCCGTGAAAGGGTCATTCAACATTCCCACAAATCGGTTGAGAACCATTGATCTATATGAAAACATACACTCAAAAAAACTACTGGTGAATCAAAATGGAGTTCTAAAAATCTTTAAGTAATGCAGGAAGAATGAAACAGAAGAATGAGAAACTAAGACCAAACAGAAAATAAAGAGAACAATAGGCTTATGCCCCATGAGACCAGTGTGTAAATGTGATAACTGTAAGCAACCTAAATACATTTAAAAGATAGAGATTAGCAGACGGGTTAAAAGATAATTGGACCAGTGTGTAGCTTGTGGTAGATGTATGCTTAGTGTATATGAGGTCCTGCATTTGACTCTCAGGATAAAAACAAACAAAAATCCTTAGCTCAGCCATATGCTCAACTTGGCTCGGTTTCTATTAATGATATCAGAAGGTAAAGGTAAGAATATAAAAAGCTCTATGATACAAGTATTAATCAGAACAAAGCAGGAGTGGCTATATTAATATAAGATAAGCTAGACTTCAGAGCAAAGGACATTAAGTAGGGGAAAATATGTAAGATAATCCCGCCATGTTTCTATGCCAGTGCAAACTTCTATACAGAAACAAAAACTGATTTTAGAGAAGAAAGGAGGCACTTCATGGGTTATACACTAGAACTTCAACTCTTCTCTCAGTAACTGGTAGATCTGTTGAAACAAAATCAGCAGCAATGAAGAACTGGACCACAACACCACACAGCAGCAGGATACGCTTTTCAAATGGCTATGGAAATTTACCAGGATAGACCATATCCTGAGCCACAAAACCAAGTTTAAATCTGGAATGGAAATTATACACACAGCAAATGCAAACTGTGCATTAATTTTAAAAAGTTAAGACAGGGCTGGAGAGATGGCTCAATGGTTGAGAGCGGTAGCTGCTCTTCCAGAGGACCCAGGTTCAATTTCCAGCTTATCTAGACACCCTTATCCAGACATAAATGAAGGCAAAACACCAATGCGCAAAATAAAATTAAAAAACAAAGTTAAGACAGACTGGGAAGTGGCTCAGGTAGGAGTGGTTCCTGTGCAAACAAAAGGATCCGAGTTCAAATCCCCAGCACCCATGTCATAACACAGGGCTAGAGGGGCTGTTATCCCAGTGCTGTGTGAAGAAAGAAACCAGCATATCAAAGAAGGGAAGTTTAAAAGATACACTGAAGGAAATGAAATCTTTTCATTTGGGATCTCCCTACTCTTTATACCTGGTCCTTCTACAAGTTTAGAGGCCCTTCCTGCATGGAAACCTTTCATCACCTACCCCTGGGGACTGCTCATATCAGCTCCAGAATACCTTCTGCTTCCCTAAGAGGCCAGCTTCCACTGTCCCATTAGGTTCTCTGTTTACAAAGGGTGAAAACCTCCATATAGGTAAAGATAGTACATGTCACAAGGAAAGTCACTGGTTCCCTTCATCTAAGATGGGATGTGTAGTTAACACATCTCCAAATGCCATCTGCATGAATACATGAGAACTGTATTGAAAACTCTGTCCTCTTTTTACCAGGCTTTGAACCTAGCCTACTCCAGCATTTATGGCAGCTACCGGAACTTTGTGGGGCCTCCTCACTTCCAAGTCATCTGCCGGCTGCTTGGCTACCAGGGCATTGCAGTGGTCATGGAAGAGCTGCTGAAGGTTGTCAAGAGCCTGGTGAGTTTCTCTGGAAGGAGTTTTCCCTGCAGCATGGATTCTGTGGGGTAGACAAAGCCAGCCATGGGGTGGGGGTCTTTCTGTCTGGGCTGAGTCTCTTAACAGACAAATGCTCCCAGTGTAGCTTCAGACACTTCTAGAAAATGCCCTATAGACTTGCCTGCAGGCCAGTCTTAATGGAAACATTGTCTTGGTTGAGTCCTTCTTCCTAAATGACTCTAGCTCTTTTTAAGTTGACATCAAAATATCCTGTAGAGCCTACAAAAGAAAGTGTTTGAATCTGAATTTGTGGCCACCTGAGTGTAGCCTCAAAGACATGGACAAAGTATGTCCATCAAAGACAGGACATTGTCTTGAACTTAACATGTACCAAAGGCTAACAGAACTCTGAGAAGTTGTAGACCTATAGCACATAGGTTATATTAAAGATGCATGTCTTTATTACTGTTCTGTTGCTGTGAAGAGACACCATGACCAAGGCAACTCTTATAAAAGAAAGCAGTTAATTGGCGGCCTGCTTACTTACAGTTTCAGAGGGTCAGTCCATTATCATCATGGCGGAATATGAAACAGCACATGGGCAGGTGTGGTGATGGAGAACAAGCTGAGAGTTTACATCCTGATCTGCAGGCAGCAGGCAGAGGGAGCAACATTGTGAAACTCAAAGCCTCCCCAGCAACACATTTCCTCCATCAAGGCTGTTCCTACCCCCAACAAGGCCCAACCTCCTAATCCTTCCAGTCTTTTTCAGATAATCCAACTCCTCAGTGATTAAACATTCAAATAGATGAGCCTATAGGGGCCATTCTCATCCAAACTACCACACTTAACTACAATGTAGAACAGTGGGCATTTGCACAGCTATGACCCTAGGAACCACTCACACTTTATGGACTGATCTGCCCCAACATACTTGAAAGTTTGAAAAAAAAAAAAAATAGGAATACTGACTTCGTATGGCTGAAAACAAAGGTGTCATGATCTAGCCTGGAAACCATCCTAAGCCTGTCAGAGGACATAGAAACTATCGCTTCTGGAGCTCCTGGCACTCTTGGTGTTGGCAGTGGGTCCACATGGGAGCTACATGGGAATGTGAACTCTTCTGCTATATTTTCTGGCCAATTGTGTCATAGAAGGGAAGTTGTATTTATGAGTGTGAATATAGTCATCTCTGTAGATACCTGGTGGAGGCTTCTATACTTCCACAGGTGGGATTTTATTCCTTAGCCAAACTGAGTCTACAGTCTTGGTCATAACTGTGTATTCTGCTAATGGACTAATTTTCAGGGCACACACTTGCCACAGCCTTCCATGAGAATGGATGCTGGTAGCTAACAAAGCCTTTGTGTCTTGTAGCTGCAAGGCACAATCCTGCAGTATGTGAAAACTCTGATGGAAGTGATGCCCAAGATCTGCCGCCTTCCCCGACATGAGTACGGCTCCCCTGGTGAGCAAGGGTGTTTGGAGTGCCCTCCTTGAGTACATCCCTGAAGAGGAGGGAATCGAGTTGGAAGCTATTGAGAAGAATCAGATTTGTCTTTCCCAGCAGATAGGGGGAGATTAAGAAGCCCAAACCATAATTTGCCTGTTTGTCGAAGAAACAAGTACACTTTACTAGTAGGCAGCAGGCAAGTGTGCAGGATGTTACTTTGAGATTACTGTTTGCAATTAAGGAAGCTGAGGGATCCAGCTTGACAGCCAGCCAGGATTTTGATATTGTAGTATTGAACTGTTATCCCAGATCCTGAAAATAATCGCCTACCAAGAAAGGCAGAGGGTGCTTAACTACCAGGTCCTGTTGTCCTCTTGGCCTTATTGGGGAAAAGCATTCAGAGCAGCCACAGGGCCCTGCTCCTTATTCCCTCCCTTGTCCTCTTACCCATTTCATAGTCTAGTAGGTCTGGAAAACATTCTGCCCTGTCTGGCTCACAGGCTGCAAGAACGTCACCAAAAGTCCTTAGATGTGTACTTCAGGGTCAACCTACATGGCCTGCTGCAGCCTGGTATGAGGCCATCCAAATAAATATCCATAATGATGTCAATGTGGCTTTAGGATTAAGTTGGACGTAGGATACTCTGTCACTCAAGAGTGTAGCTAGAGTTTTCCTGCCTGGCCCACGGTCAGGGCAAATCTCTCTCACCTGCCAGTCCCACAGCCGCGCAGACCCAACCAAGTAAACACAGAGACTTATATTGGTTACAAACTGTATGGCCGTGGCAGGCTTCTTGCTAACTTTTCTTACAGCTTAAATTAATCCATTTCTATAAATCTATACCTTGCCACGTGGCTCGTGGCTTACCGGCATCTTCATATGCTGTTCCTCATCGTGGCAGCTGTCAGTGTGTCTCTGACTCAGCCTTCCACTTCCCAGCTTTATTCTCCTCCTTGTCCCGCCTACACTTCCTGCCTAGTCAATGGCCAATCAGTGTTTTATTTATTGACTAATCAGCAACACATGTGACATACAGAACATCCCACAGCACAAGAGTGCCTTTTATAAACACTTACCTGATAGCATTTTCTCCAAACGTGGCATCAGTTAGTTATTTTGGTATCACTGTGACCAAATACCTCTGAAAAGTAACTCAGGGGAAGAGAGATTTATTTTCGATCAGGTTTAGAGGGTTCTGTTCATGAACACTTGGCTCCAAGTTTTGAGGCAGAACATCACAGTGGCAGGATCATATTGAAGAAGAGGCTCTTTGCCTTTTGGCAAACAAAGCAGACAAAGGGAATATGGAAGAGGCCAAGGCAAAATAGAGCCCCCAAAGACATGCTCCCAGTGACCCCTTCTTCCAACCAGGCCCCATCTTACCTCACCTCGTAGTAATGCTGTGATCAAGAGATGAGTCTGTTCATTAAATCACGATAATCTAGTTGTCTGAAAACACCAATGCCAGTAGAGGTATGCTTCACTACTGTTCCCCGTGTGCTTCTCGTCTAGTCTTGTTAATGGACTTGAGCCTACACTTGATGCCATCCTGATGAGCAGCCAGCTGATGTGGCTGCGCTCCCAGATACAGTTGGCATTTGAGGGACCTACTCAGCCATCGTAAAAGAAAGTAACCATCAGAGTGGCCCTGGCTTAGAAGAGTCCTATTTCATCACTTCATTGATAGAGAGCAGATAAATAATGTTAAGGCAATAAAACTACAGATGGAAATTTAAATGCTGAAGAGAAAGTCAATAGATCAGATGAGTCTTGGTAGAACACAGAGCAGTAGTTGACATCATTAAATTTCGCTCATGCTTGTTGAAGGATGACCCAGGTGAAAGGGTGTCCACTACACTGGGTAGCTAGATAGTAGTGCTGCCACATGGGAGATGGCAGGGAAAGACTCTGAGGCGAGCAGGAGGGTAGATTCTTGAGAGGACATTGAGGGCTGACCTGTGTCTTAAGTGGTTTGAAGTGTGTTAAACCCAACTTTGTTTTCAGGGTAGTTTGAGCTCTTACTAGGATGTCGTAGTAGCCTATCCATTTTTGACCAGGTTGGCATTAGCTATATGGCTCAAGTTAGCCATATTGGCTTGTGTATTCTTGTGCCGTGTTACAGTGTCCAGGCATTGGCAAAGATGACTAAAATGCTGTGGGAATTCAAAGAAAAAGTATGCCAAGTTTTCCCACCAATAGGAAGTTAGCTGCAGGGTTTTCAGATATTCTTTATCAAATTAGACACACTACTTTTTGTGCCTGTAGAGATACAGAGTTTGTCAAACGCCTTATCTGAATCCTCTAGAGATGATGCTCTGGACTCTCCTTTATTCTTCTGGTATGGTGGCAGCCTCTGTCATCATAGCCTTCTCTGAACATACTGACTTGACTGAGAAGGGTGTCAGAGACTAGACCCTGTGATCTCAAGGATGTGCCAAGTGATATAAACCATTGTTACCAGAAGGATGTGGTGATCTCCACAACCAGGCAGTGTCAGAATGGCAGGTGCTAGTGTTATCCCTGAAACCTCCCCCAACATTCACTTCTCTACCACAGGCATCCTAGAGTTCTTCCACCACCAACTGAAGGACATTGTGGAGTATGCAGAGCTGAAAACTGTATGCTTCCAGAACCTGCGGGAGGTGGGCAATGCTGTCCTCTTCTGCCTGCTCATCGAGCAAAGCCTGGTGAGTTCTCAGTTCAGCCCACCCCAGGTGGTCAAGGTTCTTCACTGCTGGATTTTTTTTCCACCCTTTGGGAGTTCTTTAGTAGGATATGGGACAGGCAGTGTTGCAAAATATCATTTTTTTTCTCTTTCCAGTTTTTCAAGACAGGGTTTCTCTGTGTAGCCTTGACTATCCTGGAACTTGCTTTGTAGACCAGGCTGGCCTTGAACTCACACAGATCCACCTGCCTCTGATTTCCAAGTTCTGGGATTAAAGGTGCACCACCACCACCCAGCCATATCACTTTTTCATGGCTGTTTATTGATTCCTTACATTTGGGAAACAAGAATATAATGTGTTTGGTTCAAGAGTGTTTTTCAAGCCCGGGCATGCCACATTCCTTTAATCTCAGCACTCAGAGGCAGACGAATCTCTGGATAGTTAGGGCAGCCTAACTACAGAGCGTGTTCCAGGACAGCCAGGACTACACAGAAACCCTGTCTCCCACCCCCCAATAAAAAAGTGCTTTTCCTGTGGGCCAGAGAAGTAGCTCAATAGGACATTACCACTATTCCAGGGAATTCTGTGGACAGACTATGTAATGTTTATTTTATACTAATGAGAAAAGTATAACTTTCCTGCACCAGACCTTTGTAATCTTTTTCACTATGAGACACCCTTCCTGGGATAACTTTCTCCACTCTTCTTTAGTCTTTAGAAGAAGTCTGTGACCTGTTGCATGCAGCTCCTTTCCAGAATATCTTGCCTCGAGTCCATGTGAAAGGTGAGTGTGCATCATGAACCAGGGTTCACATTACACTGTGCAGCCAAAGCAAAAGGCCAGTGTTCACAATTATGCTGGTACCTGTTCAGTCATAGCTAGGGAGGCCCTGTGGGGAGTGTCTAACATGGTTAGTATTCATTAACTGAAGTATTTATGACCATAATGACGTCTATGATTTGTTTCAAAATAGCACAGAAACAGGGAAGTGGAGATAATAAAAAAAGAATGACCACTAAGTTAATAGTTGTCACAGGGAGTCATGAGTAAAGAGGATCATTGTACTGTTTTGCTTTAGATCACATTTAGAATTTTCAGTGAGTTTTGAAAACTGCACATTAAATATTTCTTTCATGCTTCCCCATTCTGTTGGCTGATAATTGCATGAAAAACTTACACTCGTCCAGCAGATTCCAAATGGACACAATCCGCAAGTAAATAAATCTATCAGCTTGAATTGAAGTTGTAAATGAGCTAGTTTAATATACTGTATATTTTAATATAATACAATATACTCTTTCCAAAGAGAAATCTGCATCCATGGAGTTACCTTTTAAAAAATTAAAACTTTTGCAATTGCTTAATCTTGCGTAAGGACAAAGCATCATAAATTGTTTTCCCACACAGAGGGGGAGAGAGTTGATGCCAAGATGAAAAGACTGGAATCCAAGTATGCCCCACTGCATCTTGTTCCGCTGATTGAAAGGCTGGGAACCCCACAGGTAAGGGGGGCTATGGTTGCTAGGGATTGCACACCGGGTGGAAAGCCACATCAGACCGGTGGAGGGGTTGGAAGCAGCGAGAATTTATTGGGAGGTCAAAAAGACTGCTCAGATCTCCATCTCCAGGGGTATCCATCCCGAAGGTTGGGAGGATTAGAGATGGTTATGTAGAAAGAGTTTAAACATCTATCTCAAGAGCAAAGATAGATGTACTCAAAAGATGTTACCTGTTGTCATAGGTCACCCTTTCATGAACAAAGCTTTTTTTCTTTTTTTTTCCGAGACAAGGTTTCTGTATAGCCCTGGCTGTCCTGAACTTGCTCTGTAGACTAGGTTAGCCTTAAATTCAGAGATCTACCTGCCTCCTGAGTGCAGGGATTAATGGTGTGCACCACCACTGTCCTACTGTACAAAGCTTTTTAATTGGGGTTTCTTCTTAAAAGAGATTGTAACAAAAGGCAAGGTATCACAATAAAGTTTACCCTAGAGCTGGCATATTTAATTGTTGGTACCATTGCAATTTTGAACCATGTTCGTTTTTTTGTGGACTCTTATGTTTAGTGGCATTGCTGGCTTCTACCCAATAGAAGCCAGTAGATTTTTTTGTGATTACCAAAAATATCTTTGGAAATTGCCATATGACCTGGAGTCATAGTTGCTTGCAGTTAAGGATAGCTTTATTTCATTCTTGACTCGAGTAGACCATTTTAATCTTTAGGACATACTTAATTGCTGATTTAACTTACTGATATGGCTTCCACAAACCTACTTCTGTCTGCTTAGCATTTTCTATCTAGTATGTCATAAGCAGACCTGGGGGTTGTTTGTTTTTAGCCTTCCAATAATCTAGCATGACTTGTAATATTGCATGTAATTTTTGCAGCAAATTGCAATCGCAAGAGAGGGGGACTTACTGACCAAGGAGCGGCTTTGCTGTGGTCTATCCATGTTTGAAGTCATCCTGACACGGATCCGGACCTTTCTGGATGATCCCATCTGGCGTGGGCCTCTGCCCAGCAATGGGGTCATGCATGTAGATGAGTGTGTGGAGTTCCACAGACTATGGAGTGCCATGCAATTTGTGTACTGCATTCCTGTAGGGACACACGAGTTTACAGTGGAGTAAGTGTGCGTTCTCTGACTCTCTGGAAGAGCACAGGTCCAGGGAAAGTGGGAGGTAGTTGATGAAAGAACAAATGTGAAGTCAGCACTGATGACAAAGCTTTGAGAAAGATGACACAGCTCTTTTAGAAAATATACAAACCCTGCACTGGTTAAATGCCAGTGAGGTGGGTTCCTTCCTTGATGCCAAAGAAAGAACTAAGAATAAGTATAGTGGAGTTACCTGAATCCAAAGCAGCTGAAGACAAAATTTGGGCATTCCTGTTTCTGGGTAGCAGTTCCATAAAGTCATTCTTCATAGGTCTGTGACCTACCAAACTGGCATTAACCAAAAATTGGGAAATTGCTTGTGCTCATCATTCTCCTGTCTGGAAATCTATGTAGACAAAGAAATGAATGTGGCCTGATCATTGTTCTCTCCCGCTTATTCATTCTGTTTGTTGCTTGGTGCTCATAGGCAGTGTTTTGGAGATGGGCTCCACTGGGCTGGCTGCATGATCATTGTACTTCTTGGACAGCAGCGGCGCTTTGCTGTGTTGGATTTCTGCTACCATCTTCTCAAAGTTCAGAAACATGATGGCAAAGATGAGATTATCAAAAATGTGGTATGTAGACAAAATCTTTTATACACTTGTCTTGGGGAGGAATTTTTTTATCCTAACATAAATTTCAAGTTTAAGCATAATGCAATCTAAACAAAAAGAAATCCAGAAATTTTTTATTTTTAAATCGGTTCTATTTCTTTTTAAGGTAATTTCATCTTACCATAGAGACTATTTTTGCAGATTGTTGGCTTCCAAATCATAATGTGCTTTTGAAACTTTTATTATCTTGTTATCATCTTATGAAGTTCCCCATAATTGAATTATAGAAAATAATAGTTAGCCATTATGTTCTCAAATACTTTCTCTTTCATATCTCCTTTTAGAACATTGTTAGACTTTTTTCTGCTTTCCATGTGACTTACTTTGTTGTATTAGTTATTGGTTGCTCCTTGAACTAATCACAATAGGTTTAAGTACAGAAATACCACCACTGATTATCTCACTTGTAAATGCCTGCAGGGTTCAGCTGATTTCCCTGCTTAGCCTTACAAAGCCAAAAGGAATGTTTTCCCAGGCGGCCCTGAAGGATGAATGTGCTTTCAGGCTCCTCAGGTCACTGGCCAAATTAAATTTCTTTTAACTGTAGGAATGAGGTCTGTTTCCTGCTGCCAGCTCATATCCTCACATGCTTTCCACATGGCACCTTCAAGCCACAAGGGATCACCCGCTTTTGCTACATCTTTCTTGTCTCCAACTTATACAACTTTTCTGCTCAGATAATTACATTGGGTCTGCCTGGACAAATCCAGGAGCTCTTTTGACATCCCTAATGTCAGTCACACCTGAAAAGTGCTTTTTATAAAGAGAACAGCCATAGGTGGAAATGAACTCAGTGTGGGCATTTCTGAAGGGTTGTGCTAGCTCCCAAACCTCCATTTCCTTGGCTCTTTGGAATAAAGCCAGAGTATTTTCTTCCTCTGTGTCTTTGAAGTAACTAACTCATTTCAGGTTAAGTTGGCTGAGATTTTTACTTTCAAACATCTTCCTCCATTTTAATCTGGTTAAAATCTTGGCAGGAGCCCGGTGGTGGCGCACACCTTTAATCCCAGCACTCAGGAGGCAGAGGCAGGCGGATTTCTGTGAGTTCAAGGTCAGCCTGGTCTACAGAATGAGATCCAGGACAGGCTCCAAAGCTATATAGAGAAACTCTGTCTCAAAACAAAAAAATCTTGGCAGGAATATTTAAACTGGAATGTCCCCTTATTTTATATTCGAATTCTGGTATTTGAAGGCCTTGGAGTCTCTGAAGGTCATGTAAGATGTCATATGCTTGTGTTACATGACTATTTGCAAGCTTCTGTTTCGTTTAACCTGATTGAAATGTCTTCTTCAAAGATTTGCTGTTGTTCATTGCCAGTTGTTACCACCCTGTGTTATCAGAGCTTCTCATGAAGTCTCCAGAGGTAGACCAGGCTCTCTCTTCAACCCAGTCTACCCTTCTCATCTTTACCTCCTTGTGGGCAGAACCAGTAGTGCTTTCAAGTTCTGTGTCTGTGACCTTTACCCAAATTTAGAGAAGATATGGCCAAAGCACCTTCTCCATAGTACTGTTAAACTGGAAATACACAACTTACATTTTATTATTTCATGGGTCTTTGCATACTAAACATACTGTGTTCATGTTAATATTCTTTTTCTGGGTTTGCTTTTGGGCTTTGGAGAAAAGGGGTCACCCAGCATGACCTAGAACTCACCATGTACCCCCAGGCTGGCCTTGAACTCACAGTAAACCTTCTTCATCCTAAATAGCAGAGTGCTGACATGAGCTACCACTCCTGGCCAATAGACAACTGATAACTGAATGAACATGCCGTTAAGTTTTACAGGTCTACACTTAACAGTATCAGAATTACAAAGAAGCAAATTTAAATTGGAAATGTATTCGTTAGTCCAATGGTGATATTTAAAAGATGGTAGGGGTCAATATAATTTTTTGTAGTAGAACCCTTGCATTTTAAAGCATAATAAATATAAGTCTGATCTAATTGTAGCCATTGAAGAAGATGGTGGAGAGGATTCGCAAGTTCCAGATTCTCAATGATGAGATCATCACTATCCTGGACAAGTACTTGAAATCTGGTGATGGGGAGAGCACACCTGTGGAACACGTACGCTGCTTCCAGCCACCCATCCACCAGTCCCTAGCCAGCAGCTGAGGGCTAAGTTCACAACATCCAGTTACTGATGATGGCACATTTGTCTTTATGTATATTGAAATTTTTAGGGGCTATTTTGTCTGAACCTACTTAAGGGGGTGCTTTTTGATCTGAAAGCTTAACTTTATAAAACTTATTTTTCTAGACTAAAATTGTATATGCCTTTGGAATTGGAAGTATGAGAATACTGGTTGCCAGTTGTTGCCATTATTATGATCTTAACAGGTATTTTTTATGTTGAATGTTCTGGTAGCTAGCTATGAAATACTGAATTCATTCATTATACTGTAAGAAGCATAATACCAACTAATTGTATTTAAAAAAATTCCCTACCAATTTTGGTTAAACTTAATGATTAGCTTTGTTTATAGAGATTTTTCTGATGGTCTTTTAGGAAATCTTTTCTAAGTCATTGCTCCCTTTTATGCCAAAATAGTGAAATTGTTTCCTCTGCTTCCACTAAAATCAATAATTTGTGAGATATGACTTAAAAGATTAGAGAAATAAAAATTAATGCGATCTTTTTGTGTTCGTTCATTGGCATGTCAGGACAGTCCCTGTACATACCCATATTCCAGAGAGTGGGTTCAGCTCCATCAGTGTCATTTGGACAAGATCAGGACATATTTCAAAAACAACTTAGCACACATTTAACTTTACATTCAGGTTTAGGCAAGGTGACATGAAACTCCGAGAGATGTAAGACAACAGCTGTGTTGTCCAGAAAGGACAAGAAAGAGGAACACCAGGACTTCTAAGGTATGTGCTTCCATTGGGGACATGGGACAGTGAACACTGCAAAAAAGGGACTGAGGAGAATTTGAGCCCTGTCCCCAATAGCCCTCAGCACTCCTTCTCAGTTGCTGGGGGAATTGTCTCACTTGGCTTGAGTTGGTCCATGTGACCAAGTGAAAAAACAAGAACCCCTTTTGGCTCTACTATTGGAAGTATGAAAGTAGACAGAAATTGAGAATTGGATACAGTGATATGCAACTGACATCCCAGCCACTTGGGAGGCTGAGGAAGGAGGATCACTGGAGCCCAGGAGTTCAAGGACAACTTAAGGAACATAGCAAGATCCCTGTCCTAAAAACTCTTATACAAAGAGAAACATCATGGGGCTGGGAAACACCAAAGTCCAAAAGCCTTGAGCTTTATTTTACACAGAAAATAAAACATAGGTACTATTCTGCTGTACTGTAAACCTGAGTTACATCTTTAACAAGCCTATTATCAAAAAGTTACCTAAAATATTTTTGTTGATATGAAGTCGTAATGGCATCTGTACTCACCTTATGAAGTGTAGATTTTAAAAATTAATGACTATATTATCAAGTGATAGCCCAAATAAAATCCTTGTGTACAAGATTATGTACAACACACTCATTCTCAATGAGGGAACTTTTCATCCCCAAGGGAATGAACATTGGCTTTTTTACATGTGCAAAATAAGACATAGATACAGTACATAAACAGACATACAGCGTATCTGTGGGGAAAAAACTATTATCTCTGGTATTGGAGTTACATAGGAAGGCTGGAAATGGAGCTCAATGTCAAACATTTGTATAGAATATACTAGGTCCTGTGACTGACACCCAGTATGGCCAAAAAGGAGTTACATAGAGGGTGGCAGCAGAGAAAAAAAGGCAAGAGCTCATCAGAGTGGCAAGAATAAAACAAAGCTATCCCACCCCCTCTACCCCACCCCTGAAAAAAAAAAAAGATTTCACAAAATGGTACTAAGCCACTACGCAATCATGGGGAGGAACAGAAAACAAGCACAGGCCCAAACTTGAGTTCTTCCTGTCAGTGGGGGAAGGCTGGAGAGGGAGGGTGATTTTTGTTTGTTTGTTTGGCCAATGCATGACTAAGAAGTAGGCAGGTCTGAAGCTGGAGCGTGCTCCTTACACCAACCTACTTTTTTTGTACTTGTTCTCATTTTTTTATGAACATTCTTAACAGTTTCTAACCAAAATGTGTAAGGTTTAAACTCTTAAGAAAAATTAAAAAAGACCATTTTTACAAACATTTTAAATCTAAGCATTTAGAATCAGAATAAGGACTTTGTTCCAATTTGTCATTTTATCCAAGCATGAGTTTCAATATTTAAGAAACCACGTGAATCTTCTTTGACATCCCAGAGTTGTTAAAAGGGCTGACAGACAATACAGTCCATTGTGAACAGATACTGAAAGGTCTAAGAGCTCACATAAGATGACACAGAGCTCTAGTCACTATGGACACAGGAAGTACTGAGGCCATCAAATTCACATGGGAAACCAGATGTCTGGGTGACAAATCACCACCTGAGAATTATTTTCTTGGAATCACACACACATGTATTTATAATCCAAGTCTTAGTATGGTGAGGGATTGATGGGATGGGGATCACAAATGTACATTTTAATGTTCATCATGAATGAAAAAAATAAAACATTTTTATAGCCTTAAAATTGTCATTAGTGCATTTAGATTTCTTGAGAATGAATAAAAATGTAAAATACTTTTACAATAATACAATGTTATTAGAAATTATCCATATACTGAGGTCATTTTAGTGAGCTACCATTGTTTAAATATAAGAAAAGTAATTTCCTGATCCAAATTAGTGAAAACTTAAAAAAGATTGTCTTCAGAGGACATTATTCGAGGACAATTTTTTTTTCAGATACATTCTGATATTCAAAAATCACTATAACAGAATTATAGGTTAAGTTTTCAATCAGATCCTTAAAAAGATGTCAGATTTCCATTTCTACGGGAGATATTTTCACCACTGTGTTCAATTCCACAGGGTAAACCACCTTCATTATTATTAAGAACTTCATACATATTAGAAAGATTGCCATTCACTGCTTTTTCGTCTTTTCGGAAAGATACAGGCAGACTTGCTAGACTAAAACTGACATCTTTAAAGGCATGCAACAAAAATATCCCCACAATGATTGTGAAGAAGCCACTCAGAGTCCCAATGACATCATCAACAGGCATATCTTGCCATTCTTTAAAAAGAATAGCTGAACAAGTCAAAACTGAAGTTGTAAAGAACACATAATATATTGGAGTCACAATGGAAGTGTTGAAAATGTCCAGAGCCCGGTTTAGGTAATTGATTTGTGTGCTCACACAGACCACAAGGCTGAGCAGCAGAATCCAGGCCAGGGGATGCTGCAGAACAGGCTTTCCAGCCAACAACTCTTTGATGGTGATGCCCAAACCCTTCACACAAGAGACTGAAAATGCTCCAATCACAGAGCAGATTGTTATATACACAAGAATGTTTGTTTGTCCATGTCGAGGTCCCACCACAAAGATGAATATCAAGGCCACAATGACCACAAATGTTGCAAAGACCACAAAACCTAGAGGAAGCAAAGAAAAGCTAAATTGAATCAGAATGCACATATAAAACAAACTCAATAGGAAAGGTATATGTTATCTCCCAATACTGTATCCTCAGATTTATCTTGCCTATAAAATTGACTCCTAGTTGATGAATTAATTTTGAAATTTACTTTATGAAATTTGCAAGTTACTAATTGAAGGTAACTCATATTCACAACAAAGAAAGGTAACATGTAACTCCAAGAAAATAATTCTCAGGTGGTGACTTGTCACCCAGAACAAAAATTAGCTTTCTCTTCCTCCTCTAGCACAATCACACCTATACAAATACAACAAAAGTACACACTGGAGGGCTGGGGCAGAATGCTTGCCTAGCAGTGCAAAGCCCTGAGTTTAATATTCTACCACTTTAAAATACATGGTATAAAATTAAAATATGCTTCAGAGCTTAAAAAACTTATACCACTAACATTTTTAAAGTAGTCTCTTAGGCCTACTTAGGTATTCTAAATCACAAAGCAAGGGGAAAAGATAATCAGGACAGAGAAGGAAAAGCCAATGAGGATTAAGTTCAGGAAGTACCACGGAATAGTCAACATTTACATCTACAAAAATCAGGAGTTATGAGTTGTTTTCCATCAAAGGGACACATGTGAAAACAGGGCAAGTATTAGAATAAGTAGCAAGTCTTAAATTAAGAGAACCTAAGAACTGCTGGGGTCCTGGATGAGTACGGAGAAGGGGTATGCAGCATATCTGCCAACAGTACAACCAAGTGGGCCAGGCAGAATTCCCAGTGATCCGTACTCCACTGCAGAGCACACAAATGACCTTTTGCATTTTAAGATGAAAAGGGGGAAAGGGGTGGGAGCATATACCAGTAACCCTAGCAGTCTGGAAGTGGAGCCAGAACCATGAGGAGTTCATGATTATCTTTATCTATAGCATAAGCTGAAGCTGGCCTATGCTACATGAGACCTTGTGTCAAGAAGAGAGAAAGAAAAAAAAAGAGGTGGAAATAAACCAAGGCTAAGGAAAGCTACTCTGCTTCAAACTCCATAAATAAAGGATATTTAAAGCAGACGGAAGGAAACAAGGAAAGAAAGACAGCAATAGAAATATTTTATCAGAAATATTTCTGAGTGTCAGAAAGTATAAGATAACTCAAATAATACAGCAAATCTGAGAAAACTGAATCCTGAGCATAGTAGCACACGCCTTTAACCCCAGCACTTGGGAGGGAGAGGCAGGTAGATCTCTGAGTTTGAGGCCATCTTAGTTGTATACACTAAGTTCAAGGCAAACCAGAGTTGAGACCCTGTCGTCCCCACTCCACCCCCAAAAGAAAAGGTTGGATTATACATGTTGCATTAGAATGTGACTTAGTAGCACAGAACACTCACACCCACTGTGGAGCAGTATAAAGGTGAGAGAGAACAGGACAACTGGTTCAAAGTCTGCCCAGGCTGCCTAATGTGCTTGAGTAGAACCAGACAGTAAGAGTCCTAAGAGGAACTGATAATTTCACGTGAATAACAAAGCAAGTTATAACTAAGCAAGTAGGATAACTATCAGTTGAGGCAAATTTCAAGATATACAACAAAACTGGGTACAGTGAGTCATATCTAAAATCCCAGAACTTGAGCCACGGGCAGGGACCATGAGTTGGTGGCCAGCCTGGGCTATAAAGTGAGACACTGTAGAAATAAAAGGAAGTAATCATAATGTTTAAGGAAAGTTTTATTGTGAGGACAGTATGACGAAATGTAAGATAACTACAGTGAAAAACACTGGATAAAATGTCAAGTATAGTAACACTGATGAAGCTTTTCTTACCTGGATCACCTAACTTATGTGACATTTCAGTTAAGGTCTCAATCTCCTCTTCCTTTGGAGCATGAATGACCATAACTGTAGACCCTAGAATACTTAGCAAACACCCAATTTTCCCATGAAGATTAAGTCTTTCATTTAGGAAGTATGATGACAGAATGGCACTAAAAGGAAGAATAAAAGGTTGAACATTTAAATTAGCTTTTTTTCTCGCTTTTAAAAAAATCAACAGACTTGCAATGCAGATTACTGAGCTCAAACAAAAATACTTCTTGCTTTTCAACAAAGAAAATGTACATTCAATCAGAAAACTAACAAGGACTTCAAGGTTGCTCTGCTAGAAAGCTCTGGACTCTTCACCTGGATTTATGAGCATCCAACTAGTAGTAAAAGTGTGGGCTCTGCCCCCATTTTGCACTTGTCTCCTTTGCTCAGTAAGTATATCCTGCAATCATCTTAGATTGAAGGAGCAAGTCTGATCAATAACCATGGTTATATCTGAACTGCCTCCAAGCAAAAGCAATCCCTTACAGTGACAAGGACCCTCCTAATCACTTAGCCTGACCAGACTGATTGAGAATGCTTGACTGTGAATACTCTGGCTCCCTCTGTATCAACTGGGAGGTCATGTCAGAACCCCAGAAGACAGTAATAAAGATACTGCCCCCTTGTCTTTCCAGCATAGTAAGCTGATTACAGTTCCTGTCCTGCCATCTCTACGGCTTCTCTCTCAGACTGGCATTTTGGTATGAGCCACAGAATCTCGTCTAGGACCCTCAGAACCTTTGTCCTAAAACTCCTAGAATAAAATTAATCACCTGCTTCACATACATTCAAACTGTGTATTTATCATCTTTTTACTGTAAGACACCACATAAAATATGCACTATAGAGCCGGGCGGTGGTGGCGCACGCCTTTAATCCCAGCACTAGGGAGGCAGAGGCAGGCGGATCTCTGTGAGTTCGAGGCCAGCCTGGTCTCCAAAGCGAGTTCCAGGAAAGGCGCAAAGCTACACAGAGAAACCCTGTCTCGAAAAACCAAAAAAAAAAAAAAAAAAAAAAAAAAAAAAATATATATATATATATATATATATATATATATATGCACTATAGAGCTATAATTTATATATTAAAAAATCTATTTCTAAAGCAATGCTTCAAGTTTACCAAACTTAAATCTACTAACGTTTGCCTTCATTTTAAAATTACATTTATGTATGCCCTCTGCCCCTGGCTCGCTCTCTGTCTCTTGTGTGGAGCTGAGAAGACAACTGCACAAGTAGGCCCTTTCTTTTGCACAATGTGGGTCCTGGGGATCAAACTAATCATCAAACTTGCAGCCAGTGCCTTTTACCTGCTGAGCCATCTTGCCAGCCCTCATGTGTTGATTTAATTGTGTACGATTTGCCTATAATCATCCTAAGTTACCTGGAAATACAGAGTCAGGAAACTATGGACTGGGAACATTTAATTATTAGTTTGCCTATAAATTACAAGTTTTTATAACTTAGTTTTACCCAAACCTAAAAAGAAAGCACAGAATAAACAAGACCATAGTATAATACAAGGAAAGCCAATAATAAAAACATAAAATAATCTTATTTTATATATAATTTATTAGCAAGGGTGATAAAAGTTCTCAACTTCCAAAATAGTTTTAAAAACCCAGACTTCAAACAGGCTTAGCTATTTGGATTAATCACTACAATAACAAAACAGGACAAGCTTTAGGTCGGCCTCACAAAACAAATACCTTTGGCCAGTTTTTAGAGATATACCACCTCCCCCCAAGACTTGATGTTCTATAGTAAATGAAGCCTATTTACCACAGTATGTGTATATTGAATGGTAAATGTTAAGCAAGTGCAACTTGGAATTTTCAAAAGTGGAAATCACTAACATGCTGGTCCTGAATACAAGCCAACGCATAAAGTGATTTCTGTCCCACAAATCACTAACTATGCAAAGTGGTAACTTTGAGAAAACATTACAACAGAGTATTAAAAAGTTCTCAAGGTTGTTCAAGTGTACTGACATAGAATCAGTTTATAGCACTTTAGTATTTTACAGACTAAAATACCATTTCTGCATGTCAAATGTAGACTCTTACCTTACAAGGACGCTGAGAGCGCCTAGTGGAGTCACCAGTGTGGCCGGAGCAAATGCATATGCAGCAAAGTTGGCCACTTCACCAGCTCCCACTGAAGAGATGAACAAAAACACCTCTCAGACAGGAATGTAGTCAATCTGAATATGCCTGCATTTTATGCAATACCTACATATTTCAACTATGTTGTTCAATAACTTCCTTATCTTCTCTCATATATGTATTAGTGCTGCATTTTGCCAATATCTGGTACCCAACTCAAGAAACAAATCTATAGTTTTAATTTTAAAAAACATAATTTATGCTTAAAGGTAATAAAGATATTTATAAACTAAGGTAACATAATTAAAAGAAGCAGATACTGATATAAATGTAAATTTCACAAGTCTTTACTGGATCCTTTTAAAAAACCCAACCTTAGAGACATTAAGGGCCTGAGGATCTATTTTCAACAGAGAATTTTTGCTTTCTGCCAGGTGCACAGGCACTAGCAATTCAGGACAAAGCAAGAAGTTATCCAGTGATGAGCTAGTATACAGTCTACCTCAATCTAAGACAGAGCCTTTCAGAGTTCAGCCCGGAACATGCTATACTTCCCATTTCTGGCAACCAAAGGCTAATCCTTGTTAGTCCAATTCAGAGGTCCACTATCTCTTACCTACTTCCTCTAGAGCACCAGTTCTCAACCTGTGGGTTATGACCCCTTTGGGGCCACATATCAAATATTTACACAAGATTCCTAACAGTAGCAAAATTACAGTTATAAAGTAGCAATGACAATAATTTTATGGTTGGGATCACTACGACATGAGGAACTGTATTAAAGGGTCACAGCGTTAGGAAGGCTGAGAACCACTGCTCTAGGGTGCCACCTCTAGAGCTTTTATCATTCCTGCAACAAAGGCTAGTCTTCACTATCACATTAGCTCTTCAGTTCTTTTGAAGAAGGTTTATTTTCCTCCAACTTTGTAACTTGTTTTCAGTGAAAATGCTGATCCATTTATCCAGTACACTTTTACTGTATGCTTTAATACTGCTTTCTGTTTGGCTGTTTTTTGCTAGTAGTGGTGGGAAAGTACTTTGTTGTTGTTTTATTTTAATTGCTTTTTTGAAACCAGTTCTCAACCAGAGAAATGATATCACACCTTTTGCTCAGGACCTCCAATGGTTTTCCACCTAACAAAGTAAAAATCCTTTCTGTGACCAAAGACGCCCAACATATCTTAAGGAAGGCCCTCGTTTCTCTGAACCTATCTCCTACTGCCTCTATTGCTCTCACTCCCTTACTACTGACCTTTCTTTAATGCTTCCTGAGGCTTTAATATTCTAGTGCTAGAGAGAAAAATCACTAATTTTGCCAGTGTAAAAGTAACAGTTACTGACATGGCTGGTTGGCCCAGACTTTACAACATGGTCAGGATCTTTTAAGAACTTGTGTCAGGTGTAAACCAAGGCTTGCAGTCTCTGAAGGCTACAGCCATATTCCAAGGTGGCACACTGATAGGACTGGCTGTCGTTCAGTGATCTCTCTAAAGATAGTTTGCATGTCTTCACAACATAGCAACTGGCTAACTGGCTTCCCTAAAAACAAGTAATCCAAGAAAAAACAGAAAAGCTGCAATTCCATTTATGATGTACTCTTAGAAGTCATACATCATGACTTTCCTGGATTCTGTGATCATACTGGGCTAGCACTAATTCCATGTAAGAGAGGATTACCCAAAGTGTGAATACCAGGAGGCAAGAACAACTGGGGGCATCATAGAGAAGGCTTTCACATTCACAAGGTAGTCATAGTCCTCAGCAAAGTCTGTAGTTACTATTTTCTGCATTTCAAATGCCCTTTCCTCATATGGCCAGATCCCTCACACTCTCAATTGTCTACTACTCAAATACTATCTTTTCAGTAAGGTTTGTCCTTTGTGGTCTATCTACTCTCCAGTTCATATCCCCCTTCTAGCTTTGCACCTTACACACACACACACACACACACACACACACACACACACACACACACACCTCTTTTAACCTACTATTCCTGCTTACTGTCTGCCTCACTTAAAATGTAAGCTGCTTGTAAATAGGGTTTTTTTGGGGGGGGGGGGTTCCCCTCTTACTAGTATGTCTTCGGCACCAAGAACAATGCCTGGCACACATGAGATGATCAACAGATAAGCACTTGTTGGATATTCAAGTATCAGGTGTCTTAAGGCCAATTTATTTCACATTTTTAAAAGATTAATTTTGTGTCTGAGAGTTTTACCTGAATGTATGTATGTGCACCATGAGTGTGCTTGGTACCCATGGAGGTCAGAAAAGTGTGTTGGATACCGTGGAACTGGAGTTATGGATGACTGTGAACAACCATATGGATGCTGGGACTCAAGCTCAGGTCCCCTACAAGAACAAGTGCTCTTAACTACTGAGCCATCTTTCCATCCTCTTCACCAAAATAAACATGAACAGTATATTAAATAGATACCTCCTTTCTAATTTAGACTGAGAGCTAATAAAGGAAAAGAACTAAAAATCAGATTTTTTTTGTTCCTATTAACTTCCATTCACCAATTTTTTTTTCTTTTTTGCAGCACTAGGGAATCAAATCTTGGGTGTTTTACGTATTAGGCAAGTATTCTGTTCCTCCCTACCCCGAACACACACACACTTTTTAACCTACTTATCCTGGAAATGTTTTTAAAGGCAAAGATATATCAAAAATGTTTTAATCAGATTAGTTTTTTTTAAAGATCTTATTCAAAATAAACAAGCAATTAACTGAGTTATTTTTTCCCAGGCTTAAATCTGTTTTGAATTTAACTTATAAAAGATGTAAGTTTTAAAATTGACTAATACGAGCTATAACAACACACATACTATTTTAACATTTAGCTATAATGTTTACTTGAAATGTTCTCTATACATACTTGACAGCAGTCCAGCCCACCACAACCATTCTTTAAGATATGCATGGCCACCTTGACCTGTGAATGAAGAAATATTTCATTTCTTTGGAAGATTATCATTCTCTTGTAAAACCTGTAACAACTATTAAGTAATCACAGATTTTAAAATGTCTGATTATAAGATTTCTTGACATTTCATGATTGCCTTAGAAAATATATGAGGATAATGAGAAATCTTCAAAATGTTTACATTAGTACTATACTCTTGAGTTAAAGAACAAACCTCATCCTTGTAGTTTAAACGGCAGCTTTAATAAATAAGGAAAATGAACCAACAAAAAGTAACACAGCTGGGCATAGTAGTGCACACCTGCAATCCCAGCACTTAGAATTCTATCTCAAGCAAGACAACTACAAGTTTGTAGCCAGCCTGTGTTATAGAGTAAGTTCCAGAAGAGCTTGAACTAGAATAAGATGCTTTCTGGAGGGAAGGGGTTACAGAAGTTGCTCAACTTCAAAGGAGTTAAGTCTGTAAAGAGGAACACTAGTTAGATGGACGCAGGCCCACTTGAGAGAGCACTACGGGTCATACAAAGACTGAGAACTGCTCATAATCCAGACTGCCAGGAGACAATCTTCTTTTTCCTTGGTTTTCCACTTGACCAAACTAAATCAAAGCAACTGGTACTTCAGTCATTGTTCATAAAAAACAAAGTGAATGAATTTTACAAGTCTATACTTTAGGAATAAGAACAGGAGATGCCTTAAGACCAAGGTTGAAGGACTATAGAAAAAAGCTGAGATGCTAATGTTTTTTCCTTTGTCCATTAAGTCCTAAGAGACTTCTGTTTTATGTTTTAACATTGCTGAATTAGATCTGAGATGGCACAGGAAGAAAAGTGGTCCCTGTGGCTGACAATGATGGTCTAGTCTCCTCATGAGGTCCAGTAAGGTCTAAAATGAAGCACAGCCAAGAAGGAATGTAAGCATTACTATCTCGTAATTCTGGGAACTGTAGTGGATAGCCATGGATTGAACTGAAGTTCACTTACACTGAGTATCCCCCAAGGTCTTGTAACATAGCAACAATTTGAGGGGAAAGAACCTACATCATTCAGGTCAATTAGTCAAGTACTCAAGCCAGGCAGGGCCATTCTTTTCTTCATGCAATTTGAAATCAAGAAAACCATGTAAGGCAGAAGTCAGAAATTCTACTATCATGTACAAAATATCCCAGTCTTCAACAAAAACCTGGTTCTATTCATAGATCCTATTTCCTCCTGTGCAGACATAATGAAATTTAAACTCTAATTTGGCACTGGTCCTGTTCCTATTTTGACAGTAACTATAGAAGTGAACAGTTAATTACTTTTGACAACTTATTTTTCTCATTACAAAACTGGTATTTGATTATCTAATAAACATTCAGAAATCTCAAACAGTCAAATGTCCCAATATATTCACAAAGCATGAAGACAGTGCTTCTATACACAAAGCAGCTGAGTGTGTGAGTATTTATGTACTTCTGATACCTATAGGACATAACTTACCTGCTCTCATGGAGCCTTTTCTGGCAAGTCGCAGAAGGCCTTTTTTTTTCAAAATGAAACTCCCTCCAATGAAAATGCTGGAGGTCATAGCCAATCCCAGACCAATGTAAAAGTCATATTTTCCACGCCCCAGGCTCATTTCGTTTGTTACTTAAGTTCCTGTGAGTGACATTGATCACAGAACAGAGAAACTGCTTGTACTGGAGGCAGGGTGATTTAGTCTTCAAATCTAAATGATCTGAAATAAAGTGAGATTGTCACAAAATGATTAAGACAGCTCACATAAAATTCAAGTATTTACTTCATTTCTGTCCTCATAAAGGAAAAATCTTTATTTACTGCTATTGATTAGAAACACATAAACTAATCTAAACTTAGCACTAACCTAATTATGTTTCTTCTTTCTATGGCAAGAGATTGGACTGTAATACAAAGTCAAGTTTGGATTAATTTTATAAACTCTAGCTTTGAATTATTTTAACTATTTCCAACCTTAGTTGATATTTCGTAATATAATTTTGCTGTTAGGAAAAGAACAAAACAAATAAATATAACCATACATAAATCTAGGTTATCAACATACTTATCCACTTCCCAAGCACCCTTGTTGAGAAATTAAAATTTTTCTCATGCATATATCCCTAGGGCTAGGTGTGGTAATAATACATGCCTATAATCCTAGCACTCAGGAGGCAGACACAGGAGGAACTGGAGTTTGAGGCCAGCTTAGATACCATAGGGAGACGCTAGAGGGGCAAGGGGAAGGAAGCTGTATGGATACAGTAGGTTTATGCTAATCTATTTAGCCTGTCTGGAGACAGGCTGAGAAGAGGCAGTTTTTGCACTATTTTGTTATCTAAGAATGACAATCTTAACAAAGATACCTACTGAGATACGGAGTGTAATATTGTTGGTCTTTAGAGAACATCAGGACCATGGCACCAGAAGGCTCACTCCACAGCTCTAACAATAAGCACAGGTTTATAATAGATGGTACATTTATTTTCCAAAGGAGCCAACTCATGAACTTCACTAATGTAAAAACTGAAGTTTACAAAGCAGAGGAGGGAAAAAACATACTTTCTTCCACCTTTTGGCATCCCAGACTAATGTAGCCCAGGTTGGGGTTGAAGTAAAAATACTCTTGCCTCAGAGGACAAGTTTACAGATCAATGCCACCATACTTGACCCCATAACGTCTCTGTTCAAACAGTATTTATTAGATGTATGCTGCATAAAATGGTAACAGCTTTTTTTGGCTATGTAGCCAATGGCCAAGCACATGCCTAACATGCACAAAGCTTTAGGTTTGATTCCCCAGCAACAGACATACCCAAGCAAACATACATACAAAACAAAAATGGTAACCTCTAGTCTTCAATAGGGAGGAGGACATAAGAGACAGCACTATACCAACAATGAACATTACCACACTGAGTTAGTAGTACTCCAAATAAAGGGAAAGACCAGTGGAGGTTCATTATGACTCCTATACACTTCAATAAGATACTTCTCATCTTCACGGATTTGAGACTTGGCTACCAGGCCTGCTCTGGAGAGAAAATTATGTGGCAGGTTGCCAGTTTTACATTGGACCTCAAGTTCCACACACTTTGCTTGTTCTTTGTACCCTGCCATCACCACATGCGATAGCTAATATTGGTTGTCAACTTTACTGCGTCTAGAATCAAGTAAATGCAAGCTTCCAGGCTCTCCTGTAAGAGATTTATGTCCTTGATCAGACTATTTGAAGCAGGAAGACCCACCCTAAATGTGGGTGACATCATAAGGTGCAGCCTAGATAAAAGAATATGGAAGAAGGAAAGTGTTTTTTGGCTGCTTGCCTTCACTCTTAGCATGTTCAAGTATCTGAGTGCTGGCATTCCTTCACTGTATTAGAACCAGCTGTGTTGGGGTTTTTTCTCTTAATATATCTTTTCAACTAACATATAACTGTATCACTTCTCTGAACTTCCTTTTTCCCTCCAGTCCCTTCCATGCCACTCTCCCTCTCAAATTGAGAGGTCCTCTTGCAGAGGACCCAGGATCGGTTCCAAGCACTCATGGTGGCTCACACTCACCAGTAACTCTAGTTCTAGATCAGACACTCTCTTCTGACTTCCATGGATACAGAGGCAGATGCAGTACACATACACACAGGCAAAATACTCACCCCAACAAGAAATAATAAATCTAAAAAAAATTAATCCCCTTTTTATGTGCATATATTCTTTTTATCAGTTCTGATCTTTTAGAGAATCCTGACTAATAAACCTTGTGAAGAGCATATCTCACTGAGCCTACTAATCACAACACAAGGAAACATACAGAATTATCACAGCTGACTCAACTTGTAGGCATAATCATGTTTACTCCTATATACCCCTAAGACAACTAAATTAAACACTTCAACAGACTTTGTACAATAAATAAAATTTCCAGTATGGGAGCTGAGGATATGGCTTAG
This sequence comes from Peromyscus eremicus, assembly GCF_949786415.1. Lineage (NCBI taxonomy): Eukaryota > Metazoa > Chordata > Mammalia > Rodentia > Cricetidae > Peromyscus > Peromyscus eremicus. Next base: position 142,968,414 of record NC_081416.1, on the reverse strand, counting down.
TGGTAAAGCCCTAGATTTGATCCCCAGTTCTGCACAAAATCAAATAAAATCCACCAATATGATTGTTATTTACTTATTCTATTTTTTCAAAACTTTAATTTTTTGTTATTTTTGAAGCTCTTATTCTGTAGCCCAGGCTGTCCTCAAACTTGCATTAAAGCTCCTGTCTTAGGATTTCAAATATTGGGATCACAAGGTAAGAGTGAGCCACCATACCCAGTTCTCATCTAACTTCTGAAAAACAAAGATTTACATGTAGAAACTTAGACCAGGCTGGCCTAGAACTCACAGAGATCCACCTGCCTCTGCTTCCTGAGTGCTGGGATTATGGGCATGCAACACCACCACCTGGCCACATGAAAGGTTTTAAAACACACCTTCAATGATGAAATGTTGCAGGAATCTCAGGGCAGAAATCACTACCAAGTCCCAGAAGCAAAGCTGCCCAATAGCCTAAGGTAATGTCCATCATGTGAAGGAGAAACAGGTCAGACAGCAGCATCAGTATAACATTCATGAGAGCAGCCATCTATACAAAACATTTCCAGGACGGCTCTTTCAAGGGATTTCTAGTCGTCCCTCTGCAGCTCCTAGATGAACAGTTGGAGACTGTCAGGCTCTAATTACAACAGGCACACGTAAGAAAAGAAATAAGCTAGACAACCTAAGGTACTGCTCTCTTCATATGCCCAAACACTCGTCACCTTAAGTTTAAATGTAACTTCCTCGAGCTCTATCTGACTGTAACTACCAGTTACAGAGACGGAAACACATGCAGGGAGGGAAGAAGTAGGGCTTGTGGACAAGATGGACAGAAATTTCTATACACTATCAGAATTTTTTAAAAGGACTTCTGCTGACACTGTTCCTATCACAGTCTACACACTTGGTTTACTTGTTTATGAGCAAGTCACCTAAGATCCTAGGCAAATTATTGGCCTTTGAAGTCCACAGCTTTCTGACAGCTACAAAGTATGCTTCATGTTTTTTAGATCAATACAGATGAATAGAATGAATGTTAACTGACCCTAAAAAAAAATAAAGCTGCCTATTCTGGAGTGGCCATTAATAGCTAATAAATAGCTTCATCATCTCGATCAGCATTGTAATATGGAACCAAACTGTGAGAGCCTATAAGCTTGAGAACTGAAAAATATCAAAGTAAGCTAGGAAGTAATAACACTGGATATGAGTCTGGGAAAAAGGTAAGTAAAAACCTAACTATCAAACACTCCTGTCTCATAACAAGGTAGAAAGTGAAGACTCACAACTGAAGTTGTCCTCTAATTTCCATATATGCACCAAAGAGTACATTCACACACCCCAAATACACACCACACACACACACACACACACACACACACACACACACACACACACACACAGAAACACACAGAAACACGCAGACAGACAGACACACACACACAAACACACACACTTTTAAGTACAAGTGACCAATAGACAAAAAAAAAAATGTTTAGCACCCCTAGCCATCAGGAAAACACCAATCAAAACTGTACTGAGATTCCATCTGAACCCAGTCAGAATGGCCATCAAGAAAACAACAAATGTGGGGAAGGGTGCAGGCAATAAGGAAAACATATTCATGGAAATGTAAACTAGTACAGCTGTTTGTATCTGTATAAAAGTACTTCCAAAAGCTAAAAAGAATATATAAAATCTAACTACACTATTTATGGGCCTTTCCCTGAAGAAACTGCCAGAATGCCACAAAATTATCTTTACATATATGTTTATTACAGCACTGTTCACAAGTCAAAACATACCAATAGCCAATGCCTATCAAATGGCTGAACAGAGAAAATGTGTCCTACACACATGGGCTTTTATTCAGACACAGAGAACAAAATCACATCATTTGCAGGGAAATGGATGAAGCTGGAAATTACTGTTAAGCTAAACAAACCAGGCTCATAATGACAAATATTTAAATTTTCTTATGTGCAATATAGATTACACACACACACACACACACACACATACGACAATTTTTTTAAAGAGTACTACTTGGAGATATATGTCATATTTTCTCTTACATGTGGAATCTGTATTTGTGGGTGTGTGGTGAAGACAGAAGAATTATTGGGAGAGGGAGGGATCAAAAGGCAAGGGAAGGAATGACTACAGACGATAATAGAGTAAGAATATGAGTAAAGTATAATGTACTTGGATGAAAATGTGGTAATAATGAAGCCTACTAACGCATATACTAACAAAGTTAGTGATAATAAAAACATGACATGAAAGGAGAAGGGATCATTTGACAAGAACACTGGGAAGGGTGATAGACAAGAGAGGGGATTTCTGCATAGAAACATTTCTGCATAGAAAAGTTCTAATTAAGTCCATTATTCTATAAAATTAATGTGTACTTAAAAGATCAATATCATTGCAAGTGTGAGATGAGCCTGGGATAATGAGACCTTGTCTCAAAAATAAGAGACATTCTTTTGTGACTCACTGCTTACTCGCAGAAGAGCTGCCCCAACACCCCCGCAGCTGTTACACTTAGCTAGCACCTAGGCTCAGGAGAGAAGGCACAAAAATTTTTAAGAGGCATTCGTGATGGACAACTCCAAGGAAATAGCATCTTTGGACATAACAAGGCTGATACTAACACGAACTCAGAGAGACTGTGACAGCACACACAGACTTCAAGTTCAAACCAGACAAAATCCCAGCACTGAGAAGGGGAAGCAGACACCAAGTTCCATTCCCCTGCCAAGAGCAATTTATAACTGGTACCTATTAAGAAAGGGAAATCAGTTTTCTCCTATGGAGTGACACTGGGTATATCAACCACACTCCAGAAGTCAGCCAATGCAAAGTCACTCCATGCTTTCTGTGTGCTTTTTATTTTTTTTTCTTACTAATTTTCTTTTTATTTTGTTTTTTATTGTTTTTAAAAGAGGGAGAGAGAAAATGAAAACATGAAGTTGGGGGATCTAAAAGGAGTGGAAGGAGGGGAAAGAAATGATCAAAATATAAGATATATATATATATATATATATATATATATATATATATATATATATATATATATATATATATATATAATTCTTAGTTAGGGTTTCTCATGCTGTGATAAAACACTATAGCCAAAAGGATCTTGGGAAGGAAACAGTTCATTTCGCTTACAGTTCCACATCATAGTCCATCATCAAACAAAGTCAGGGCAGGAACTCAAGGCGAGCAAGGACTTAGAGGCCTGGAGGAGTGCTGCTAACTAGCTTACTCAGCGTGCTTTCTCACATGACCACCAGCCCTAGGGTGCATGGCCCACAGTGAGCCAGGCACTCCCACATCAGTCACTCACTGATCAAGAATACTCGCTAGCAGCTGGCACACTGACCAATCTAGTAAGGGCATTTTCTCATTTGAGGTACCCTCTTTCAAAGTGACTCTAGTTTGTACCAAGATGACATAAAACTAGCCAGCATGGTATGAAACAAACAAAAACAACGCTAATATTATGTGCTGCCTTGACATCTGATATAATGGAGAATTTTGAATTGTCTCACCACAAACTCCCCTCCATTCCCCAAAGCTAAACTATCTTTATCACAGTAGCCAGGCAGTTTTGTTTATGCCATGTAGTGGGCTTCACTACTCTGCCAGCCTAAGAAATTATCAACTCAAGCAGTCACATCTCCCTCAGGAACTACAAGGTACTTCTCTAATTAAAAAGCCTGCCTCCCACAGTTCTTTATTATGACTATCACACCCATGAGGCCCTGCATGTTGTGTGCAGTGTGCTCTTTCTCTGGTTTGAGTACAGGAAACTAAGAAACTACTTTATATGCCTAGTGCCAGGGTCAACCCTGCAACCAATAAGGTAAAGCGGTGATTAAAATAATGCATTTTTAAATTTTATGCATTTTAAGTCCAAATGAGATCATTCATTTTGATAATTTAGTGGCTGGTGGCTGCCTTAGAATCTAAAGACAAGCCTCCCACTCCTCTCCCAACTGGTATATTTCCCGAAGTAAACAAACTGAAAAGGCAACCTTAATTCTAGAAAGTCATTCATTTTATCCTAAGATCAACAAAAGTTAATTGCTCCTATTTTTTATTATGCCTTTCATATTAATTTCCTTCACAAGTTTCATGACACTGTTTAAAATCTATTTTCCCTTTTCTTTTTCTTTTTCCCTATATACTAACCAAACACAGAAAGTCAAGAGGGCTTTGGGGGCAAGTTGACTCAATCATGTACACGTGGTTTTAAAAAATTCTCAATTACTGTTCTGTCTTTGAAGACAAACTTTAAAAAATTATTTAAAGAATTATTTTATGTTTAAGTGTTTTGCCTAAATGTATGCATGCATGTGTGTTGCTCGTGACCTTGAAGAGGGTGTCAGGTCTCCTGAGACAGGAGCTGCAGATGGCTGTGAGTGCTGGTCCTCTGCAAGAGCAACAAGTGCTCTTAACCACTGAGTCAAGCCTTCAACCCCCAGAAGATAAACTCTTCATCTTCAAACTCACTAAGTTCCTTACAGGCAATTACTTTGGTTATCTGTGATGGTTATCCACAAAAGCACTCATTTGTGATAGCAAATTTGATGTGAATAACTTTCTAGAATCAATGTTGCTTTTTCAGTTTGTTTACTTCTGGAAATATACCAGCTGGGAGAGGAGTGAGAGGCTTGTCTTCAGATTCTAAGGCAGCCACCAGCCACTAAACTATGAAAATGAATGATCTCATTTGGCCTTACAGTTTAATATTAGGACATATGTGTGGATGTCCCAGAAGAAATGAGTTGCTTTGCTAGTCTCTGGTCTGGTATTAAGTACTCTGTTCCTACTCTCTGTAACTGAAGGTCAACCACAGATGAGAGCACATGCCATAGACATATATAAGACAGGGCCCAGCTTACAGAGAGCTGCACAAGAAAACATAGGGGGTATGAAAGATGGTTTAGCAAATAAGAGGACCCAAGTTCAACCCCCAGCACCCATGTTTCAAAAAGCTGGGTATGTCCTAATCAGTACCTATAACGCCAGTCCTGGGAATAGGAGGGAGAAGCCAGAGAAATAGGATTGCTCAGGCTTGCTTATTGCCAGCACAGCTACAGGTTGAGTGAGATAGCAATTAACAGAGCAGGACACCCAACACCTTCCTCAAGCTTCCACATGTGTACCCACCTACACAGAGCATATTTGGTACATTTCAGGGCTGGGAGTAAGGCAAGGCTCAGTAGCCTGTGTGCAGCCTAGATAGAAAGGGAAAAAGCAAACTTGCTAAATTTAACTTCAACTAGATTTCCAAGCAAAAGATGATGGGGAACCTACCCTATTTCTCAGGAGGCCTCAGACAGAATGGCTCCCAACTGTTACTGTCATGTACAATGAGATTGTTTAGTAAATATACTAAGCAGTTATTTATGTACTATGTATTATGCACTGGAATTCAAAAGCCCAGGGAATCCTCAATCAAAGGTTCCCATGTTCAAGGATCACACAGTAGAAAATGAAAAATAATGAAAACAATAAATTCAATTTTTGTTTGTTGACACAGGGCTTCAATGTATGGCCCTGGCTGGCCTAGAACTAGATCTGTAAACCAGGCTGGCCTTAGACTCACAGAAATCTACCTGCCTCCATCTCCCAGTGCTGGGATTAAAGCAGTACACCTCCACACCTAGTCCAATAAATTCAAATCTTGTTTTGTTTTGAGACAAAGTCTCTCTATGTAGCTGTGACTGTCCTGAAACTTGCTATATAGACCAGGCTCATCTCAAACTCTACTTCTACCTCCCAAGTGCTGGGATTAAAGGCATGCACCATCATGCCTGGCTAGATTCAATTCTTAAACACATTTTAAAACTTCCATTAAATACAAACTTTTAAACTTCCATTAAATATAAGTATGTGCAAAGTAAAATACATCTCGAAAAATCTAATAAACTTGATCTGCTTTCACTTATACTACAGAGAACATGTATTTTAAGGAATAGGAAGTGGGTATGGTAATATTCTAATATATATTTTAAAAAGCCTACATTGAGACTTTTTTTTCTTTTTTGGTTTTTCAAGACAGGGTTTCTGTGTAGCTTTGGAGCCTGTCCTGGAACATGCTCTGTAGACCAGGCTGGCCTCGAACTCAGAGACCCACCTGCCTCCCAAGTGCTGAGATTAAAGGCATGCACCAATACTGCCCGGCTCATCGAGACTTACTTTACATAATGACAAACAAGAAACTCCATCACCAAAATTACTTAAAACTTAAAAATTACTTAAAAATTACACCAACTCAAGTATATCTACAGTTTTAAACTTGGCAATTTTTCCTGTTTCTTTTCCATAAGGGCTTGGCAAGATATGTGGAAGAGACCAGGAATGAGAAAACAGGCAGACATTAAATAACTTGTCATGTACCAGCAGGTAGCAGACCCAGGGCTCAATCCAGGTTTCATCCTTAGTTCTCTCCTTTTCCCAATGGATGTCTCCTAGTCACAACAGGTTGACAGCTAAAACCAGAGTTCCAGTGTAGTTACCTTCTCTACCCCATGTATTCCTGCTACTACTCTGACAATGCTGTCACCACCCTTAGCACCCAAAGTGGACAAAATAGGTATTCCACCTGTAGGGCAGGTCTTGTATCAGCTCTGCTTAATCAGATCTGCACCCCCATGTCTCCTGGCCCTAATCCAATTTAAACCATACAATGCTGTCAACTGGGGTAGAAATCATCTTTGCCAATCTTACTCTCCTGCTTAAAAATTTAGGAGTTAGGGTGTAGTACATGGATAACATGGGCAATAAAATAAAATAAAAAACTCCTCAGAATGATTACCCACTATTTACCAGTCTTAATTTTCTAACCCAATAACTAAAACCCTTCATTTTTTCCACATCCAATTTTTAAATCTTATTTCCTAAAACTATGTTTCACATACCTTGTATTCTTTCCAAGGTCAGGGTACTGCCACTCTAACCTATTCCAACTTCTGTTTATTTACTCTGCTTCCACTGCAAAGGCCCAATCAAAAAGTGCTCCCATAAGCAAGTGCTGCTTGAACTCCAGAAGCCAAATCAATTACCATGTTCTATGAATTCCCTAGTCTTCAGATTGTACCATTCTGGTTTTTTTAACCTATATTAATATTACTTTTGTAGATCCTAACCTCCTTCACTGTGACTCTCAGAAAAGAACTGGCTTGCCTAACACATTTACTTAAACAAAGATGTTCTGAGTACATAATGTATTTATGAACAGGGAAAAAACTGACCAAAACTCATTTTCTTGACAGTTACATCTCAGGAGGAGGCAGGGTAAAACAATAAATAAAAGGACATTGCAAAGTGGTAAATGATGTGGTGAAAAAAAAGCACATTATGGGGGCTAAAGAACTCAGGGAAGAGGTCTTGATGAGGTAACACTGAGCAGACTTGAAAGGGATGGAAAAAGAACAAATCAGCAATACAAATGCAAGCTCTGACATAAGAGTAGATACGCTGTTTTCTGGGAAAGGAGAGACTATTATGGTTGATCCTAAGTGAGCAAAGTTAGGTGGGCTACCATAGTAGAATAACATTCTGTGTCAGACCATGTGGGTGCCCCTGTAAGCAAGACACAAAGCCAAAAGACAGAAAACACACCTGCAATACATTTATTTTGCCAGACCACAAGTTACTTTTACCTACAGTCATCATAGAACTTTATACAAGTGTTAACTTTATAAATTTATTTGCACAAAATTAATACAATTAGGTATATACAAAATGTTATAGCTGGGCATGTTTTAATCTAAAATATATGCTTAGCTCTACAATACAGAAGTACTCTTTTTAGTTTGTCAAGTAGGGACTTTTAAAAATCTAATACAATTTTTATTAACTATAATTTTCATGTTATACATTAAATTTCGCAACTTATTCTCCATACCTGTTACTTTGCATCCTTTGACCTAATTCTCTCATTTACCCCACCATCATCACCATGTCCCTCTACAGAGAAGTTCTTGTGTACATCACAACATACATGAATAAAATAAGTCAGAAGCTTATTTTATGTTTTCTATATAAAAAAGGGTACTATTTAGTCATGTGTAAATCATTTTATATCTTCAAAAACAAGCAGAACTGTTTTTTCTTATGGCTAATAACACTTATTTTACACAATGTCAGAAGACAGCACTATTCTACTTTACAGCCACAGAAAACATCCCTCACAATGTAGGCACTCAGGAAACTGACTCTACTACTCCTGACTGCTACATCTCGTCTTAAAATTTTACAGTTTGTTGTTGTTGTTTTTAAAATAAGACAAAAGGGTCTCCTCATGCAGTCCAGGCTGGCTTTGATCTTGAAATAAATCCCCCTGTACCAACCTCCTGCCTGCTGGAATTACAGACTTGTGCCACCATATCTGGCTCTAAAAGTTCAGTTCTTAAGTCTTTACTTCTACATGGTTTTTATCACTATCTAAAGTTTTTAGTAGCTAACTTCACATTTAACTAATTTTTCTTGTGTGTGCATGCCAGCATGTGGTGGGGGGATTCCCATGTGAGACCACATCTGTGGAAAACATTGTGTCTTCGGTCAATCTCCACCTTATTTTTCCAGATGGGGGTCTTTCAATGAACCTGGAGCTTACTGATTCAATAAGACTAGCTGGACAGGTGTGTTCTGCTGGATGTCGGGCTTTTTAGGAGGGTGATCAGAGGTAAGCACTTGACCAACTGAGCCATCTCCCCAGTTCCTTGGCTAATAATTTAAAACCCATATTTATAAATACTACAGAACCCAATCTCCAACCTAACTTAGCAACACTGTTAGAAATTAAAGTTTTAACTTACATGTAAGTTTAATGTGGTCTTTCTTTTTAAAAGTAGAGATGATTTATTCATTCTCATTTTCTTGGAAATGCTATCCTTTATTCCCATGTAAAGTATTCAACCATGGCAGAGTAGTTCCACCCTGGAAAGGAAATATGAAAGTAGGTGAAAGGACTGAAAATTACTAAATATTTTTAAAAATACAGATACTGGCCTCCATGTTCTTTTCATTTATCAAGCACTATAAAAACCACGGCTGACTGGAATGAAAAGACCTCTGCTCTTCGACTTCCTCTTCTAACTTTAAAGTACCAAATGAGCACATGATACAGAATCTCAAGAAACAGAACTTAAGACGTAGCCCTAAACTAAATGTCTTGACACTATAGCAAAGGCATGAAAGAGGCATGAACCCAAAACATTGCGTTTTGTGTAACTGCACGAAAACTAAGATATCATCGACCCTATTAAGTCCTAGGGAATTAAAACAAGCATGATCAAAACGTTATAGCAAGCTGAAACCATCTTCTAAAAACTCATGAAGGCAAATAAAACTGATATACAGAACTTATCGAGCACGCGACCGGACAGGGCCAACCAGCCAGACTTCCGCCGGATTGAATGGCAATCCGACTCACCATGGACTTCTCACTGCGGATCACTAGGGAAGCTGCGTCCACCTCCGAACACGCGAAAAAAGAAGTCGCCCCGGGGGCCTCTCTCCGACCTCTGACGGCCGAGACTGGCCTCAGCTCAGCCCTGGAGCTTGCTTACAGGAAGTAGCTACCTTAGGGCAGTCGCAGGCCGGCGGGCGACGCGGCTCCCTCCGGGACCCGACCCAGGTGCCCGCTCACACCCCCACGCAGGCGGCTCGCTTCTGCGCGCACACGGCCACCGCCTCCGGCGACGTCCCGCGGGAAGTTCGTGCATCCGGGACTGCAGTGAGCGCCGCCTCCTCCATGGGAGAGCCAAGAGGAGCCTACCTCGGACAGCCTTCGGCGGCACCGCCGCCAACACCAGAGCAGCCGCCGAGAACCTGGACGCAGCTTAGTGACGTAAACGCGCGCGCGGGGGCGGGCACAGCTCAGGCCCCGCCCCCCGGTGGCCTGGCGAGGATCGTCGCTCTTACCGGACAGCGATCTGGAGGAGACTGGCGTCTTTGGGAGGTGGCTTTTGACCACCGATTTATCCAAAAGCAAGCCCTATGTGCCTCGTATTTAAAATATGATTTCCTGGGAGCGTTCGCGTGGGACCTTTGGGGCTGAGGGTGTCGGTTTGACCGCAAAAGGCGGAAGTGGGAGGGACAAGGAGGCAAATTTCCAGGGAAAGGGCAAGTGGTTGATTTGGCAAGGTTTGTGGTTTGTTAAAGCTTGTGGAGGAGCTTGTGATTTGCTAAGAGCTGGTCTTGCTACACTTAGGAGTTCTTTTTCGCGAGATGCACAGGAAACCCAGTACTAAGCTTTCCTCGGCTGCTTCTGGATTGAAAAAGTCATTGAGGCCTGCTGAAAACCCTTGCCTACAGGTGTGAAGGTCTCTTGAATATGCTACTCCCGGTTGTGACTAACCTCAAGAACACTTGTTGGAGTGTGTTGGGGGGACGGAGGGAATCCTTCTGAAATGGATTATATGTTAATTAAAACAGAAAAACAGCAAATGTAGTTTTCCTGTTTTCTATTCTAATGCTTTGGGAGTGGTGTCCTAAGACACAGCTGGAGTGGCTGAGCAGCTAACTTAAAAACTTTTACTCCGCTGTGAACTTCACAACCATTCACCCGAGTGCCTTAGAACTCACTGTGAGGACTTATTTTGCCTAGTTCTTTGACCAGATAATTTCTAGATGAAGTATAAGGTAGAGAATCATGATTGGCAAGCTGGACTTTGATGGTTTGACAGATTAATGAAGAATGGCACTTACCTTCTCTAAAATGTATGGGTACATACATTTTACAGTGACTGCATCCCTACTCTCCCTGTGTCTGCATTGGCCCAGGACTGGTGTTGACTGAAGAAAAAAATGCCAGTTATTAGAATGAACTTTGATAGGCCTGAGCTGGTGGTCAGAAGGCATAATACAGAACAAGATTAGAAACAAAGCTACCCTCCTGACTTCCTGGCTAACTCATAATTGCAGGCGAGGGTCAGGTTGGTCCACATCAGCAGAACTGCCCCACTGACTTACAGACATATGAGAAAGAATAAATGATTGCCATTTCATTTTGGTTTGAATTGATAGGCAGCAATAGCTAACTGATAAAGATGCCAACAGACACCTCCAAAAGGTAGGTTTTTATCATGAAAATACTGGTTGGTTCATTTGAACAGAGTGTGTAGGATCAGCATTGTAATTTAACCAAAGTAAAGAATTGACATGTGGCACCTTTTTTAGTCACTGTCCTAATCATCCCAGATTCAGTTCTGTCTCTACTATCTGCTATCAACATTGTAATCTTTAAGCTACTCTTGCATTCTTTATCTGGCCCTCCAAATGAACACTCTCAAATCCCACAGTGCATAATGTTCCATGTCTTATATTTTGTGAATGTTCATGCAGGGATCATGGGCCCTTAGAAGGCAGACACAGCAAGATTGCCACAAGTTCAAAACTTGCCTGAGCTATATACATAGTTTCAGGGCAGCCTGAGCTACAGTGTGAGACCTTGTGTCAAAAAGAAAAACAAAAATAAAATTATAATTCTTTTTCATATGTTGTTGATGGAATTTAAAATAGCACAACCTTGGAAAATAGGTTGATAGCTTCTACAAAAGTTAAATATAGCAGCTGGGCACCCTTTTAATCCCAGCACTCAGGAGGTAGAGGTAGGCATATCTCTCAAGTTCCAGGACAGCCAAGACTGTTACACAGAGAAACCCTCTCCTGAGTCCTGGGATTAAAGACATGTGCCACCACCGCGCAGCCCAGTAGATGCCTTTAATTACTTCCAGCACTCAGAAGGCAGAGGCAGAGGAACCTCTGAGTTCAACCCAGCCTGGTCTACAGAACAAATTCCAGGACAGCCAGAGCTATATAGAGAGACTCTGTCTCTGAAAAAAAAAAATCCAACCATATGTCCCAGCAACTTGGGGAATTTAACAAAGAGAAATGAAAACATATAAGCATGAGAAAAAATGTAAACATTCTACAGCAGTTATACTTGCAATAACAGCATACCTGGTTATATCTCAAATGGTCAAATGTGAACAAATCAATAAACAGCACCATATCTATATGATGGGAAACTAACATTAATAAAATGGAATGAACAATTGCTACGTGCTATAACATAACTCAGTCTCTGCTAAGTGAAAGCCAGTCACTTCTTGCACATAAAGTATCTGGCTAAGAGAATAGACTTGCATAAAAGTCTGGGGAATGGTAACTAGCATACAGTGGCAGAAAGCGTTTGCTTGGGAGTGGAGGGGCAAGAAAAGCAGAAGGTTTCGAGGTATCAAAAGGAAACTGGCATGATGGCTGTTTTCAGTTTTACTTATGATACTTTCATCATATGTACCATATTCTATATGATTGTAACTTATGTGCCAATTGTACCCCAATGAAGCAATTAGATCTTGTCATTGGTACAAAAACATTCAAGACTTGTTAAAGTGGTTTTTTGTTTGTGTTTGATTTTTTTTTTTTTTGAGATAGCTCCTCACTAGGTAGCTCTGACAGGCCCTGAACTCATAGAGATCCACCTGCCTCTGCCTCCAGAGCACTAGGATTAAAGGTGTGTGCCACCATGACTGGACCCTAAAGTAGTATTTTTTTTTAACTGTGGCTAATACATAGTTTTCCTGTGTAAGTTTTGGTTATATTACCACAAAAGCACAGAAGTGCGAACAAATCATATTTTCCACAAGCAACACCTATTGCTAGAGTTACCCTTTCTAAGCGTCTCACTTGGTAAAATGGTAGGCAGAATTATGCCCACTCAGCGATGTCCCTATTACAGCTTTCACAACCCATAAATGGAACACTATGTCACATATTATGCAGATATGGTTGAGCATCTTGAAATGGAAAACTGATTCAGAATTTTTCTAGTAGATCCAACATCAAAAAGTTCTAAGATGAGGGTAATAGTGACAAGTGTTGGGTAATGTGTTACAATAATGGAAGAATGGTCACCAATGGTCACAGATAAAGGAAATAGGAATAACAGAATGCAGGCACACTCTAAATCTGAAAGGGGCAAGGAGTGGGTACTCTCGGAGCCTTCAAAAGGATGTAATCTTTCCATACCCAGAGTGAAACCGGAATTGAACTTTGAGTTCCAGAGCATAGTAACAACCTGTGTTACTAGAAACCCCCAAATCTGTGGTAGTTGAGAGAAGTCATACTACTGCAACAACAACAAAAAAAAGTCAAATTAAGGGGAAGAGAAGATGGCAAGATACCCAGATATCTTAACTAAATATAAAAAAAGTACAATTTTGCTGGGCAGTGGTGGCACATGCCTTTAATCCCAGCACTTGGGAGGCAGAGCCAGGTGGATCTCTGTGAGTTCGAGGCCAGCCTGGGCTACAGAGTGAGTTCCAGGAAAGGTTCCAAAGCTACACAGAGAAACTGTCTCGAAAAACCGAAAGAAAAACAAAAGGTACAGTTTTGTATATAGGCAATGTAGTTAGATCTTTCCTCTACCTCTGGTCCATCATGCCTCATGTCAGTTATTTTACTTAGATTGGTTATATTTTGTTACCTGCTTGCCTCATCACCCGTTAACATAGTCCAGTTCCACTCTGAACCTTTTTTCATGTCCTTGGCTGAAACCCCCTATCGGGGACTATGAGGGTCCAGCCCCTCGATAGTCCCCTCCCAGGGTTCGGGAAGAATCTACAACCAGCTGATAATTAATCTTTGATGAAAAGAAATGAATCTATGTACACGAAACTCCTTAATCCATATACTTTATTATTCTGTGTCAGTTACAAGCTTATATTCTGCTCTCATATTTAGCTCATTTCTTGCCTGATTTCTCTCTATATTTATCTACTGTTCCCTCTAGGTTCTATCTTAATTCCCTCATCTAGTTCTGCTCCTTCTAGGTTCTCATCCATCTTGTTCTTTCCCATATCATCTCCTCTCCCATCTCCTTCTCTCTCCTCATCTCGTTCTTCCTCATCTTGTTCTTCCCCATCTGGCTCTTCCTCATCTTCCATCTCGTTCCTCTAGTACTCTCTTCTAGACCTTCAATCTAGTTCTTCCCCTTCTCAGTTTGTTCCTCTCAAGTTCTTACCCATCTAGTTCTTCCATTCTCTTTTCTCTTCTCCGTCCTCCACGTGCCCTGGGAGTCCCGGTATATATACACTTACAAGCAGTAATCCCTAGCAGTGCAAAGCTAGGCTTCCAGGGTCAAACAGAGGGGTGATAAGAATCACATAGGGAGGCAATAACCATTAATTATCATTTGCAACCCCAAAGGGAAGTGACCAATGAGGAAATGAATTAACTAAAGGCTAAATTCAGGTAATATCTAAGAAGAGGGCTCTTATGTGCTCAACTATAATCTTAAACTTGATTGGTAGAAAATGTTAAGAATCTATAAGTTGCTAGGTCAATGGGAGAAAATAAAACTGCCTTCTTTTTCCTGTGGCTCCTATCTGTCTAAGCTATCTGCCGTTTTTCTGCAGGGTGGGGGAAAGTGTGCTCAGTCTCTAGGCAACCTATGTACAACTAGATGCCTCTGGTCATAGTTAAAGGGAGATCTGGAACTAAAGGTAAGGTTTGGGAAAGGAGGAAGTAAAGCTTAATTGGCACATCCGCCAGCCCTTCTCAAACAGGTAGTCTGGATGCTTAAGTCTGTTCTTAGAGAGTACAGAGGTATCTCTGATAAAGTACTTTCCTCCGTCTGGGGATGGACCTGGCTGGATGCTGCCAATGATGATAATTACAGGGAGGCTTGAACTGGGGTTCTGGCTGAGCATAGCTGTCAGCACAGAAGGTTATCTAAATATTCCTAGAAGTGGTTAGGTAAGGAGTTCAAGGTCTATAAAGTTAGTAAAGCTGTAAGAAAGGAGGATCCAAGCTAAATTGTGTAAAGCTATTACTTAAAGTCCACCTGACCTAGGCGGTATCTCCTTGTGGAATTTGCCTTAAATCAGGAGACCTTCATGTGGACTGTTATTACTGCTAGTCCTTGAAAGTAGCTAAGGGAGATATCTGATTCCAGAGAAAGCCTTTCCTGAGGCTGTTCTCCAAATACCTGGAATGTGTATGTCCAGAGAATGATCAGTCCACACTGTTAGCCCTTCTTAGGAAAAAGTCAATTGGAAAACTATGAAGGCACACATGATTTTCATAACAGAAGACAGCTGATATATAACAAGCCAAATAACACCAAAAACTCCTTGGAATTTGGCTTCCTCTGGAGGAATTCCCTGATCCCTCCAGGTAGTGACTTTGCCATAACCAGCTGAGTTCTTATGATGTATTCCTGAGGCCGGCAGCAACCCTCTCTGTTGTGGAATATTATTTTAACTAGGTAAAGACGTGTTCTATTTGTTTATGCTACAGAATATTATTTAAATGTATTAATATGTGTTACAATTGTCTGCTGCATTTGTTTAATGATGTAAGGATGTGTGTTTAATTATGAAAAGATATGTTGCATCTGTTTCACCTTGCCTGCCTAAGGCACCTTTATTATTGGTCTAATAAAGAGCTAAATGGCTAATAGCTAGGCAGAGAAAGGATAGGCAGGGCAGGCAGGCAGGGAGAATAAATAGAAGAAATACAGGTGTAAAGGGACATTTCCTGTCCTGACTCCCTGGTCCCAAATAACCAACTCAGAGGCTGAATATGAATTGTAAATGCTCAGTCAATAGCTCCAGCTTGTTACTAGCTACTCCTACATTTAAATTAACGCATTTCTATTTATGTATTGCCATGTGGCTCGTGGCTTTACTTGTCCTCTAGCATGTGTTACTTCCTGGACAACTGGCTGGCATCTCTCCTGACTCCACCCTCCTTCTTCCCATCACTCTGTTTGGCTTTCCCACCTAACTTCCTGCCCAACTACCAGCCTATCAGCTTTTTATTAACCGATGAGAGCAATACATATTCATAGTGTAGAAAAGGATTGTTCCACAGCATCTAGGCTCAACAAGAAGAAAAAACGGAAGGAGAAGAGAAAAGAGATGAGAGAAGGAGAGAATGAGGGACACACCCAGGGCAAGAAGCCAGGCAGCCATCAGCCAGACAGACATGGAGAAGTGGTGAAAGCATGATATACAGAAAAAGAATGGTAATAAGCCCCTATGTTATCCATAGGTAGATGAAGAGAAACAGGTTAATATAAATTAAAGAGGTAGCCAGAAAAGAGCTAAGCCAAGGTTGAGCATTAAAACTAATACTAAAAGTCTCTGTGTCATGATTTGCGAGCTGGTTGGTGGCCCAAAAGAAAAAGCCTGGTACATCTCTCTCATCCGAAATACCAACAACAAAAAAATTTTTTTTTAAGATTTATTTATTATGTATACGTTGCTCTGTCTGCATGTATGCCTGCAGGCCAGAAGAGGGCGCCATATCTCACTATAGATGGTTGTGAGCCACCATGTGGTTACTGGGAATTGAACTCAGGACCTCTGGAAGAGCAGTCAGTGCTGTTAACCTCTGAGCCATCTCTCCAGCCCCCCAATTTTTTTTTTTAATAACTGACCCAGACTCTCTATTCTAGGCTGGTCTCAAACTCAGCGTGTAACTGAAAGTAACTTTGAACTCCTGATCCTTCTGTTTGCACTTTTTGAGTTCTGTGATTACAGGAATTCACCCAGTTTCAAACAGTTTCTTGACTATTCCCTCCACCTTTCCAACTAAAAGGCCCTTTCTGAAACTAGCAAGCAAGGTTCAAAGCAATAGGCTGAGCGCGTAGCTCAATAGTAGATTGCTTGCCCACCATGCCCGTGTTCAACACCGGGCACCACCATCCTGGCCAGGGTAACTCCATCTTAAAGCTACCCTATGTGCCACTCTGCATCAAAACAAACCGTTCTTCCCAAAGTTGGACAGTGCTTTCCAAGAGCAACAGAATCCCTGATCAGAGCAAAGTCTGGTTCTGTTTATGCATTAAGTTGTCTGAATGTGTGGTCATCTCTACTGCTTTTACACTGGGTAGTGCTCTGAACACAGATTTGGATTGATTCAGCTGTAGACTTACAGCCATATAAAATAGCTTTGTGTGGGGGAGACTGTGACTTTTGGGTTATGGAAATGCTCATGTTATCCATAGTCCTATAAGTAACCCTAATCCATGTTTATTTACCAAGAAAAGCTTGTTGGACTCTTTCTTTGGTCTGCCTGTACCCTCTTTATTTGAGGTGAATAGATGTTTCTTTTCCTCATTAACTAAAATATCAGGTTGGAGGTGAAAGACATGGGTAAAAGAAATGCTGTGTATATAAAAGACTTGGTTCTACCTGCAGCACCAAATATATATGTATATATATGAATGACAGTAAGAAAGAGTTTAATGGCAAAATTCCTAGTGATTCTTAGAGAACTAAAATGTGCTATGGTTCTGTAATTTTCTGAGTTTAAAATACACAACTCAAAATGTGAAAAAAGCATTAGCAAAATAGAGCTAGAGTTCTGTAAAGTGTTCATTTCTGTGGACCAGGAAATGAATTCACAGGATGAGTTCCTTCACTTATAACAGTGCCTCCTCCTGTTTTGAATGAGAAATGTCCTCTACCAACTCATGGATTTGAGCACTTGGCTGGAGTTGGTGGCAATGCTTGGTTGGATAGGCTATGGAGCCTTTAGAAGGTGGAGGAAAGGCTTTACTGGTGGCCAGATCACTTCCTGCTTCCACTCTGCTTCATGTGTATAGATAACAAATGTGATCAGGCAGCACCTTTCTCCTGTGCCGTGCCTTCCCCTCCATCCTTCGGAAACCAGAAGCCACAGCACTGTCCCTCCCGTAAGCTGCCTTTGCTCATGGTGTTTTCTCACAGCAACAGAAAAGGAACCAAGACAGAAAGTTGGATGAGGAAAGTGGGGTTATTGCTTCGAAGGACTTGTGTTATCTTTTGGAGCAATATGGGAGACTTTGGAGCTTTGGACTAGAAAACAGGTGAACTGCTTATGTAAGCAGAACTTAATGGACCATTGTAATTAGAAACTGGAATGCAACAATGTGAGAGCCAAAGTTACATTTTAAGTTTTAATTACTGTGCCTAAGAGATCCATGAAACAACAAAAACAACAAAAAAATGCCTCTGATCTGCAAGCCCCTTGCCCAAGGATAGTTACTGAAATGCTGGAAGATGTTGTTAATGGGAGATAACAAGCCAAGTTTTCACTCCCCTAAACAAGTTAGTTTGACCTTTCACCAGATGTGCTTGATAACATGTGGGCGGGAGGTTCACAAGCAGGAAATAAGTCAGGATGTACCCTTGCCCGATTGATTGGAGGTGTGTAGGCAGAAAATATGTCAGGATGTATGCTTGCCCCTGATTGGACTTGATGGGAAATACTTTGAACCCTTGTAAACTGTGTCTCCAGGCCATTTCCTGGTGACCTGGGTACGCACCTGGCCAGAGACCATCCACCTGGCCAGTATTTAATTAAAGCTTGCTTCAAATTTTACCTTAAACTGTGGTAGTGGTCTTATTCTTGACTGGTGTGATTAATATCATTTCTGAGAGAATGCAGAATGTGGAGGGAGAAATCATGAGGTTTCAGAGGGCATCAGGTCTAAAAGCCATTTTTGTGATATGTTTGTAGGGAGTCTGACTGCACTCTGCCTGTTTCCTGAGAATTTTCATGATGAGGCTGAATTAAGTAATTAACTATTTTTTATTTCAAGACAGTATAACATTGAGTCTGTGGTATGGTTTTTGCTGATTATTCTTGAAACAGAAAGTCTTTTCTATCAAACATTGTAAAAATTTGTGTTTTAAGAAGATTCAAACCGACTTTCCAGGCCTGAGTCTGTGGAAGACACAGATGCCTCCCCACAAGACCAAAAGGTCTGTCTTGGGGGACGGGGGCACACAATCAACCTACCCTATGCATTGGGCACCTGACAGTTGGGTAGCATCCTACCAAGGGCCTCCCGTGGTTTCTAGGCCCCAGACAGGCCAAAAAAGAAAAGCAACAGCTCCTCACTATGCCTTGCAGCTGGGGTGGGCAGAACTGAACCTAGCGCGATCTATGACTCAACCAGGAGCCTTGGCACTGGGCGTCAGGGCACCATTATGGTGAGCAAGTACAGCATGAGGAAGTGGAAGAGAGAGAGAGGCGGATATGAACAGGTGAGGGTGGTGAGGAACAGGCTGATTTGAAGGACATGCTAGTCACCCAAGTCCAGCGTGATGTCTGGGCCTGGACTGTGGCCGAGGGTCAGGGCTTGATTTCAAGACCCTGAAGCAACCGAACAGGCCTGTGTTGATGTTTGTGGTTGCCACTGGGGGCCTTGCAGAGAGGCCCATTAGTCTGGACCGGCGCCTGGGGACTATGTTGGTATCCCAGAGGCACGCTGATCTGAGTGGCCTGCACTGCTACCTGGAGCCATGGTGTGGTCCGGACCCAGGCTGCTGCAAGTGTTCTGGTGGAAGCTCCACTCAGCACCTGACACCCATATACTCAGAGTCTGGAATGTTCTGGGGGAAGCTCCACTCAGCACCTGACACCCATATACTCAGAGTCTGGAATGTTCTGGGGGAAGCTCCACTCAGCCCCCCGCATCCATATACCCAAAGAGTCTGCAATGTTTTAGTGGAAGCTCCACTTAAACTCCCCCACTCTGCAAACCTGCCCCCTCGAAGCCCACTAAACAACAGCCCCTCCCTTGGAGCTGCCCTCCTTTTCCAGACCCCTGCCCACGAAGAGCCAGCCCCTCCCTGGGGCTGCTCAAGACCATGCCTACAGGTTACTTTAAAGCCTGGTAGCCATATTTGCCATGTGACTCTTTCCAGCCTTTCCAAGAGTCACCCAGGATTGCTTTGCCCTGTTCATTAAACCTGGATTTATTAATTTGGCTTGATTGGCTTATTACATTGGTGGCAGAAACCCAACAACTAAGGATTTAAAACTTATCACCAAGGACCATGTCTGGGGTCTGTGTTGATGTCCCTGGCCCACATTACCACCAAACGCTACACAGATGCTCAGGGTCTGCACCACAACCTGTGACCACGTTGGCATCCAAGGGTTGTGTGACCATCAGGGTCAAGCTGATTTGGGTGGCCAGTACTGTCACCTGGGGCTATGGTGTCATTGGGCCAGGGCTGCTGCCAGAGGCCAGGTCTGGGTCTGTGGCCCTAGAGCAACCGTGGTCTGAGTTGATGTCCATGGCTCCTGTTACCACCGAGGGTTCTGCAGACGCCCAGGGTCTGGTCAGCCACTTTGTAGTTGGTTATTTTTTTTTTTTAACTCTTTACTCTTTTGAGGGGCCTGCCTTGCAGCTCCCAAATAATCATGCGGAGACTTATTCTTACTTATGAATGCCTGGCCTTAGCTTAGTTTGTTTCTTGCCAGCTTTTCTTAACTTAAATTATCCTGTCTACCTTTGGCCTCTGGCTTTTACCTTTCTGTATTTCTGTCTATCTTTTCTTTCCTTCTTATTCTGTGTTGGGTGGCTGGGTGGCTGGCCCCTGGCATCCCTCTCTCCTCCTTTTGCCACTCTTCTCTTTTTCTCCCTCTATTTATTTTCTCTGCCTGGCAGCCCCACCTATCCCTCTCCTGCCTAGCTATTGGCTGTTCAGCTCTTTATTAGACCAATCAGGTGTTTTAGACAAAGTAACACAGCTTCACAGAGTTAAACAAATGCGACGTAAAAGAATGTAACACACCTTTGTATTACTAAACAAATATTCCACAGCATAAACAAATGCAACACATCTTCAACTAATATTCCACACCACCACCGGAGAACATGTCAGGTGTCTGAGGGCCATGCTGCTGCCAGGGCCATACACTGATCTGGGTGGCCTGTGCTGCCCATGGTCCTGCTGCCACTGAGGTCTGTGATGATGTCTATGGCCCGTGGCCTGCCCTTCACTGGTCTTGGGATAGCTGGCCCTGCCCCTCACTGGATATTGCAGGAGGAAAGCTGGACCCTCCCCTTAGAGGAGGAACCTCCCCCCCCCCCCCCCCCCCCGAGAGGGATGGCCTCACCCCTCACCTCAGGCATGCATCTCACCTGGGCAGCACACGAGAGCTGACCCTGTGGTGGGGGAATGCAGGTGAACTGATCGTGAAGGCGTGAGAGAGAGCAGGAGAGCTGGCCCCACCCTGCCGTGTCTGCCATGTGGGTTTTTTTTTTTTTTTTTTTTTTTTTGTAGTAGTAGTTTTTACAACAGCAATAGTTTTTTCTTATTTTATTAGAGTCACAGTTAAGAGGTTGCCTTGAGTCTCAGTAGAGACTTTGGACTTTTGAACAGTGTTTAAACTGTTTAAAGATTATGAGGACTTTTGAAGTTGGACTACATACATTTTGCATCATGAGATGGCCATGAGCTTATGGGGTCCAGAGGCCAAATGTGGTGGTTTGACTGAGAAACATACCTTGTAGGCTCATGTAGCTGAACACTTGCTCCCCAGACGGTGGTTCTGTTTAGGGAAGGTATAAAACTCTTAGGAAGAACCAGGCTGGAGAGGAAGTATGTCACAGGGGCAAGGTTTGGAAGTTTATAGCCTTGCCTTACTTCCTGAACATTCTCCCTGATTCCTATGTACAGATTTAAAAATGAGCAGCCACTTACATGCCATACCACCTGCCCCCCATGATGGGCATGCTGGCTCTCTTGCTCACTCTCTCTGGAACTGTAAGCCTAAATAAATTATTCCATTAAAACAAAATAAACTTGTTTTTTCTTAAGGAAATGGTATTTTATCACAGTAACAGGAAAGTAACAAATCCACCCCCACCCCACCCCCAAAAAAATACACAAGTGAACTAATAAATTTCAGGTACAAAGGATATATATATATTTTTTATTACTTATAAACTGTAAGGCCATGGCAGGCTTCTTGCTATCTAGTTCCCCCCCCCCCCCCGCCAAAGGATATTCTTGTTCCCCACATTATAGCAGTGAGACAAAAGCCATCATTCCTCAAGAATTTGTGAAGCTGGTTCCCCTCTACCAAAGGAGCCACTTCCCTTATCTGGCAGAATGGACATATGGCTACCTGTTGTGTCTATTAGCACACCAAAGCGCAGGCAGGCCTCCAGGCTCCCTCAGTATCATAAGTGCTCAGCTCTTCTCCCCCCACCCCCTAAACTTCCTCCAGCACAGGAGCTCCCCTTCCCCCAGCTACTCCTTTCTCCTTATAACCCTGCTATTTTGGCTCAGCACTCTCTTTTGGCCCTCTTTCTGGGTCTCCTCTTGGTCCTCTGTCTTCATCTCTCACTGTCCCTCCCCCTCCCCACCTCTCTCTCTGGCCAGGTCCAGTCTTGCTGGCCATGTTCAGTCTACTTCTTTCTCTCTCTGCTCTGGACTCTTCCAGATGCCTCTGGCTGTTCTCCCACTCATATCTACAACAGAATCCTTCCTCTTTACCACACCTTGGAACAGTCATGTCAGTTTATACAGGAAACATGTGATACATTGTGTGATGGAATGATAGTCAGGGTTTGATTCTCAGCAACCACATCGGACAGTTCACAGCTGCCTAAAGCTTCAGTTGTAGGAGATCCAATGCCACCTTTGAGTCTCCTTGGGCACTGCATTCGTATAGTATACATAAGTATACGTAGGCACATACACACACACACACACACACACACACACACAATTTTTTTTTTTTTGGAGACAAGTTCTCTTTATGTAACTGGGCTGTCCTAGGACTCAGTGTGGAGACCAGGCTGGCCTTGAACTCAGAGATCTGCCTGAATCTGCCTCCTGAAAGCTGGGACTAAAGGCATGCACCACCATGCCCAGCTTGCACATGAATAAAACAACAAAATGTGACACATTGGGATGATTAAGAACCTGAAACCTTAAGAATTCTAAGCAATGGGAAAAGTCAACACATACTCAGCTAGAAATGTTACTTTATTTTAAAACATATACAGAATAATAAATATTATTGGAAAACTTAATAGCCTTTTTATCTACATAAGGCAATTATAACATGCTATGACTACTTCTAAGAAGCAAAATATAAGCAAGTCTTAGACACTGATTATTATGTATGTGTACTAACTGGAAACATTTTCCCCTAATACATTTATGTGAAAAAAAAAAAAACTCTTTTCTGCAATCAACATTTGGCATTCTTTTTAATCTATGTTCTTTCTCCCATTATATTCATTTCACAAGGAAATAATAATTATCCTTTTAAAAAGCAAAAAGAAAGAAAGAAAAAGAAAAAAAAAGGAATACAACTGAAAAGCCACACCTTTAAATTTTTATAAAGTGCAAAAACACTGATTAGTGAAATGCAAGGTGTTATAACAAATAAAAGAAATCTTCTGAATTTTTCAAGGTGACTCTTTGGCATTAGTGTTTTGGGAGCTCCTGACATTCTCCTGGCATCAGATAATTCAGTATCAGGGCTAAGGTGCTTAGAAGCAGGAATTTCAGCACTTCTCATGACAAAGTCAATGCAACAGAATTGATGGGTCATATATGCAGCACAAAACCAAGGAGAACATAAAAGGAACTATCACACCGTCATAATTTGATCTCTCAATGGTTTTTTTTTTTAAGTCAGTGTTTTATTTTCTCATTGTACAACAAAACGTGTAAACCCTTAAACAAAATTAAGTCTTAAGGAATCATGCAAACTCCATACCCAGTGTTCCCTTTAGTTGTTTGGTGTTCAAGGCTACATGCTCTTCCGTAGTCTCGATCAGGCTCCAAAGTCTGCAAGCTGAGTTTCATCACACCTCATCCAGAGCAGTTCTCAGCATGGTGCTCTAACCTAAGGTTTCCAGAGTGCTAAACATACTCTTAGTTCATCAATCTGAAGAACCTTCCCACAACTTTCGAGGTAGAAAAACTGAGGCACAGGAAGGTTAAAAAAACTCACATATATTTTCACAAATCAGGAGAAAATTGAGAAAAGAAAAATAAGTCCTCTAGAGCTGGAGAGATGGCTTGGTGCTTAAAACCTTTGTTACTATTGCAGAGGGCTTAGGTTGTTTTCCTGGGGCCCACGTGGTGGTGCACAACCTGCTGTAGCTCCAGTTCCAAGGGATCCCATGCCCTCTTCTGGCCTCCGCAGATACTGCATGCAGGTGGTGCACATACACATATGCAGGAAAGTGCCCATATAACCATGAAATAAAAATAAATCTTTAAAAATGAATAAATAAATAAATAAATCCTCCCTGAATCCATGGGCCTATGACTATACTTTTAAATTGCTTTGGGTACATTTGAAATAAATATTTATTTACATGGTCATTTTTTTCTACAGAGTATCAATTTTTTAATAGATATCTTTTGATGCAACAGCTATTACTTTTAAAAAATATTCTTTTGTTGCATTTAATAACATATGAAAAATGTGTATGACAAAAAATGAGTAGTGATATTGGGCTAAACTCTCATTACTATTCCTATAATACTTAATCTCCTTGAATGTATAATACAGTATACGAATCTTGCCAGATGTGAAAAAATCACTTAAGAGCTAAATAACAGATCCTTAAAATTCACCAGTAACAACTGTCATGTGTAAATGAGAAATACAAAAAGTGTAGGCCTTCTCTGTGGTGAACTAGCTTGTAATGTGATTGGTGCAACAAGTGACCTTTTGCCAACTCAACAGAATCTAGCAATGAACATAAGTAAAACAAAGGAAAAATGTGGCTATGTCCTTAGAAAGTCTGTGCTAAGGAGCTAATAATACAGTTTTGGTCCCTGAGAAGGCTTAACACCAAGATTCTATCCAGTCCTGCTTAACAGATCAGCAAGCCCCTTGGGGTCAGACACACAAAGAATCCTTCCTTGGACCTCATTCATATAGTCATGAGGTCTTCCTAAAGGTCACAGGAATACTGACCAAGACTGAGTAGGCATCAGAGAGGAACTCTGCTCTGCTAGATCAGTGTGGAATAAAAATACCACTGCTAACAAAAATTATAATACTCAGGAGGCCCAGTGTAATGATACATGCATGTAATTCCAGCACTGGGGAGGTTGAGGGAATATGATTGGGAGTCCAAGGCCAGCCTGGGATACATGATATGACTCCTTTTAAGGGGTTAAAGAGAAAACAAATTATGCTGCAAGGCAGTAGTCTATGCTCATCAATATTTGTTTCTACAGATCATGTTTTTCCACATCTAAAAAGCACTGCATCTGAGTACTTTACAGAAGCCTAGAGACCATCTTCTAAAAGTTCATCATGGCGTTTGCCAGTAATTGAGCCGTGGGAGACAAAGGACGAGACTCTATGACTGTATGTTTGAATACGGGTCTAGCAGAAGTGGACATGAGCAGGCTAGGGATGAAGCTCCAAGGTAAAACTCCTGCCTATCACACATAATGCCTATGTTTCAATTTCCTAGTACCAAACAAAGAAATAAGAAAACAGATGTGGGGGGCTGGAGAGATGGCTCAGTAGTTAAGAGCACTGGCAGCTCTTCTAGAGGTTCTGAGTTCAATTCCCAGCAACCACATGGTGGCTCACAACCATCTATAGTGGGAGCTGATGCCCTCTTCTGGCTTTGGGTCAACAAAGCACTCATATACATAAAATAAGTAAATAAATCTTAAAAAAAAAACTAATAAACATGTGAAACCTAGTGAAGGAAAAAGATTAATATATTATTTCTGTGATGAACTGGAAATAAAATTAAGCAGAACAAAATGGCTTGAATGTAGAAATAGAATCTTATTGTTGAACAAACAGCAGCAAAATATATTTTACTGATATTCTACTAGAAACAACTATAGTGATAGTCTTAATGATCAGCTAGGGCACTGGCAACAGTTCCTCTCCAAAGGCCCCAGTGTGGGCAATTCTGCCTGCTTCCTCGAGAACCTCCACAGATACAGCCTTTGTGCAGCCCAGAAAAACACTCCAGATGTATCCTGCATCTGGGTTCCAGAAGGAATGCCTAATTGATCCTACACTTGATCAGTACTTAAAACAGAAAACAACCTTTTCAAATGTAAAGATATTTATGAGCAAGGGCATTGTCCAAGTAGAAGAGGAGAGAAATAGCCTAAATGTCTTCCAAGAGTAATTCTCTAAATTGTTACCAACATTTTTTATTTTGATGATTTTAAAGACTTGAAAAAAAATGTACATAGTAGGCATTGTTTTCTTAAGTTTTATCGGAAATAAAACCCCCAAAATATGTCATAATGAAAGTGTTTCCTGTTGGGGAGACTAATAAGAGATTCATTTGCATTCTAGACTTTCCCACCAAGCTCTTACTTGGGAGATTTTATTTTCTTTTGCGTTTCTAAGTGAATTATGAAAACTGAATTTGTAAAATAGTAGTAAGTATACATCTAAGTGCACTATATTGAATTTGAAAATTAGATTCTATTCCTGACGGTTACTGGGACATTACTATCAGACTTGAAAAGCAATGAGTTCCTCTAGAACAAAAGCATGCATCCTACTGAAGCAATCTGCTGACCAGATGGAAACCTGAGTGGTCTCACTGTTCCAGAACTTAGGAGAACTATTAATACTATGAAATTTTGCTTCACACACAAAATATTAACACCTTTGGATATTCGCGGTGTAATTGTGGACTAAAACTTCAGGTACATCAACAGATGCATTTAACTAAGCTCCACAGTAAGTAGCAAAATGAACAAAGTCATTTCCACATTATAAATTTCTTCCTTGCATAGCATATTCTTACCTCAGAAACCTTAATGTTAAAATTATATTGATCCTGCTACATAACACTTTCCCATTATGTTCTGTTCAAACATTTAAGTTAAGGTGATGATTAAAAACAATTTTGAAGAGCTGATACAAAAAAAGAATGAACTTGAACATTTACTAACTACTGCTTTATGCAAGGTTTTCAACTGTTTAAATCTTTTTTTTTTTTTTTTTTTTGCTGTTCACAAATCACTGACTGATACACCGAGGTCATCATTCATACTTTCAATTCACTGAATGTGACAAATGAGCCGGATAACCAGATCCCCTTATGTTAAACTAGTATTTTACTTACCCTTTTTATTCTACAGTTCAGTGAACTAGTCTTTGGGTCTTTACTTTAGAAATGCTCTTTTTATCTGGAAAAGTACATTTTTGCCTTAGTGAGTAGTTTAATTGGGTATTATTAAAGTTCATGTTCTACCTCACCTAATTTACTTTATCCAACTCCATTTTTAAACTTGGCACACTCCATTTAGATAAAACAGAGCTTATGGAATATACAACATCATAATACGGTATCTAATATGTTATATTGTATCACTTTGTACCTTGCTCCAGTTTAATACAGGGACGGCTACTATGGCAAGAAGAATCATTTCAGATCTAAAACGCTGCATGATTAAGAGCTATTTTCCATTTAAGAAGGTTGTTTGCTTTGTTGTTTGTTTTTGATGCTGGGTATCAAACCCAGGGTCTTGCATACAGTCAGAAGATTTAGTAAGATGTTTGGTAAGAACTTTAGAAGCTTCTACCATTTCAAACAACAAGAAGGCTAAACTGTTTTCATCTTTGCTAGAAACATTACCCTTCGTAGAAACAGTCCTAAGCTGTGTCCTTGGCCTGTTCCTATACTGAGGTACTTTTACTAAACTCCTGTGGTATGTACTTAATAGAAACTCTCTAATTTAACAACCTTATTGTCAAGTTGAATAGTTTATTTCTTCTGAATGGATACAATGCCTCCTGAAACAGAAAGCAGGTATTTTTCATAATGGATCCAAGTGACACAGGTTAAGTGAAAATAAAATATCTCTTCAGAATTAATCAGTTGTCCTTAATTGGACGATACAGAAATGGGTCACTTTTAGATTTTTTTCTGTATCTTTAGTTTTCACTATCTTCCACTGAACACAGTATTTTTCTAAGTGCTTTACATATCTATAATTAGAACATTTCACATATACACGCAGTAGTTAAATTAAGTGAACAATTCAAATGATAAAGGCACTAAAATCGATTTGAGCTACTGGAAAGTCACCCTGTCAATGGAACTCTGCACCACCATCATTAACTCTTCTCTCTCTGCTCACTACTGTTTCGGGGTACATGTAGGAGAGTCAGGTTGTTAAAGGACTAACAACAACTCAATTCACACACCTCTTATTTGAGTAAACTACCTGAATGCTAAACATGCTTAACACAGACAGTCAGCCACGTGTACTGTACAGAGTCAGACTTCACAACAGTTTCTTTCTTTCCCAAGGTCCTTAGGTAAGAACATCTGCTCCCCTACAAAGACTAACTAGAAAGACCTCACCCTTATTATCTGGTTAAATCATGTTAAACTGTTCTAAACAAGTAATTATGAAAGCGTCTAGGTTAATGGAAATGAAAACAGGACTTATCTCATCAGAGAGAGTTTACACCCAGACAACCATTGGGAGCTTTGTACTGCAGAGGTCTGGACCCTACCCTGGTGCAAAGCAAGGCTCCCTATTGTCCACTAGTTCATTAGTTAGTACACAGGCAACTCTCCCTGAGTCTTTTCCACTTGACATCTAGTCAAAACCACAGACCCCTCCCAACGCCTGTTCTTCAAGCCCCCGACCATCAGTTGCGTCTTAGTCTGTTTTCATGTTGGATTTGTTCATCTCCCCAAGGTTGAAATTGAATTCTTTGAACACTTGAATAAGGACAATTCCCACAGAGACAGTTGTAAATCCACAGGCCATGCCCAAGAAGTCCACCAGGCCCACATTGCTCCACTCCCGGAAGAGGATGGCTGAAGCCAGTAGGACCAGCGTGGTAAACACGACGTAGTAGATGGCCCCAAACACAGAGGAGTCGAAGCACTCCAGGGCCTTGTTGATGTACCTGAATTGGACAATGATGCTGCAGCCCAGGACAGCCAGGAGCACAAGGCACAGGCAGAGGGCTCTCTGACTAGATGGATTGTTGTGCAAGATGTCTTGGGCTGCCAGCCCAATGCCCTTGGTGGAAGGCACAGTGAAACTCCCCAGCAAGGAGCAGATGCTGATGTAGACCATGATGTTGGTGGGCCCATGGGCTGGTGCAATCCAGAAGATCAGCAGCAGCAGCATAAGCAGCACAATGCACAGGTAGCCCACAAACACTGCAAGACAGATGGTACACAGTGACCGGGGAAGCCGCCCCACCAGACACCACCCAGAGAGCAGAGCTGAGCCAGCTCCTGCTCCCTCACCAGCCACCCCTTCTATCAGGGGACAGAGACCTCAGGGGGACAGGCAAGCACCAAACAGCTTTAACTTGTTTACTTTATCCACGAGGTCCATTCCACAAAAACCATTCCCATCATTACTCATCCTTCTTACAGTCATCGGAACAAGGAATGGAGCTCCCTGGTAGAGCGCTTGCCCAGCATACTCAGGGCCCTGGGTTTGATCCTCAGCACAGTAAAATAAAATATGTAACTCCAAGCCACTTCAGCCACAAGGATAATACCAGGCCAGAAGAACCGTTACTTTCTTCAGGAATGTCTGTGTTAAGGAGTCTTTGCCTTGTGTCCTTCACCATTAAAGACCTCATTATAATTCTGCCTCTGCATAACCCTATCCAACCAGGCCACAACTACACCTCCAAATGGATGGGGGTGTTCTAATGAAAAAAGCTTTTCCCAGGACTCCCAGGGCCAAGCCTAGAGTAGCTGAAGAAATTATGATCACCTCCATTGACAGGAAGGCCCCCCACATGGCTCCCCAAAAAAAAAGTGAAATCCTGCTCCAAAGTGTCTTAACTACTAATGTTTACATGACCTACTCTATCAGTATCATTAACAACAACAACAAAAACAGATTTAAAAACCTGAGGTTGGAAAAAACAAAGCTAGCCGGGCGGTGGTGGCGCACGCCTTTAATTCCAGCACTCGGGAGGCAGAGCCAGGTGGATCTCTGTGAGTTCGAGGCCAGCCTGGTCTCCAAAGCGAGTTCCAGGAAAGGCGCAAAGCTACACAGAGAAACCCTGTCTCGAAAAACAAAAACAAAAACAAAACAAAACAAACAAACAAAAAAAAAACAAAGCTAGTCACATGATGGACTTTATGTTTTCTTACAGAGTGGGTCTTTTTTTGTCATTCTGACTGGTCTGGAACACCTAAGTTCAAAGGATCCTCCCAACTCAGCACTCGTAGTAGCTGAGACTGTAGGTAGATGCCACCACTGCACCCAGCTGAAGGATGAGCTCTTACCTCAGAGTCAATCACAGAATACCTACCAGACAGATACTGAGGGTGTGACAGGGCATAAACTAAAGTGAAAATAATCTTAAACTGTGGCAGTATCTAAGCCCATAAAACCTTTAGGGCAGTGGTTCTCAACCTGTGGTTCTTGACCCTTTCGAAAGGGTCGAACCCTTTTACAAGGGTCGCTTAAGACCATCGGAAAACACAGATGTTTACATTACAGTTCATAACAGTAGCAAAACTGGAGTTATGAGGTAGCAACGGAAATAATTTCATGGTTGGGAGTCACCATGACATGAGGAACTGTATTGAAGGGTTGCAGCATTAGGAAGGTTGAGAACCCCTGCTTTAGGGGATGAATACAATGGATGTGGGTGGGTTACAAAGAGCACACAAAGCCATGTTATGCTATATTCTTCACAACTTCTGAATGTCTCCTTGGACTTGTAAGTAAAAACTCTGGTTACAACTATCAGAGCTAGAAATTATATAATGAAGTATCCTTGTGCATGTTTCCTACACATTAAAATTTTCACAAATACAACTTCCATGTAGGCTGAAAGATGAGTGTTCTCTGATTGGGACTTCAAGAATGATCCTCCTTTTCAGAGGGTCATATCGCTGATAGATGCTCAGCGTAAGAAACGAACATGACAGCTCTATCGGTTCATCTCTACTTCTACCACATTTTGGACGGTCTGCCAGCTTCATTCTGCCTTTTCCTACAGTTGTACTTGAGTACTAACATTAGAAGGTAGAATCCTGCTGTGGCTCCTTTAAACAGTTAGCTGTTATATTGATTGCTCTGAAATCCCACATACAAGGTTGTATTTCACATGCTGGACTTCACAGATCTAGAAACCGGCTGGAAATGCAAATCAGTCAGTGTAGGCATGCACGGCAACAAGTGTAGACATGCCAACAAGCAAGCAGGCAGTGGGAGCTCAGGCCCCCAGGAGTGAGAAAAGAGAACTATTTAGCACTGTACGGGAGGCAGACTCAGGAAAGAGTCAATGGAAGGATAGCTAAGCTGTCTGAGAGCCTCACCTACACACTGGCAACATGGCAATGGAGGGCAGAGACTGGTATGTGTAAGCACAAAATACTACCTAATTGTGGGGCAGGTTGAGGGGGGCAGGGGAGGGGGGCCCAGGTAGAAAATCAGAAGCAGCCTGAGTGCAAGCAAGCAGGCACAGTATCAGCAGCAGTGTGTAAACGTGGATCTGTCTGGGCTTGCTCTCAGGGGAAAGGTGGCTACAAGGAGCCCTGAAGCTGGAAGGGACAAAATCAGATGACATTTCAGAAGGGTCTCTGGAATCAAGAAGGTTGAGGTAGCAGGGACTGGAAGTAAGGGTAGTGGAGGTTAACAAAATCAGGTCTCACCAAAGGCAGCAAGGAGAAGGACAGTAGAGGCAGGGGCATGGCAAAGTGGACAGAGAAGGGACAAGAACACCAGCCACAGTGGATACTTGGACAGCAGCCTCAGTGACTGTGTGTTAGAAGGAAGGATTCACATGCTTCAGGAAACCCTCTTTTTCCTTTGCTCGTTTCTCGTTTCTCAGACGCCTATGGACGTGTGACTTTTCAATCTGTGTGTCAAGCATGTTCTTCATCACTGTTCTCTTTAAAGGGACCAGTTTACACTTTTTCTCTTCAGTAACTCTCAGCCTCATGAAACTTGCGTCATGGATACACTATCTATTCGTATCTCTAGACCTGTCTCTTGTACATTAAAAACGTATATAGGTTTTCTCTCCCAAGCATGGGCTTTGGCTTTCTGGAGTGATGCTGCCACCACTGAGAATGTGCACATCTCAACACTCTCCAAGTAACCCCTTGTCCTCCTGTGGTGCTGCCCATCTCACCCAGGGCCTTGTCATTCCAACACTGAAACACACACCCCAGTCCACTATTCGCTCTCTAAATATCTTTACAGAACATTTTCTTTGACTTCATCTTTGAATATTAGGAGTCCTATATGAGGGAGTTTGGATAATTAAGTGCTGGTTTAAATTTCCTTTGGGGCAAAAATTAATTGTGTTGTTTGTACCGTTAGAAAAAAGGGAGCGAGAGAGTAAAAGCTGTGCCATGTATATACTAGCAGCACTGAGTGGATTCAGTGGGTTAAAAAAACACACACAGTTGAGAGGGTGAAGTGGAGGTATGGGAAGAGCTGGTGGGAAGGGAATGAGGGAAGATTTTATTAGAGTACATTGCTTTGTTTTAGATTTTTTTTTATATGTATGAGTATTTTACCTGCATGTATGTCTGTGTACTACTTACATGCCTGGTGCCTGAGGAGTTCAGAAGAGGGAACTGGAGTTACAGATGATTGTGAAGTACTATGGAGGTGTACCTCACTCTACTAGAAGAACAGCAAGTGCTCTTGACCTCTGAGCCATCTCTCCAGCCCATCAAATTACATTGTTTATAGATGTATGAAGTTCTCAATGAATAAATATGTTTAAAAACATCTTAAAATAAAAAGCTGGACATGGTGTCCTATGCCTGTAATCTGAACAGTTAAGGGAGGAGGTCTGCTCCAAGTGTGGGACTACCTTGGACTAACAAGCAAGCATCAGGCCAGACAAGGCTCCGTACTGTGACCCTGACTAAGAAAAAGAGGAACAGGAGGAGGCAAAGAGGAGAAAGAAACCAAACAAAGAAGAAAAAAGACGGGGAAAAAGAAAATCTATTACCTAAGAAAGTAGACAGATCATACCATTTTATATTTTACATTTTCTTAATATTTTCATGATATTTAATTACACATAGGGCTGGAGAGATGGATCAGCAGGTAAAAGCTCATATTGCTTTTGCAGAGGACCCAAGTTTGTCTCAGTACCCAAATGGAGCAGCAAACAACTGAGTGTAGCTGCAGTCCTAGGAGGGTCTGACACCTCCGGCTTCCAAGGACACCTGTTCTCATGTGTACGTAGTCATATACAAAAAATAAAAATAGCACATAATTATACATATATAAATTATAGATGTATAAGTTGGGATCTGAACATAACAGAATCATTCACACTCATCAAAAGTAAGTGGACTGGAAATATGGCTCAGAGGTACAATGCTTATTTACCCTGCATTGGCCTTCAAGGTTCAACTCCCAGCATAGGTGGAGGGGAGCAGCTTATGAATATTCTCCTCTGGAAATCATAGGAACCCTTCAGGGCACTCTTGCATAGTCCACAGAGTAGTCTATTTTTTAATGCCTTTATACTCTTTGCACTCATACTCAGAAAATACTTTGGATTTTATAGGAATAAGTAAAAATTAAAATGTGAAATGTCTGCAGATGTGGTGGTTTGAATGAGAATGACCCCCACAGGCTGGCATGTTTCAATACTTGATTCCCAGTTGGTGGGACTGTTTGGGAAGGACTAGGAGGTGTGGTCTTGTTAGAGGAGGTGTGTCACTGAGGGCAGTTTTGAAAGACTCATGCCATTCCCAGTCAGCTTTCTCTCCCTCTTGCTTGTGAATCAAGATGTGAGCTCTCAGCTGTTCTGGCCAACATGCCTTTGCTCCCCCATCATGGACTCTTAACCCTCTGAAACCATAAGCACAATTAAACGTTTTGTTTTACAAGTTGCATTGGTCATGGTGTTTTCCTGCAGCAATACAAAAGTAACTAAGACAACAGGCATAAGTACCAAAGGGAAATAAAGCCTTAGCTAACTAACGTCATTACGAACTCTCCAAGGAGTCCTGCCAAATTTAGAGTACCTCTGAAAATTGGGGTAGGCTTTTACTCACAGCCAGCTGATGCACACACAAAATGGACAGCCAATCAAGATCTGTGGTGACAAACCAGAGTAGACCTTATACACCTGCCCTGCCAGAAAGTGGTATTATGAGCTGTCTGGATTCCTGGGGACACAGACTTGGCCACCATGCTAGAAAGGAGTTACCTGGGTTGGTCAGCTTCTCCTCCAACTCAGCCTGAGTTGTCACACTCTCAGACTTCGGGGAATGGATAATCAGCACAACAGAACCTGCACAGCTTAGCAGACACCCCAACTTGCCCAAGATGTTGAGTTTTTCCTTCAGAAGATAAGAAGCTAAAATGGACCTTCAATTAAATAAAAGAAATCATTACAGTTTAAATCAAATTATATGACTTGTTTCTGCTAATTAAAGATACTTTATCTAGAAAACTCATACTTTATTTCTAGGTGTATTTTATTTTCATTGAGGTTTATTTTTTAATGTTTTTATTTTTATTTTGGCACTAAGAATCAAATCCAGGGCCCTGCACATGCTTTAACACTGAGCAACATGTACACCCAGCCCATCATTTAGTTTTTACAAATAGAAAAATAAATTTTCCCATCAGAAATTTATTGAAGTTATATTTCAACACAGTTGGGTTTTCATATCATTTTCATGCATAGCTAATATACAGTTTATACTATATTAACTCATATATTGTAGAATATCTTAATTATCTCATAGATATGAAATACATGAGTAGAAGAGAAGTTTTATGATTGACCGAAAAATAAAAATATTCCCTCCTTAGTCATAAAAGTAAACAACACACATACATACTATATATGAAACACACTATATATTTATACACACTATAAAGAAAAATACAAAATGATAACAGTAACTAAAGTATGAAAGAAGGAATATGGATGGTTATTTTTACTAGTACTCAAAACTTTAAAAATATGGCACTGGCTGGGCGGTGGTGGTACAGAGCTAGGCGGGTCTCTGTGAGTTTGAGGCCAGCCTGGTCTACAGAACAAGATCCAGGACAGGAACCAAAACTACACAGAGAAACCCTGTCTCAAAAAACAATATATATATAAAAATAATATATATTATATATAACTGCTTTTTTTAGATAAAAATAATGTATAAATTCATAAAACATCAATGTGTTTCATCTCTTATTTCCCTTTATGTCAGTATACAACCTGAATTGGAAAAACTGGTAATTCCTATATTGTAGCTATCTATGCTGAAGAAATTCAGAACACATGAACATCCAGGAACAGGGTGCAACAGGTTCATGGATATAGTGGATTATGTTCTTTGACATATAAGACCCCAGACAGGATCACCACTGAAGCTAAGACTACAACGTTAATGAAGAGGCAGGAGAAATGTCCCTTACTCTCTCTGAAACGAAATGTCGATGGACAATTAACAGGAAAAAAATGTACCTAAAATTATTTAGTGTGTATCATCATTTGTATTTTTTAGGGGAAAGGAGACAATGAGATAGAATCTCACTGTGCATCCCAAGTTGGCATGGAACTCACAGCACTCCTCCTGCCTTAGGCTGCCAAGTACTGAGGCATGAACTCCTACACTTGGGTAGTTCAGATCATACATGTCTGTCCATGGCTAGGCATTAGAGCACATTCCAGCCTGTGGTATTACTGGGAAACTAGGTCATCGAAAGGGAAGGAAGAGGCCCAGCGTGAATGAGAGGAGAATTGGAGAAAGTAAGGGGATAAATATGACACAACGCAGAAGGGAGGGCTATCCTGGGGAAGCAGGAGAACCAGCAAGGGGAGGGTGGCCTAGAGAGGGTAGTAGGGGGCAGACAAAGAACAAAGTCCAGTGGCAGGTATGTGTGAAAGGATCATTACTCTGGATCCTAACTAAACAAATAGTTTAAAGTACTTAAGAACAAAACCCAGAAAAAAAATTTAAAGAAAAATGAAGGCCAGGTGGTTAGAACTTAAATACTGTCTTCACAGGAGAATGTGGCTGCAGGTGATAACTGACTAAGTGGTTGAAACAAGGCTCCTCTGAGCTCTGGGAGGAGGTAGGTAACAAGTCACAGGTAAGTGAAAGACAAAAAAAAAAAATGTCTTTCACAGATCATCAGTTCACCTTTTCAGCTGCCCTTAGAAAAGCAGATGAACAGGGTGTCCGGGCAAGGTAATGACCCTGGACTCATTAAACTCTCCTTCCGTGGCCATTCTTCCCTAGTTATTTGAAGAAATCCTTAGGGAGGAGGTTAAGACTACATTTATTTTGTAAGAAATGTCTTCAATCATATAAGTGAACTTCTGAGAAATCCTTAACTTGTACTTTGGGAAATAAAGAAAATGAAAGATGATTGGATAGACCAGGGGCAGGAAGGCACAGGTAAGAGACCATAGTCTGAAGGCTCACCATGTCAAAGTACCGCATTCAGGACCATCATTTTCTGAATGCCAACACTGGACATAAAAACCCCTAAGGCTGAAGTCATACCTCCTACCTTATACCACTCTGTGTATAGTATACAGAATACACTGTACTGTACCTGCAGTTCTGTCCTGGAGGCCTAGCAGTCCAGTTTGGAAAATGAACAGCATTACTGACACAGTGTAATAAGAAAAACGTGACTATATCTTAAACCAGACCTGGGGTGGTTTGAATGGCCCCCACAGGCTCATGTTTTTGACCACTTGGTCCCCAGTTGGTGGAACTGTTTGGGAAGAGATTGGAAGGTGTGACCTTGTTGGAGGTGTGACACTAGGGGAGGGCTTTGAGGTTTCAAAAGGCTTGAGCGTTCCCAGTGTGTCTCTCAGCCTCCTGCTTATGGGTCAAGATATGAACTCTCAGCTGTTCCTTCACGGATTCTAACCCTCTGGAATCGAGAGCCAAATTAAACACTGTTTTATAAATTGCCTTGATCAAGGAGTTTTGTCACAGCAATAGAAAAGTAATTAAGATAGGGGCCAATGTTGTTGCCCTAAGAATCAGGAACAAGAGAAGGGAGAGGGTCACAAGATAAAACCAGGCCTAGGTTTGCCTGGGACAACTGCCAGACCATGCCATGGCTGAAAGTGGCTTCCATGAACAAAAGCAGCAGGACAATGAGCCTGGACCACAAGGGCAGATCACCTCCTATCCCACCGCAAAAGACCAGAATGCAATAGGCACTTGTAAAATCTGGTTATTGATGAGTTATGAGTTTCATATACCAAAGTACAAATTTCCTATCATATACATAATTAGAAACAGTTTTCTCCTATTATGAATTTTGTTTCTTGATGGCAACCTGTGAAACATGGTTTTTAAACATTGTGTGTGTGTGTGTGTGTGTATGTGTACACAAGTCCGGGCATGCATTCTATAGTGTGCATTTGGAGGTCAGAGGAAACTTATAGGAGTCTGTTTTCTCCCCGCACCATGTGGACCCCAGGATTGGACTTAGGTCATCCATCAGGTGTGGCCGCAAACCTGATGGCAGTAATGATCAGGTTTGTCTTTACCTGCTCAGCCATCTCATGGGCTGCTTGTTTTAAACGTATTCTTTATCGATTTCATACAAGATACAATGGTATCTTGATTATGTCTACCCCATCTCCATCCTGCTACTCATCTTGGAAATCCCAAACGTGTCTCCCTCCTACCTTCATGTTTCTGAAGCACAGAGGTTTTAATTTTGGTATCTGGTTTATTTTTTTCTTCATGCGATTTTGGAATCATACTTAAATAACCTATTGCCTGATTTTAAAACATATAGTGATTTAAACTGCTGTCTCCCAGGAGTTTGCCAGTTTTAGCTCTCTGATGTATTTTGGGTTACTTTTTGTGTGGTGAGGTAGAGACAACAACCTTAAATATTTACACACTGGTGTCCTGTTCGTTGGCACTGTCTGTTTTGTTTCTTCACTCTGGGGGAGCTGGGGGTCAAATTTAGGGCCTTACATGTGCTTAGAACAACACTGAGGAACGGAGGTGCAAGTAGACACATAGGAGCTCCAGCCCCGGCCCTTGAGCGCCATCTTTTGAAAAGCCCATTCTTTCTTATACTGTTAGTTCAGTGTTTCTGGCAAGAAGTTAACTGACTATGAGTGTATCTTTGAAATCCTAATCCTATTTCACTGATTTGCATGCCTGTCCTTAACCCGGCATTAAGTTTTGATTACTGTAGTGTTTATTCTATTTGAGACAAGGGCTCACTATGAAGTCCAGTCTCGTCTCAATCTTGAAATCCCATGTGTCAGCCTCTCAAGAGCTGGGCTTACAGGCATATATCACAACATCCACCTTGATTATCGGATTTTGAAAGAAGCTTTGAAATTCCTCCAGCTTTCTTTATATTTTCAAGGTTGTTCATCTTCTTAATAGTTTTTTTTCCATCTGCATATAAATTTTAGGGACAGTGTATCAATTTCTATGAAGAATTCAGATAGACTTTGATAGAATTGTGCTGAACCTACAGATTAATCTTAGAGTACAGCCATGGTAATATTATATTTTCTAGTCTGTAAATATGGGCCATTTACTACTACATCTTTAAATTTACTCAGAAATATCTTTTGGTACTGGCACCTGCTTGATGACTGCAAAAGACTTCCATAGTTTTTCAGAGTGTGACTGCCCTTCTTTTGTGAAATTTATTCCTATTTCATTTACTTTGGTGCTACTGGATATGAAAATTTTACTTTTATTAAATACTTTAATATCCATACATACAATATAATATGTTTGGATCCAATATACTCACTATATTCTCTCCTCTCTAATTCCTCCCCATCCCCCCAACTTTTCTCTCCCAATGTCATATTCTCATTTTCCCTCCCCACACACCCCATCTCTCCCTCTCTCTTTTCTCTCTCCCTTTAATTTAATACCAATTGAGTACATTTAACACTGCCTGTATGAGCATATGTATGGGACCTTCACATAGACAGTCTCTCAGGGCCACACTTTTCTGAAGAAAAGTGATTCCACCTCTCCCAACAGCCATCAGACCTGGAAGGTGCTATGCATTCTATAGGGAAAGAAAAATAATAAATGGTCTTACCCAGATGTGAACCCTCTGAACTATAATAATGATTGACCTGGCAGGATATGCCCACTAGGGTAATAGTGGTAAAGATAATGTGGGAGTAACCAACCACTGTCTGTACCACAAGATGAAACTCAAGCCTAGAATAGTTAACTGAAGCAAAACCAAAACAAACAAAAACTGTGTGTGGCTGAAACCATACACCAAAGGGAGTGGCACTGTTAGAGGTGTGGCCTTGTTAGAGAAAATATGTCACTGTGAAGGTGGGCTTTAAGGTCTCATATATGCTCAAGCCACACCCAGTGAGACAGAACACTTCCTGTTGTCTGCAGGATCAAGATGTAGCAGTTCCTTCTCCAGCACTATGTCTGTCTGCAAGCTGCCATGTTCTCCATCATGATGATAATGAACTAAACCTCTGAACTGTAAGCTGCCACCTCAATTAAATGTTTTCCTTTATAAGATTTGCATGGTCATGGTATCTCTTCACAGCAATAGAAAGCCTAACAAGACAAGTGCATCTCCCAATCCTTGGAGGAGAAGCTTCTTTTTACACTGGATGGTGATTAACAGAGATCCATACTGATTAATTGATCATCTGTGGAATACTCAGCTCTAAATGGGACATATGTACCATATCCCCTCCCTCAGAAATCAATGCAGAAGGGAAAGGGGCAGAAAGATTTTAAGAGCCAGAGGGGTTGGGTGTCTACACAGAAACAGGTTTTACCCAACAAAACAGTGCTGTTAACAGCACACATGAACTCTAGTGGTTCTAAATGCCTACACAAGACCTGCACAAAGTCAAGTCAGCCACAATCTCAGCAGGATGGAAGAGGGGCTGATGAAGTCTCACCCAGAAATAAGAGTCAGTTTTCTTCAGGGATTCTGCTACCCATGCTCCAGGAGATGGCCCTACACCCAAGCACATGCAAGCAGCACTCAGTGGACTGGGTGGGTGTTTTAATTTCTTTCTAAAGATTATATGTAGTTAGGAGGAAAACACTGAGGGTCCAGGAGAGGTATAGGAGGGAAAGTGGGGTAGATTTGATCAAAATGCATTATATGCATATATAAAATTCCCAAACAATAGAAATTTTCTTTGCCTTTTCTTTGTTAGAGCTTTTTTTTTTTTGCTTTGTTTTGTTTTTGTTGTTGTTTTGTTTGTTTTTTTAAATTGGGAATTAGAAATTCATGTTTTCTTCTTGAAACAGTTTCGGTAGGCTCTCTAGGAATGTGTCCATTTCTCCTAACAATCTGATGGCATATAATTATTTTCATTTCTGTACAGTTGTAGAAATGTCCCTACTTTATTTCAGGTTTTAGTAATTATACTCTTATCTGAGTCCTTTTTCTGTTGCTATAAGTAAGTATACCAACTAGGTAATTTACAGAAAACAGGTTTATTTAGGTCAGTTCTGTAGGTTGAGGGTCCAAGGGCATAGCACTGGGATGTGCTTAGCATCTTCCTCAGAGAGCACAGTGGAGGAAGTCACAGCAGGATGGAGCTCAAGCTCAGGTCCTTCCCTGCTGTGGGATGTTCTGTATGGCAAATATGTTAATAAATAAAACACTGATTGGCCAGTAGCCAGACAGGAAGTATAGGTGGGACTAACAGGAGAATTAAGGGAACAGGAAGGGAAGAAGGAGACTGCCTGGAGCTGCCGCCAGGACAAGGAAGATGTAAGGTACCAGTAAGTCACGAGCCACATGACAAAGTATAGATTAATAGAAATGGGCTGAATATAAAAGTAAGAGCTAGACAATGATAGGCCTGAGCTAATGGCCAAGCAGTTTAAATAATATAAGCATCTGTATGTTTATTTTATAAGTGGGTTAAGGGACTGTCGGGGCTTGGCGGGACCCGGAAAGAAAACTCCAGCTACATTTCCCTCTTACAAAGCCACTGATGCAGTCATGGGAACTGCCCTCCTGACCCTGTCTATACAACGTGTTTTCATCTCATTCACATCCTCTGCTGTCATCATGGGCATTCAGTATTTTACCTGTTTGTTTTTCTGCATATGGGTGTTATAACCCGCATGTATATCTGTGAATCATGTGCATGCCTGGTGGCTATGGAGGCCAGAAGATAGTGTCAGATCCCTTGAGACTAGAGTTATGGACAGCTGTGAGCCACCATGTGGGAGCTGGGAACCAAACTGCGTCCTTTGGAAGAGCAGCCAGTGCTCTCAACTGTGGAGCCATCTCTATAATCTCTCACTTTTCTCCTGTTAAGTTTGGCTATGCATATTCTGAAGTTGTTTTATGTGCACATTTTGTTTAACTGTTATATTTCCAGATGAACTGGCCATTTTATTATAAATAGTCCTTCAGCAACATTTTTTGTTGTTGTTGTACAATCTTGCTTTGTCTGGTAGATAGCTCTTACTATACCTTCCTTTTAAAATTTTTTTAAACATTTTCTGGAGGAGGCATGCATGTCAAATGTGGGTTCCAGGGATTTCACTTGGGTCATGTGGCTTTGTGGTGGGTACCTTCACCAGCCCCTGTGTCCTCTTATAGCAACCTGTTTATATTGCTGAACATATCAGTTGATTTGTTTATGTCTAGAGAAACTTTGGGGAGGGGTCGATGCTAACAGCATGTGGTCAACAGCGGCCAGGGATGCCATTAAACAAACTACAGTATACAGACAGCTTCCCTCAGTCCACCAACAAAGAAATGTCTGGCCTCATGTGGCAACAGCGCCAAGGTTAAGAAACCCTGATAACAGAAAGTCAAGCATAGAAAAAGTAAGGTAAAACAGCCACAAGAGCTGTGTTTGTCTGAAGAAGGCCTTTGGCATTACTTAAGATGATTTTCTGTAATTTGGAAATTATTTCCAAATAAGTTTGTTAAAACCTCTATTTGAAGTATATTGTAATGATTACTTTATCATGTATTAAACTGTTGCATAAAACTGGACCTATTTTTTTGGGGGGGGCTCTCTGTTCTATTCAGAAATATAAACTGGTTTTCTTTCCTGTATCATATTCTTTTCTGTTCTTTGTAAATCCAGCCATTCACCCATTATCAACAGAACTTTTCATAAACCATGCACACATATACTTCGTCATCTTTGCTTTCTTCCAATCTAATTTGATTTATCTATTTAAAAAAAAGCTCAATAGTATATTGCTTGAAGTGTGCACATAGTCCTTATACTTCATTGGGTGAATAATACCTCTTGCAGAATTATTGAAGCAGTGGGTTACCTAACTATGAAAGGGCATGAGGATTGATGTACATATTAAATGTGCAATGTTCAAAGATCATAGAATCAGTTTATCTTCCATAGAAACACACTGGGAAAGCTGAGGATTGATTCAGGCATAAGCACAGTTCCTGTGCTCCCAGACTTTCTGGGACACCCAAAATACAAAGTGACATCAAGCGACATTAATAGCAAGCATATGTATGGATAAGAACAATGTGGTAAAAACCTATTTTCAAAGCTACATGTGAAAAAAAAACCAGTTGAGGTTTTTAGACCATGAATCTTTTTTTTTTGAGATTTTTATTTTTATTGTATGTGTATGAATGTTTGCCTGAATGTAAGCCTACACACCATGTGAATGCAGTGTCATCAGACGGCAGAACACTGCTAAAGATGCCCCGAAACTGGACTTGCAGGTGGTTCTGAGCAGCCATGTAGGTGCCCAGAACTGAGCTCTGAAAGGGCAGCAAATGCTCTTAACTGCTCAGCCATCTCTCCGTCCCCTAGACCACAGAATCTTAAAATGAATTTAAGGTAAATAAATACATTTATTTCAGAGACTCTTCTCTGCGAGGATTGAGGTCTGGCTGGCTGAAGCCAACATACTCATGAGATGAAACAGCTCTTATTTCTCTTCTATACTGCTTATTAATCTATTATCCTTTTTGTTGTTGTTTTTTTGAGACAGGATTTCTCTGTACAGCCCTGGCTCTCCTGGATCTCGCTCTGTAGACCAGGCTGGCCTCGAACTCAGAGCTCCACCTGCCTCTGCCTCCCGAGCGCTGGGATTAAAGGCTGAGCCGCCACCACCACTATTACCCTGTTTCCCACTAACAGCATCTTCAAAGGTACAACAGAACATCAGTATCTTAGCAACAGGTTACGCTGATATAGTCAGTAAAGGTCTGTAAAAACATCTTTCTAGTAAGTCAAGTGTTTGGATGTGGTTTGGTTTGGATGTGGATGCTGAAATTTGATTTGCCATTTTAAAAGATTACATAACTAAAAGGGATTAATGCAGCTCTCACAAGACTGGACTAGCTGCCACTGAACGAATTGTTATAACGTGGATCTGCTCTATGGGTGGCCCCACTGGCTTTCTGCCAAGGAAAGAAGTAGTTTGTAGGCCTCACAAATGGGGTTGCTTGGAGCTGGAGAGACACAGCTCAGCGGGTAGGAGCACATGCTGCTCTTCCAGAGAACGGGAGCTCAGTTCCCAGCACTGGCAGGCAGCTCACGACAGGAGATCCAACGTCCTCTTCTGGACTTCCAGAGCGTCTGTGCTCACATGTGTACATACCCACACACAGACTACACATATACACATAATTAAAAATAAAAAATAAATCTTTATCCAGCTATATAACTTTAATCTTAGCACCTGAGACATAGAGACAGACAGATCTCTACACATTCAAGGACAGCCTGGTCTACATAATGAGTTCCAGGACAGTCAGGGCTACACACTCAAAAGAAAAAAAGAAAAGAAAAAAAAAGGGGGGGGGCTGCCCAATCTTGTACTTGTAGCCTCTAGAACTGTGAATCAAAATTAAAACCTTGTTTCTTTTTAAAATAAAAAAAAAATCTATTCTCAGCCATTTTGTTACAGCAAAGAAAATGGCCTAGGTCACCGAGTTAATAAAGAGGGTGATTTTGACAGCTGGCACTCTTTAAATTTTTACCCCTCTCCACAACTGGGTAACTGGGGAGTAAGACTGCTCTTATTCCTAGTCCCTGGAGCCCTGACTTCTTGTCACAAACCACGAGACTCTAAGTTGAGTGTGCAAGACCCCATTTAGATCACCCCTAGCCACAGTGATCCCCCAAGTCATCACTCATGATGAAGAGCAGCCGTGCGCTGGACTGTGATGACAAACCCTCTTCCACACGCACTGATGCCCGCATGTCATGCATCCCACCTTCTGTAGCTTACTGGAATGAAAGGGGAGAACGCCTGTCCAGCAAGGGATGCTAAGCACCCACATAAAACACAAACTGACATTTTATACCAAGATTTCTCAGAATACCACGAATGGTATTAGGAAGACTCTAGGTTCTAAGATGTTTTCCAGAGCAAAGCCCAGGAGAGTAAACATCAGCAGATTCACTGATAACCATGAATAAACTAGAATTCAAAATACAATAAAGTGAGCTCTTTACATAGAAATACATTTAAAGAATGCTGGGTGTGGTGTTCCATGCCTTTAATCCCAGCATTTAAAGAGTTAAAATGGAAATATGAAATCTTAAGTACAAAAGACCTAACTTCATCATCAATTTTATTTTTTTTAACAGAACATTTATAACAAGTTTTTTTCCTATGTAAGTTGAATATTAACTATCAAAACAGAATGTCAGTTCTCACCCAAATGGTACTCCAAGGGCACCCAAGGGAGTCACCAGGACTGTAGGGACCGCAGTGTAAGCTAGGAAGTTTCCAATCTGGCCAACAGCCACTGTTGAGAGAATCACAAGGACACCACTTACTATTACCAAGCTCCCTTATCAGCGATCAAGAGTTTGCATGAGCCGGGCAGTGGTGGCTCACACCTTTAATCCCAGCACTCAGGAGGCAGAGGCAGGCGGATCTCTGTGAGTTCGAGGCCAGCCTGGTCTACAGAGCGAGTTCCAGAAAGGCACAAAAGCTACACAGAGAAACCCTGTCTCGAAAAAAACAAAACAAAACAAAACAAAAAAAACAAAAACAAAATTAAAAGAGTTTGCACGTTTCTGTTCCAAAAGGGTTTCTTCTTTT
This sequence comes from Peromyscus eremicus, assembly GCF_949786415.1. Lineage (NCBI taxonomy): Eukaryota > Metazoa > Chordata > Mammalia > Rodentia > Cricetidae > Peromyscus > Peromyscus eremicus. Next base: position 142,923,641 of record NC_081416.1, on the reverse strand, counting down.
GCATCCTTTCTGAGAAAGCGAATCCACATGTTCACACATCCCAAGGGCAGAACTTCACTGGTCTGGGAGTACTCTCAACTCTCTATGGAAATGCTCAGCATTCCCACAGTAACAAGTACAATACTGAATATATTTCCATTCTTTAAATTCTATCTCAAACTATTTTTACTTTTACATTCTTATTTATTTATTTATTTGCCAAAATTTAACATCAAAGTACTACATGGGGTACCATGTAATGCTTGGGCACATACATGTGCTGTATACTATTTCAGTCACGTTAAACATAACTACCTACTCAAACATTTCTCATTGTTTTATGGTGCCAACACTCAAAATGCGTTCTCCTATTTTTATGATATACATAGTAGTTTCAGTACCTACAGACACTATGTATATGTAGATGGAAGAAGCATTTTCTCAGATTAAACTGATACGTGGTTGGAAAAGTATACCTTGAAACCTGTAAATTCACAGGAGTCCACATGGACTCCAGCCAACCTATAAAACACCCTCCCAAGGACTTATGCACACATAGAGCTGTCTATCATTCCTAGGCATCTAGCTGTAACAGATGTAGTAGCACATCAAGGAACCTTAATGCTTTTACCTGTAACTTAACACCCAGGGATCAATCTGTCCTCAACAAGTTGGGCAGAGTTTCCCAACTGCCTTCAAGCGACCTTGGACCCACTCCAGTGTGAGAAGCTGGCCAGGGCTGGGTGATACAGGACTCCGGGTGCTCCACTTAAACAGAGCTTAAAAGGGGATTCCCCAATGAGCTGCCTCAGCCTCAGCTATGAAGCACTGGCTTAAAAGACAGTATATGACAAGGCACATGGTTTTAAAGAAATTATAGTTTTTTATTTATTTTAAATTATGGCACATGATCTCTGATCTGCCCTTTGAGTCGAGAAACTTCTTAGTTAAATCATCTGTGCTTACGAAGCAAGACTGAACATGGTGTTGCACCAAATGCATCAGCTCTGCTACCGAGGATGGAGAAACTGCTTTCATTTCTCCACACCCAGGGCACCGACCTGGTGGGCAGCTGGAGCCTCGGCCGTCTTCTCCCAGGTCAGTGTCCACACTTTCTCATCTACTCTCTCCCAACAGCGAAAGGACAGCTGGCAAAGACAGTGGGTAGCAGGGAGGACCTGCAAAGCCACACTCCTCTTGCCCCTTCCAGCCCCTCACAGATGCATGACTGACTTTGGAAATAAATGAAAAAGACCAGAGTCTTTACTATACAAACCACTTACTTGCAATTGTGCCGGCCCACCACACGATGTCTGTTAAGTAGGAAGTACCTATAAGAAAATGAGAAGAACATCAGAAAAGCAGGTTTATTAGTGGGATGGGGGGGTGTTTTGGGGTTTTGTTTGTTTTTGTTTGTTTGTTGTTTTTTTTTTTGTGTGTGTGTGTGTGTGGTGTCTCCACACGTCTGTAGGGGTGTGCACACCTGTGCACCTGTTTAGACTAGAGAAGGGAATCAAGTATCCTGCTTTATGGTTCTTATTTGCCTTATTTCCTTGAAAGACAGTCTCGTCCAAAACCTAGAATTCAATTTTTTGCTAGGCTGGTAGCCAGCAAACCCCAGCAATTCACCTGTCCCTGCTCTGGGGTTACAGACACTCATGAAGCCATTCCCAGATTTCTACATGGGTGCTACGATGTGAACTCAGGAGCCTCAGTGATTGCACATCAAACAGTTTTACCTACCGAGGCATCTCTCCCGCCTTTGGAAGCAGATTTATATAAACTATATATGGGAGCTGGAGAGATGGCTTAGAAACTAAGGGCACTTACTGCTCTTGCAGAGAACCCAAGCTCAGTGTGTAGCCCCCGCACCAGGCAGCTCACAACTGTCTGTAACTCCAGCTTCAGGAGATTTAACACTGCTCCAGTCTCTGGAGACACCTGAACATGCCATATCCTCATACACACACACACAATTAAAATTCGTTTTAATCTTTTTTAAAAAGCTATAGATGTCACCAAGTAAGAGATTTACAATGACACGTAGGAGAGACATCTTCATATGAAAACTAAATAATAATAATAAAAAAGTGTAACTTGCTTATTCACTTCCTAAGGTATCTTTATCAATGGGTGAGAAGCCACTAGAAGTAGGAGAGTTGTGTTTGGGTGTTTTGTTTTGTTTTCTTAACCAATACCGGCTGATCCCAAAGATAAACAACTTGCTCATACATTGATTTTCTTTGGCTAAATAAGTCACTACTTAAAACACAAATATTCTTGGGACTTACTATCCTATTCTCCTGCCTCATGGGGACTTTTAATTTTAAAATTGTATTTATTATTGCTGTGTATAGGGTTATTTTTTCCTCAGACCCTAACCCTAGGGAGATTGTCAGGTACAGAGGAAACTCCATTTCCCCAAACTGTGGCTGTTAGACTGAAGTCAGCATTCCTCAGGAACTTTGAAGCTGGCTCCCCTCTACCAAAAGAAGCCATTTCCCTTATCCCTGGCAGAAGGGATATATGGCTACCTGTGGTGTCTATCAACATACCAAAGCGCATGGTGGCCTCCAGGCTCCCTCAGTATCTCAAGTACCTGTTACACATTTGGAGTCCAGGAGCCTAGACCTGCTCACCTCCTCCCCGACCCTGAACTTTTCCAGCTCAAAGGCTTCCCTCCCCTCTCTACTCCTTGTCACCCTGCTATTTTGGCTATGCTCCCTCTTTTGCCCAAGTTCTCTTTGCCTCCCTCTCTCAGTCTCCCTTGCTCCACTCTGTCTGCTGGCCATGCTCAGTTTCCTACTTTATCTCTGTGCTCTGGACTCTTGCAAAGGCCTCCGGCGGTTCTCTCCCTCATAGCTACAATAAAAACCTTACTCTTAACCAAACCATGGAGCGGTCATGCTGTCAGTTTATACAGTGATGTCTTATAACCTGGGAAATTATCTCCATATCTTTAGGTTAGTGTGCTGCCTACACTAAATGGTCAGGAAAATTTGAGAAAGGTAGCCTACTACACAGCAAAAGGAAGGAAGGCCTAATGGTAGGGAAGTGGGGAGCAAAGTTAGTTAGGTGTCACCAGGTAGTGTCAGCAGGCAGATGTTGGGAATATTAATAAAAACAAGCCCAGAGCCAGGTACTGGGGTGAACGCTGAAAGATCAGAGAAATAGAACAAGTCACAGCTAACCTCGCCTTGCCAATTCCTCAGCTGATCTTGTTTCCTCAACTGGAAGCCTCTGTGTCCTCATCCGAACGGATTTCAGCTGAACTGCTGATCAAAAGCCTAAAGGCTTAAAAAGGTTCTAGTTCCTGGTCCTCACACCTTATATACCTTTCTGCTTCCTGCCATCACTTCCTGGGATTAAAGGCATGTGTCACCATGCCTGGCTGTTTCCAGTGTGGCTTTGAACTCACAGAGATCCAGATGGATCTCTGCCTCCAGAATGCAAGGATTAAAGGCATGTGCTACCACTGCCTAAACTTATGTTTAATATAGTGGCTGTTCTTTCTCTGACCCCCAGATAAGTTTATTGGGTGCACAATATATCAACCACATGTCTCCCCCCGCTCTGTGTGTGTGTGTGTGTGTGTGTGTGTGTGTGTGTGTGTATGTGTGTGTGTGTGTATGTGTGTGTATGTGTGTGTGTGTGTATGTGTGTGTCTGGAAGTCCATTATTTTCTCTCCCCGTAAGTCCCATAGATTAAACTCAGGTCTTGCAGCTTGCAATGCATGTGCATTAAGCCAATGAGTCATCAGGAGTTCTCATGGGGACTTCTGCAGTTGGAGCAAATAAATCTTCCATTATGAAATGGCCAAGGATGGGATGCTGTGGTTTAAATATGAAATGTCCCCCAAAAGATCATGTGTTTGGACACCTGGTCCCTGGCTTCTAGTGCTGTTGGAGAAGTGAAGCCTTGCTGGAGGAAGTGTGTCACTAGGAGTGGGTCTGAAGTTGAACAGTCTGGCTCTCTGCTCCCTGACTGCAGCTACATGCTGCCTCAGGCACCTGCAGCCATGTCTCTTGTGACATGATGGACTGGATTCCTTCTTAAACTGTAAGGCTTATGAAATAAACTCTCCATTAAGTTGTTTCTGGAAAGGAATTTGGTGACATCAAGTAGCAGAGCAGCTAACAGCAAGGATCACCCACAATGCCACTGTTGCCCACAGCAGGAATCCTGTGAATGAAAAAGATGACTGAGGGTAGAGGGACAGATCCCAGAGGTACCAGGACAAATGTATGAAAGAAGCATTATTGGAAGCATTATTGAGGGGAAATGGGAAACAGGAAACTTTCTTGAACACTGGGTACATAGGGAATAAAACTACATCATCACAAAGAAAGCACAATACGGCTTGGTGGTGGCACACATCTTCATCCCAGCACTCAGGAAGCAGAGGCAGGTGGATCTCTGTGAGTTCCAGGACACAGAGAAACCCTGTCTCAAAAAGAAAGAAAGAAAGAAAGAGAGAGAGGTGGGAGGGGGGAGAAGGAAGGAAGGAAGGAAGGAAGGAAAGAAGGAAGGGAGGAAGGGAGGAAGGGAGGAAGGGAGGAAGGGAGGAAGGAAGGAAGGACAGTACATAGATGACCCATAACGGTAACAGAGGCCCGATCTTGGTCTCTTCTGGAACCTGGACCTGGGCCTAGCTCTGCCTCATTTCCAAGTTCGATTGTCTCTCTCATCTAAGGAACTGCCTCTTTTCCCATGCCATGTGGCTTTGTCCAAATCACCGTTTGCAGACACAAAACCCTGGCAGTTTCAGCAGACGTACTCTGAACCCAGCTCTGCACCTGAAACCTCAGACAATCAGGCAGCTGGGAGGGAAGCAGGAAAGGCTACAAACGCTCTCATCCTCCACAGGAGTACCTACCATAGCACTATTTTCTCCTTCCTCACAGACTTGGAAATGACGGGAAAGTCCCCACGGAATGCCTGGTCAAAGTCCGGGGAGTCCAGACGCAAACACTCTTTTCTCATCTCTCCCTTCCATGGTGCCCAGGTTTGGTTCCTACTGCTATGATAAAGACCACCACCAAAACCAACATGCAGAAGAAAGCTTACTTGGCTTACATTTCCCAATCAAAGTTCATCACAGAGATATGTCAGAGCAGCAACTCAAGCAGAAACCTGAAAGCAGGCACTGAAGCAGAAGCCAAAGAGGAACACTGCTTCCTGATTTCCTCTTCAAGGCTTAGTCAGCCTGCTTTCTTATACAACTAAGGACCACTTGCCCAGGGATGGCACCCGGCAGTGGGCTGGGCCATTCCACATCAATTATTAATCAATAAAGATTATATATAATAAAATATATTATTAAATATATATTAAAATAATATAAGAAATGTTATACAGACTTGCTTACAGGCCAATCCGATGGAAGAAGCATTTTCTCAGATTAAACTGATACGTGGTTTGGAAAAGTATACCTTGAAACCTGTAAATTCACAGGAGTCCACATGGACTCCAGCCAACCTATAAAACACCCTCCCAAGGACTTATGCACACATGGAGCTGTCTATCATCCCTAGGCATCTAGCTGGTCACATGGCCGACAAAGATGGTGATGTCACATGCCAGCCAGGGTGGCAGCCCTTATGTGAGGGCAGCATAGTGTTGCTGAATGGCAGCCACATGGCTGCTTATGGTCCCCAATGCTACAGCATCCTCTGAGTAACACCACAGCCCCACACTTTCTCTTACACCACTAGTATTCACTTGTTCACCCCTGCTCGTTCTTCCTTCCAGCTTCCAGGAGGCACAATGGGAATGACCGGGAATGGCAGACTCCTGTAGAACTCTGGGCCAGCAGTTCTCACCTGTACCCTCCACTTGAGATAATTCTCCAAGATGCACTCCTGGCCCAACATTGGGGACAGGGGCTTCAACCTTGGCACCTGCAGCTTCCCAGCAGCTGCCTGCTTCCCATGCTGACACTACTTGGTGAATCCTAAATGACTTTGCTCCCCATACCTTTAGGCTTTATTTACTTCTGCTCTGTCATAGGCTACATTCCTCAAATTCTCCTGTCCATTTACTGTAGGCAATGCTAACATAAGGATATGGAGATAATTTTCCAGGAAATAAGACATCATCTTAAGGGTGAGGTCTAAGGAAAACATTCTGCTCACGTGCATTAAATGGCCATCTAAAAGCAAAAGCCTTAGTCATGCATTCAAGCAAGCTTCTCTGAATCTAGCATCTACTAACTCAAGAGTGGGTGAGTATTCCATCCAGGTGGAAGAGTCTCAGCGCAGAGACATCCCAAAAGAGAGAACAATTTAAGCAACTGCTTCAACCTTTTACCAAGGCAAAAAGTAAACCCAGAAGAACTGGAGATTAAAATTTCTAACTCACTGCAACTATGGTTATGCTCACCCAGAGATGCCCAGGGTTCAAATGACAAAAAAGAGGACATTTTAACCATCAGATCTCCTTGAGGACTCGAGTAAACAAAAGGAGCATTGTTTTCCCATTTCAGAAGCTCTGGTACTTGTCTCTCCCTCCTCAGGATCTTTATGGGAAATCTGCCTTCATTTCCCTTGGACATTACAACACATCTTCAGTAAGCGAAGTAAGTTTGATCCTGAGAACATAAAGCAAAAGGAGCTAACATTTTACTGTGACCTCAAAATAAGCTCATGATTGGGAAATTCAGCCAAAGGATGTAAGTTTAAACTACAGCAATATTCTGCAGCAAAAAAAAAAATTCCTAGTGTGTAGGAGTCAAGGGAAATGGTCTGAACTGTCATATGTTCAGGCCCTCATGGCTCTCTACGAGGAAAGGGGGCTATGTAATACAAAAGTAAAAGATGATCCCTGTTGTATCCAAACCCTATTTTTCAAAAAGAACACCAGAGGATAGAAACCCTGTCTCAAAACAAACAAACAATGGACAACAGGACTCAAGGTGAAACATCTCCCATTCCATACAGGCTCACCCCTACCTCCATATTCTATTTATTCCAAGTTACCAGCAAAAAATGGGAACAAGTCCTACAGGCCATACAAAGAGTGGAGCTTCCTATCAGCCATCCTCTTCTGTGCCTATGGCACTCCTGTTGTGGAATATTAGTTGAAGATGTGTTACATTGGTTTATGCTGTGGAATATTTGTTTAATGATGCAAAGATGCACTGCATTCATTCATGTTGCATTTGTTTAACTCTGTGAAGCTGTGTTACTGTGCCTGTCTGAAACACCTGATTGGTCTAATAAAGAGCTGAATGGCCAATAGTGAGGCAGGAGAAACAATAGGCGGGGCTGGCAGGCAGAGAGAATAAATAGAAAAAGAAATCTGGGAAGAGGAGATCAAGGGAGAAAAAGGGAGTAAGAGGCTGGGCAGTGGTGGCACCTGCCTTTAAGTCCAGCACTCAGGAGGCAGAGGCAGGCAGATCTCTGTGAGTTCAAGACCAGCCTCGTCTACAGAGCGAGTTCCAGGACAGGCTCCAAAGCTACACAGAGAAACCCTGTCTCAAAAACACAAAACAAAACAAAAAAGGAGTAAGAGAGAGGACACCAGGGGCCAGCCACCCAGCAGCAAGCCATGGAGTAAGAAGTAATGAAAGGTATATAGAATAGAGAAAGATAAAAGCCCAGAGGCAAAAGGTAGACAGGACAATTTAAGAAAAGCTGGCTAGAAACAAGCCAAGCTATAGGCCAGGCATTCATAAGAAAGAATAAGACTCCATGTATTTGGGAGCTGGGTGTCAGGCCCCCAAAGAGCCAAAAGAATAAGAAACCACTAGACACTCCCTTTAAGAGAAGTGTCTAGACCAGTGGTGAAAGTTTGAGTCCTTTCTCAACCACAGATCTCCAATACAAGAAGCTAGGGATCATTTCTGAGGAAGATCCCAATTTTCTAGTTATTTCTAGACCCTAATTTTAGCTTATAACCTTACATGGAGAAACCTACACTTACACCTGCTTACTTGGATATCCCTGAGGGAAAACAGAGAATCTTGGAGGAAACTTTAAATGTATGCGAACAATTTATTTGGTAAAGTTCTAACATCCACCTCCCAGACCAGGAAACCACTAGCTGGGATTCTAATTCCTCATCAGGGAATCATAGGTATAGGCAGATGATAGAAAAACCTTGTTGCAGGAATGAAAAGTTAAATAACCATGACAACATCAGTGAAGATACTTGCAGAAAGGAAGAAAACCCTGACCTATTTCCCAGCGGGCTAACTAAGGTTTTCAGGAATTCACCAACATGGACCCTATATTCTTCACAGTATAAGCTCTTCTGGGTCAACATTTTATTATCCACCAGCACCAGACATTAAAGAATGCCTCAGAAACTAAAGATGAGAGCACAGAACCCTCACACTTAGCTGTTGGACATTTCTCTCTTCATGTTCAACAGCCAAGATCTAGAGGAAGACCAAAAGGAACAGATGATTACACTTGTCCCTGAAGGCACTGGCTAGATCTATCCAAAAGACCCACATAAGCTCAGAGATTTCGGGGGGGGGGGAGGGAGAGGGAGAGTCACATATCAGATATTTACATTACATTTACATTACAGTAGCAACATTACAGTTATGAAGCAGCAACAAAATAATTTGATGGTTGGGGGTTACCACAACATGAAAAGCTATACTAAAGGGTCAAAGCATTAGGAGAACCACTGGTTTACCCTGAACCTAGGTTTGTTTATTTTGCTTTTGAATAAAAAGACCAAATTACTGGAGCTTTCCAGCAGTATATGAAGACAACCCTCTACCAAGAGTTCAGAAACAGGCCCCATATTTTGCTACATTGTTAGAAATAAACCTTAGAGCCTAGTTTTGGCAAAAGGAGCCATTCTACAATATGTAGATGATGTTTTAATTTGTACTAGAGAAAGCTCAGACCAAGTTACCACCAAATACCATCAAAATTCTAAACCTTTTGACCTTTCAAATCCACCAGATATTGAATAATAATAAGAAGAAGGGGCTGGAGAGATGGCTCAGAGGTTAAGAGCACTGACTGCTCTTCCAGAGGTCCTGAGTTCAGTTCCCAGCAACCACATAGTGGCTCACAGCCATCTGTAATGAGATCTGGTGCCCTCTTCTGGCCTGCAGGCATACATGCTGTATACATAATAAATAAATGAAGGATGAGGAGGAAGAGGAGGAGGAGAAGGAGGAGGAGAATGCTTAATTCAAGCAATCCTTTAATCAGATAAAGTGTGCCCTCATAGAAGCCACAGTGCTAGGCATACTCAATCTCCAAAAGCACTCTCTGTTATTTGTTTCAGAAAAGCAATCTTTTGGTATTGATTGAATATATAAAACAGGACTGAGACATGTGGCCTAATTTTCAAAGAAACTACACATCCAAGCATCAGAATTCCCACCCTATCTAAAAGCTATGGTCACTGCAACACTATTAGTTGAAGAAGCTTCTACAGTGTAGTACCTACACTGTCTTTGTGGCTACCATTAGAAGTCCTCATACCCCAAGAGGTAAAGGATATATTAGAACTAAAGGAGCACTAATGGTTGACCAGAAGTAGACTTAAAATAATATCAAGCAATTGTCCTTGACAACCTAGAGGTAACTATTAAAATGGTGACAGTCTGAAACCCCTTCTAATCTGGCATACCTGGGTATTGAAATGATCTCACTTGTGTCAACTAGATTTATTTGAATGATCAGCTGCTGGATAATGCAGAAGAGATATAGTTGTGTTTTAAATGGAGAGTGTAAGACAACATATGCAGTGGTCAGCTAGAGAGGAGTAATTGATACCTCCCTATTACCACCTTCCACCCAAGCCCCAAAGGCAGAACTAATAGCCCTAACAAGGAAACTCATTCTAAAGAAAGGGAAGGGGAAATAACATCTACACTGATTCAAAGTATGCCTTCATGACCTTACATGTGAACTCTGCATTTGGAGAGAGTGTAGACGGTTAATAACTAACAATCTGTCCATAATACATGAACAATAAATACTACATCTAGTGGAAATCATTCAACTCCTAAATAAGTGGTATTTGTCCAACTGCAAGAGCTATCAGGACATGTTTAATGATACCCAAGGAAATAGGCTGACCAAAAGAGAGGCAAAAAAGGTAGCCTTACAAATCCCCCAAGAATTGACACGTCCCTTCCAAACACATACGTGCAGCCAGAGTGTATATCCCAGGAGTTGGAAAGGGCTGTCACAGAGAACAACCACAGGGAATCATGCATCTCTGTGGGGAATAAAATACTATTACTCCAGACCCTAGAGTAGAAAATAATCAAGGGAATACATGACTCAGGAGAGATGCCGCTTTGGGCATGGTAATTTAACTGTTCCAGAGATGAAGACTGACTGTCTGAAGACGGTGTCTGAAGCCCATGCTGTCTGCATACAGAACAACTGTCCTCTGGACTCCTTGAGCCAATTCACATGTGACGCACTTATACAAGGAAGGACTAGAAAACAAATGTGCCCTCTGGAGCCAGCTTCAGGAACCTGCTGATGTTGGTAGACACGGTCACTGGCAGGAAACACACTTTCCCCACTAGGACTACAAAGGCTGCAAAGGCTGCAAAAGGAGCAAAAGGACTTCTAAAAGAAAGTACCAAAGGCTTTGCCTTCATACTCATTACGGAGCACAACGGACTGTCTTTTATATCAGAGAAGACCTGGTCTATATTGAATTCCTGGGAACTAAAAACTATCTATACTCCATGAAGGCCACAGCTCTCTGGCATATTTCAAAGACCAAAATATTAAACTGATCCTAACAAAACTTTGCCAAGAAACCTCTTTTTAAAAACAATGACTAAAGCTGTTGTCCATTGCCCTCATGAGACCTGGAACAGCTCCAAACTCTTAATGCCAGCCTCAGTCCCTGTGAGTGACAGGGAAGGCCTTTTAGTCTTATATCCTGAGGCCAATCACAACATGTAACATTTAATAATACATAATTATATACGTTATATTTAAACCTAGGGCCTACAGGAAAGTGGAAGCAAAATTATATCCAGCTCCAAAGACTGGGCCACAAAAAGTGTAGTCCCTGAGGACCAGATCCTCCATAAAACCTGGAAAGAAGAACCAATGAAATTATTGGGTCCTCTATAGAAGGGACCTTGCCTTCTATGTACTCTCAAGGCTGTCAAAATTCTAGAAATCATCAACTGGGATCTGTCTCCAGGATAAAATTAGTAACCTCAACCAAGAAGTCCCATATGAAGACTTGGAGACAATCAACTATCTCCAACTTTCCTCAATGAACATAGGTAAGTAACACCCTGATGACCACTCACTCAGGCATTCTGAAATGCTCCCAGTCTGTAGGAATCATATGTGTAGGAATCATAACCCTGAACCAATGCATAAGAGCTTGTGTGCTCTAAGACAGAATTGTGGTGATATATTGTGTACCAAATAAAGCTTGCCTGAAAATCAGAGGACAGAGGCAGCCACTAGATTAAACATAGAGGCCAGGCAGTGGTGGCACATACTTTTAATCCTAGCACTGGGGAGGCAGAGATCCATTTGGATCTCTGTGAGTTCAATGCCACCCTGAACTACATGACATTGATTCAGTCTAGGAGAGAAACAGAGCCAGGTAGTGGTGGCACACACCTTTAATCCCAGTACTTGGGAGTTACACACCTTTAAACCCAGCACTTAAGATCTCATGCCTTTGCTACCACTGTTTGGGAAGCACACATGCTTCCCAGCACTATGAAGAAAGTGAAATAGCTAGGCAGAGAAAGGCATATAAGGCATGAGGAGACAGGAAAGAGCCCTCTTTCAGCTGAGGACTCAGAGGCTTTCAGTTAGAGGATTTGTGGAGATAGGATCTCGCCTTCCATTCGGCCTAAGGATTCGGTAGTGTTGAGAAGTTTCTCTAGTGGCTTGTTCCTTTGTCTCCCTGATCTTTCAGCACTTACCCCAATATCTGGCTCCAGGTTTTTATTATAAGGCCATTTAGGATTCGTGCAACATAGAATAATTTCTCCTGCTCCTCTTTCTACAGGAATAAGCCACCTTAGTTAGCATTTTAAATAAGATGGCCAACCTCACCAACTCCTCTCATTTTTGGCTTTGTCCTACCAGAAACAACTACCCTTTAGAAGCCCACCAATTGGTACAGAGGAAGTGGCCCTATATACATACTTTGTATATACTGTATTCTGTTAAACAACCATTAACAGAAGGGTAGAAGTAGCCAAAGTATCCAGCCTTCCTCAAAGATTCAGGAACAGCTCCCCTGTTTCCACTACAGCACTAGAAAAAGATCAAAGGGACCTAATTTGGTCACAAGAAGCCACTGTACAACATGTAGGTAATATTTAATATGTAGCCCTACCAGAGAAAGTACAAACCAAATACCATTGGGATCCTAAGCTTTCTGAACATTTGAGACTCCCAGGTCTCCTCCTAAAAGGGTCCAAATCAGCCCTGAGTACAGGCTCGCCCTCCAAGCACCTTTGCTTATTATCCTGGTGCAGAACACCAGGTTTGTCTTTAATGCTGCTAAACTCTAACAACTCCAGATGCTTTAGACTGGACTCATACCCCTTTCCTAGCCAAACTGTACATACTTTTCTGCTCCACTCTTTTGCTCACTATAGACCTGGAAAAGAACACTCATCAGTAACCATACAGCCTAAACACTTATAATTTCCTCTGCCAAGCAAATATTCCATTACTTTGAATTCAGCCACACTTAAATTCTTAGGTCATGGGCAGAACATAGCCAGTTGCTTTGACCAAATGTAACACAAATTATTTCTAGAGTCTATATCCCCCTCTGAAACTTTATGAGCTAGGTATCCCCTATATTTGTCTTTCAGCATCCTGGGCTTCTGATCCATCACAAAAACAACCTATTGAGCTAGACCAATAGCATTCCAGAGCTTCACTGGCCTGAAGTCTCACACTCTTTCACATACCTCATGGAAATCGGGTCTAAAGGCTGAAGAACCACATGGTCATGTTTATCACAGAAACAGACACAAACTGAGCAAAGTTTATTCTGGCTCTTGTTTTAAGAGGGGACACAGTCCACACAGATATGAGAGCATGGCAGTAGCAGTGTGAGCTAGCTGGTCACACTGTGTCTGCAGTCAGAAAGCAGGGAGTGGATAGAAGTGGGGCCAGACTAAAAAGCCACAAGACCTGTGTGCTGGTTGCAATATAACTGGTCCCCCTAAGCTCATAGGGAGTGGCACTATTAGGAGGTGTGCCTTTGTTGGAGTAGGTATGACCTTGTTGGAGGAAGTGTGTCACTGTGGGGACAGGCTTTGAGGTTTCCTATGCTCAAGCTACACTCAGTGTAGACTCAGCTCATTTCCTGTTCCCTGCAGATCAAGATGTAGAACTCCCAGCTCCTTCTTCAGCACAATGTCTGCTTGCATGCTGCCATATCCCACCATGATAATAATGGACTAAGCCTCAGAAACTGTAAGCCACCCAATTAAATGTTTTCCTTTAAAGAGCTGCTGTGGTCATGGTGTCTCTTCACGGCAATAGAAACCCTAACTAAGGAAACCTGCTCATAGTGGTCTCTGCCAGCAAAGGTCAACTTCCTAAAGGTTTCACAATATTCAAAACAGCATCAAAAGTTGGTGACCAGCTGTCCAAACACCTGACATGGGACATTTCACATTTAAACGCCAATAACCTTCTATAATTAGAACTGGCCCAATGTTGTCAGTGACAAGGGCAATGGTTCCCTGGGCTCTTCACTTTCTCTACCCTGGCATTCTCAATATCAATAACTTTCAGAGGACAAATGTTATTAATGATTCAAAAATGGTAATACTACCAAAGTCGGGGGGAAACTGGGATACTAGGTACCTAGAAATAAAAATGTGACAGGTTTTGGCAGTCCTTTTAACAAAGAGTTCTACTAAATTCCCAGCATTCCATGCCTTATTATTCTCCGTAGGAGCTTCTATTGGTATTTAGGTCACTCTCACCTTTTAAGCCAATATCATATTTACAGGTTTTTTTCTACACATGAGCATTATGACAGACCTTCCCCAAGCATGAAGCTCCTATGCATGTAATACGTGTCCCAAACTCACAGTTGGTAAAGCCCCTGAACATATCCCAGAGACACTCAGTCTAAGAGTAAAATGTGTACACAGCTGTGTACATCCACCCATCTGTGCCAGGTCCCTACCCAGGTCACTACCCAGATTCCTTTCTCCTCCTTCATCGAGGGGCTACATGGAGCCTGCGTTCCCTCTCATTTTAAAACCACTGGATTTCTTCAATTTCATCCTCAAAGGAAACTGTCACTAAAACTCCTAGTCACAGGTGTGACACCATCAGGGTACCTGTTCAAGCCTTATCCACATTTCTCTTCCCAGGCGATTCTTGTCCTCTATCACTTACAGATTCTCTGGCCTGGACAAGAATAGGAAGCCACAAAAATGAATGTTTGAGATTCTTCTGTTTGTTCCAACTTAGTCATTGTTGTAGGTCATTTTTGTTTGGTTATTTTTTTAATTTTTATTTATTTTTGTCAACTGTACACATGGTAGAGTCATCTGGGAAGAGGCATCTCAATAGAGACAAATACTTCCATCGGATTGCCTGTAGCCAAGTCTGTAGGGCACTTTTTTGATTAATGATTGATATGGGAGGGCCCAGTCCATTGTGGGTGGTGTCACCTCTGGGCAGGGGTCCTGGGTTAGGTAAGAAAACAAGCTGAGCAGGCCAGTAAGCAGCACTTGTCAATGGCGTCTGCTTCAGTTCCTGTCTCCAGCTTCTTGTTGTGACAGTCCTCTGACCATGTTGGTTTCGGAAGGACTGGGAATAGAGTTTGGAGTGTTGGGCTGAAAGAGGAATGGGCTGATGTGGGAGTGAGACAGGAATGATGAGAGAGAAGCACATGATGGAAGCCCAGCTTTTGAAGTTTCAGAAGGAAGCAAAGACGATCAAGGTCAGTCGTGTGATATTCTGAATTAAGAATCTTTGGTTCTATTCATCTTATACTGAAGAATCAGCCGTGGTTAAGAAGAGACCAGAACCACTGAAGTGAAAGTTTTGCTTCACTGGGACAATGGATGCTGTTCAGCTGGAACTGAGAAATTAAGAAGACCCCAGCACCAATGAGGATATTTAAGTCTGGGAGTACTTCCTGGTTATGAAGGCATGAAAGGGTCATGGAGAACAGCTGAGGCTTGGCACTGTGCGCCAGGCCTGAAGTCCCTCGAGAATGGCCAGGAAAGGTCACCGGTGAAGGCGAAGCAGTAGAAGGTCCAGGACTGAAGTGGTCACAGAGAGAAAAATCAGGACTGGCACCATGTGGCTGGGTCAGAGTCCCCAAGAGAGCCCAGGAGAAGCTATTGGTGAAAGTTTAGTCCAGCTGCAGCAGGAGACTCCAGTTTTTCAAACATGACAGTACCAGGGCTGGAGAGACAGCTCAGTGGTTAAGAGCACTGGTTGTTCTTCCAGAGGACCTGGGTTCAATTCCCAGCTCACAGCTGTCTCTAACTCTAGTTCCAGAGGATATGACACCCTCACAGAGGCATACAACAAGCAAAACACCAATATATATAAAATAAATAAATCATTAAGAAATAAGCTTTAAAAAAAAAAAAAGACTGTACCAGTGTATGACCATGAAGGACAGCAGCAGCTGTGGGTGGAGCATGCATGAACCAGGAGACAAGCTGCCTGTGCTGCAGAGGATGGAGAGGGAGAAGTGCTCCAGTACAGGAGTCCAGAATGAACGGTTCTGAATGAAGCCCAGATATGGACCAGTGAACTAGTGACACTGTTGGAGTTTAGTTTAGCTTGGTTTGATTGTGACTATGTCCCAGTTAGTCCCTCTTAGAGTAGAAGGCATTTGTCTGTCTGTCTGTCTGTCTGTTTTTACAAGTCTGCAGTTAAGAGATTTTAGAATTTTACAGAGACTTTCGATATTCTGGAGAAACTCTGGATATTCTGGAGTAGTTTTGAATGTTAAGGTGACTTTGCTTTAAAGAGACTGAACTTTAAAGACTGGAACTTTTAAAGTTTGGAGTATGTCTTATATTGTGATGCTGATATTAATACAAAATCTTGGGAACAAGAAAGGAAAGGTTATGTTTTAACAGTGATGAGTTTGTGCACATTATGTCAACAGGGGTCATTGTGCTGGCTGGTTTTGTGTCAACTCAAAACACACTAGAGTAATTGTGGAAGGGGGAACCTCAATTAATAAAATGCCCCACCAGATTGGTCTGTGGGCAAGCCTGTGGTACATTTTCTCAATTTCTCAGATACCCTGCAAGAACTCTGAGAGGTTACTGTACAAAGGTGGGAATGTTGGAAATGCCATGACTATGGAATATCTGCCAACGAAAGCTGCAGGCACTAAGTGGAACCTGCATGAGGGAAGTCACATGTGCTGTTGGGGGCAGAGCTGGAGGGGCAGTCTTGCTAACGTCACTGGGGCCTAGGTGATCCTATCATGAGGCTCAGCAGTTCCTGGAGGAGCAGAATTTGTTATTTGGTCCATCTGGGATGAATCTTGCTCTGTGCCCAACCTTCTCTTGCTATGTCCCTACACCTTCCTTTTGGAAAGGAAGTTATTTACTCTGTGTTATTGTGTGTTGTAAGTATGTGCCTTGGTTTTTATTTTATTGTATTGTATGTATTTGTGTGTATGTGATGGGGGGGGGGGGGACACGTGCCACAACCTGAATGTGGATGTCAGAGCACAACTATGTGGAGTTGGATCGCCCCTTCCGTCTTTGCAGAGATTCCAGGGATCAAACTCAGGCCAAGAGACTTGTAAAGCAAGCACCTTTACCTGATGAGACATCTCAATGGCCCATTTTCTTTCTTTTTTAAATGTTTTTATCTGAGCTCAAAGTTTTAAAAATTGTCTTGAGTTTCAAAAGACAGTGTAAGGACTGTTGACTATGGAGTAAACCTGCTGTGAGGGCACCAGGTAGATAGAAGTAGGAGAATCAGAAGTTCAAAGTCACCCTTAACTTCATATTGAGTTTGAGGCAAACCCAAGATATATATGTGAGACCTTGACTGTCTCCAAAAAAAAAATTTAAAAAAAAACACTACAGGAATGTTTATGGGATGCATTTTGCACAGTGCCAATAGCTCCACTCCAGTATTAATTTTCTTAGTTCCTTCTCTAATTACTGTGATAAAACACCCTGATAAAGGCGACTTAAGGAAAGGGTTTCTTGTGCCTCCCGGTTTGAGGGTACAGTTCATCACAGCTTAGTTTCTTTCCTCATGACTGTGACCACACGCTTGGCAAGAAGCACCATAAGGAAGGAAACATTTATTTTGGTTTCCAGTTACAGTTAGACGGATACAGTCCATCATCGCAGGGAAGACCTCCAACAGTAGGAAGCCAGCTGATCACATCCCATCCAAAATCATGAAGCAGAGAATGAACAGGAGATAGGCTGTACTGAAAAAACCTCAAGGCAGCCAGGCAGTGGTGGTGCATGCCTTTAATCCCGGCACTGGAGAGACAGAGGCAGAGACAGTAGGGTCTCTGTGAGTTCGAGGTCAGCCTGGTCTACAGAGAGGAAGTTCCAGGACAGCCAGGACTCTGCCCAGGCCCTCCCTAGGACAACAGACTGGAGCTCCTTCAACTGTGAACTGAAACTACCCTCCCTTAGGATGCTTCCTGTCAGGCAGATGTTCACAGGAAACAAGAAAAGTAACTAATATACCACCTTAACTAGTTCCTAGTGTACAGTTCAGTGGGGTTAAGAACAATAGTGCTGCTGGTCAACAGTAACTCATCTTGGCGAGCAGTGGTGGTGCACACCTTTAATCTCAGCACTCAGGCGGCAGAGGCAGGCAGATCTTGAGTTGAGGCCAGCCTGGGCTACAGCATGAGTTTCCAGGACAGCCAGAGCTACACAGAGAAACCTGTCTCAAAACACCAAAATAGTAATAGTAATAATAATAGTAATGACTCATCTCTAAAATGCTACTGACCTGGAAATCTGGTTTGTGGAATATTCCTTTACACTGTGTGAAGATAGGTCACTGTGACTGGTTTAATAAAAAGCTAAGCAGCCAATAGCTAGGCAGGATTTTCAGGGCAGAGAGAATGCGGAGAAGAAGAAGGCAGAATCACCAGCTAAACACGGAGGAAGCAGGAAAGTAGCATGGGCAGTACAGAGTAAAGGTTATAAAGCCATGAGGCAGAAAGTAAATTAATAGAAATGGGTTAATTTAAGTTATAAGAGCTAGTTAGAAACAATCCTGAGCTATGGGTCAAGCTTTCATAATTAATAAGAAGTCTCCATGTGGTTATTTGGGAGCTGGCTGGTAGGACAGAAAAATCCATCTATACTCTGGGCCTACTCCCCATTCTTCTCTTATGCCACTCTAGGGGGTAACCATTAGTATGCTTTCCATCTGTCCATAATTTTGAACTGCTCTGAGGACCTCATTTAAATAGAATCAAACAGTAGTGTCCTTTTAAGACAGGTTTATTTGACTTAGCAGAATGTCCTCAAGATTCATCTATGTTATAATGTGTCAAAATGTCCTTTTTAAAGGCTGAAGGATACTCAACTACATTCTGTCATCTCCTCAAGTGTGGGTCTAGAGTATCCTTCAAAGGGGCACATGTTCAAGGCTTAGTCCCCAGCTTGTAGCATGGTTGGAAGGTAGCAGAGCCAGTAACACACAGGGCTAGTGGATGGTCTTGCCCTTGAAGGAGACTGTGGAACTCTGGGTCCTTCCTTCTTCCCTCTTTCTCTTTCAGGCTCCTGCTTGAGGTAAGTGAAATGAAACTTCCAAAATTATGAGACAAAGTAAACTTTTTCTTATTAAATCATCACAGGTTCTCGCTCAGTAACAGAAAACCCACTAGCACACCACTATCAGCTCATGGGTTGACTCACTCCCATCTGTGGGCTCTGAGAATACTACTTTTACAAACAAAAGTACAAAAATCTTTTGAGTTCCTGCTTCCACTTCCTGTAGGCATGGCCAGAATATCCGAGGTCTTTGCATAATCCAAGAAGCAGAACTTCTGGATCAAATGGTAATTCTATAGCTAACACTTTGAGGAACAAACGTGCTATGTTCCAAAGCAGCAGCATCGTTTTACATCCCCACTAGCAATACACAAGAGTTTTAAATTCTCTAATTCCTGGCCAATACTTGTTTTGCATTTCCTCACTGGCAGCTATTCTTGTGAGTATAAGGTAGCATTCGATTGCGGTCTTGATTTTAAAAGAGCAACCAGCTGTTGCTGGTCTACAGCATCCTGCAGAGATTTCGGTGACTAATTATGAAGCACCCTCAGTGAGTTTTGAGTAGCCGCCTTTTCTGAGTTTGGTCTCCAGGCAGCCTTGGTCTCTCTTTATCACCATCCCTCGTGTACAGCCTCTCAGTGACAACCAGCCTCTGTCCCTCCTCTAACTGGCTATCACTCTGAAAGCTATGGATACCAAGAATTTGTTCTTATCAGACTCAAACAGAACTGGAGCTGGCTCATGCCTACCTGCTTGAGGTAAGTGCCTTCTCAAGGATTTTCTAAAGTCCCACCAGAGATTCCTCCTCACAAACCTGGGCAGTACAGCTTCTCTTCTTTTCCTAATCACTTATGTACTTGGCTCTATGAGACAGGTCTCGATACACACACAGCCCAGTCTAGCCTGGAACTATGTAGGCCAGGTCGGCTTCAAATAATCCCGCCGGTTCAGCTTCCTGAGTAGTAGGATTACAAGCATGCACCACCACACTTAGTCAATACCATTCATTTTCAACATTCTTAAGACCACCTCAATTCAGAGACGCTTTCTCCAGACAGAACACTGCCAGCAAGAGCCCCTCTACCAATGAGCTGACATCAACACTTGCCCAAATTCCCAAGACCAATGAACCCTATACTATGTGGAAATTTCTGCCTTACCATCCCACACTCCCCCCACCCCCCCTTACCACACCCCCGTGCCTCAAATCTCCTTGAATATACTCAGAGTTTACTATGGCATACCTAGTCCCATTACAGTGCTCTGTTTTTCCGCCGAGACAGGGTTTCTCTGTGTAGCTTTGGCACCTTTCCTGGAACTCGCTCTATAGCCCAGGCTGGCCTTGAACTCACAGAGATCCACCTGCCTCTGCCTTCCGAGTGCTGGGATTAAAGGTGTGCACCACCACCACCTGGCTCATTACAGTACTCTTTAACATTCTGAAATAAATATTATTTTTGGAGAATGTCTAGTTGCTGTTTAGATAGTCTTATGGTTTGGACCTTAAATGTCCATCAAGGGACCAGACGCTGCAAGTTTGGTTACTAGCTCATGGTACAACTGGGAGAAAAATAAAACCTTTAGAAGGGGCTCAGTGAAAGGAAGTTGGATTATCTGGCACATACTTCAGAGGGACTGTCGGACTCTTTTTCCTCTCTGTTTCCCAGCTGCCTAAGGTGAACAGGCTTCAGTCAGCACATTCCAACACCCATAATATGCTATGCTGCCACAGGCCCAAAACGACAAACCCAAACCTCTAAGACTGCGAGTTCAAATAAACCTCTCCTCTTTTTAATTTGTTTATCTCAGCTATTTCCACAGCAGCAAAAGGCTACCAAAGGTTGGTACCACACCTGCCTTCCTACCTGCTGGTTACCTAGTCCTCTGCAGGCAACCCCACTTCCATGGGGCTCTAATTCTGGACACTTGGGGCAGCTAGCTCTCTACATACAATGATTCAAACAAGTCTTTTAAAGAATATATCTGCAGAGCTAGGGATGTAGCTCAGCTGATAAGAGAGCTTGCCTAGCAAGCATAAAACCTCAAGTTTGATTCCCCCAACACTGAATAAACAGGGCATAGCAATCCATAATTATAATCCTAGCATTTGGGAAATGGAAGCAGGAGGATCAGAAGTTCAAGGTCATCCTCAGCTACCAGGTAAAGATCAGCCTGGGATGCATGACAACCTGTCTCAAAAACAAACAAAAAGTCCATACTGAACACGTATGAACTTTTTCCTTGTCATTATTCCCTTAAATGACATAAAGTGTAACAACTATTTACGTAACATTTACTTTATGTTTTATAAGTCATTAACAGATTATTGGAAGTATAAATATAAATTAAGTATAAAATGTAAATAGAAGATGTCATAAGTTATATGCGAATGCCATACCATATAAAGCAAGGGATTTGAGCATATGCAATTGGGTCTTTTCTAGGGTCCTGAACAAATGCTTTGTGAAATATATTGAGTGAGAGCTCTTGGCTCAGGTCCCACTCACATGTCATTCGAAGGCACGATAAAGAAGCTTGGGAGTTGAATCTTGAACCTGTGCTTCAGAGGGCACTCTCCAGTCCTCCAGGAGTTACAGTAGGCCATTCATGGAGAAGGTCCTTTAAAGGTGAACTTCAAAGCCAGAGGTCCCCAACCCTCTCCGTTGAAGAACTACAATTAGCATTTAGCCTCCCCGAAGCTTGGACTTTCTAGAAGTGCTACCACCTGTCAATTATAAAGGTATGATCTTCTAAGGAAGCATAGTTGATTACGATATAAGAAACCATAAGGTTTAGTCTCCCTTAACTAAGAACTTGGCCTTCTAGTTCTTATGTACCACCTTTTCCTCTCTTCTTCCAAGTCAGTATTCTGATGGTTATCAGCTCTGTTGGTCATTAAGTAGATATCGTAAAAGATGATGGGGAGTTGGTTTTTACTTTGTTTTATGGGGGCTCAGAGGCTCACTATGTTACTCAGGCTGGGATTATAGGCACATGCCATCATATCTGCCGAGAATAGATTTTAAAACGGTTGTAGCTTCAGTATCTACAATAGTATATAACACAAGAGTTTCAAAAATATCTGTTAAAGTAGATGGACTAAAGTCTTCTACCACCAAGAGTGGTTGGAAATGTAAAACTAATGAATATTGCATTTCTACTTTATTATTAATTTAAAGGCATAGTATGGACCCATGTGTGAGAGCACAGCTGTAATCCCAGATACTCAGGATGTTGAAGCAGGAAGATCATGAGTTTTGAGACCAGCCGGGCTACACTGTGAGAGACTATTTTCTAAAGTACATACATACAAAAATTACATAGTATGTAGGTATAAATAAAAACATCCATGTCCTTGGTTCTTAAAAATATGGTGCTTAGGATTAGGCCCAGGACCTCAAAAACAATTTTAGTTTCTTGTTTCATTTTGTTTTTTAATTCAGCAGTTCCTGCAACACAAAAACTGAGCTGAAACAACACATTTATTCTTGCTAACCAATTAGTTTACCTTTTTAATGTATTTTTCTAACTAAAGTCTGCACTCAGATTTCTTTTGTTTTCCTCTAATGTCTTACATTTGATGGTATGCCTTCTGATTCCTTCCAGCTATGAGAGCTCCTCAGATTTCACAGCCTTGATTAGACCAGCCAGGTATTTTTGTATGATGTTCCTCAGCTGAGCTTTGTGTGGTTTGTGTCGTGTTTCTCTCAGGGTTATCCTGGAGTTGTGGGATTTGCAAAAAGACCACACAGGTAAAGTACTCTTTCTCACACAATCCCATCAAAGGCGCGTGTGTTTTTTACTTTTTAGTCACAACAAACACCTTTGCTCAATCTTGATGACTGTACAAATGGACAGAGTCCCTAAGTGTAGTTGCCAAGTGTATCAGACGTGTGTACATGAGAGACATATCTGCATGCTTGGGAAATCATACTTGGTTTGATTTAGGTTTTAGTATTGCAATTTTTTCATTTTGAAATTAATTTCTTTAAAGACTGCTAGTTTTGAGCTTTCACTCAAGACTATCAGTTCTTTGTCTCTTTTCTGAAGGTCCTTGGCTCCCTAGCCAGGTCAGTCAAAGTTTCAAATGTGTTCTGGAATCGGAACTATTAAATGTATTTACTTCCCATACGCTGGCAGCCAGGTCCTTACCCCTCGAGCTCTTGAGGTTGTGGCTCCAACCACAAGCCTTTCTCGGTCTTTCTGAAAGCTATGTTTACTTGCCCCTTCAAAGCATTCTGCCTCTTGCGTTCAGTGCCTGTCACAGGCCTCTCAACACAAATGACATGACAGGGACAAAGAAGGGCTCTGTGCCTCATCCCACTTCTGTATCACAAAGGAGTGGTATCTGGTGACATGTAGACCCAGGTCATGCTCGCAGGCCCATTTGCACGCCTGTTTTACGTTTTCTTCACGCTTCAGATGGTTGAAATGTCAACCAGAGGTAAGCCAACAAAGGACCCCGGGGCAAAAGCCGCTGGGAAGAACAGTCCTTGCACTGAAGGTGAGAGTGGGCACCTCGGTGGCGCCTGCACTTCCTGCGGGCCCACCACACACACCCTTACTTCTTCACACTCCCAAGTGCTTGCCCAAAAGCACCCCAGGCCCAGGCTACAGCAAGGCAGGCCTGGCTCCACCCACCTCTGCATGTTATGAATAGAAACCTCTGCCTGACAGTGTGCCGGCCTCTGGGCAGCAGGGCTCCGAGCCTAGCACCGGTCCCGATGCTCCGCTGCGGGGTGGGGGTGGAGGACTGGACCGGTATAGGAATGGGGCAAGAAGTCCTGTGAAGGGCTCCCGAAAGACTGAAGAAGGCCTCTCCGGCCACTGAGAAGGGAGAGAGACCACGCGGGACGCAGCGAGGATGCCTGCGGGGCAGCCTGCAGAGCCCGCCCGTGCGCCGCGCTCCCAGGCTCCCGCGGCAGCAGAGCGCGGACCCCGGCCCGGCCTCGGCCCGCCCTACCTCGCCTTTTAGCGCGCACAATGCCCTTCTTCTGCAGCACGAACGTGGACCCGTTCACTAGGCTCGACACCACGGCCACGCCCAGGCCGAGCGACACGGCGGCGGGGCTCGGGCCGCGCGCCCCCTCCCCGGCCGCCGCAGCCGCCGCCGCAGTCCCCATGCCGCCCGCGCCGCCCTCCGCTGCGCGTGCGCGCCGCGCCCCACGGGCAGGGAGGCGAGCGGCGCGGGGCGGGGCGGGAGCCCGAGCCTAGGGCTCCGGTGGCGAAGTAAGGCGGGGTGGGGAGGGATTGGGGGTGACTGGGGTGCACGCTGTCGGGACTGAGGGCCGGAAAGGCTTCTGAAGTCTGTGTGGAAGCTGAGAGATAATTCGGTAGAGCGCGCTGGTGCAGTGTCTGGAGCAGAAAGAGCTCTACAGTCCTCAGAGCCCAGGGCCTCGGGCGGACATGCTCGGACTGTCCCCAACCTGCACAGGTCCCTCTGGAACGCCGATCCTTGCTACCGACGAGATGCATTCTACACACTGCTCGGCTCTCTGGGAGGTCCGCTGCCTTCGCTCTGGATCAGTGACCTTGTGATCATACTGTGTTATTTAATTTTAATTCTTAATAAAGTACATCAAGATTATAGGAGCAAGTTATTTTGACTCCGCCAACTCTCACCTAAGTGTTGTGGGCGTTTCCCACGTTTTCAAAGGCAATGCTCAATTTTTCTCTTTTATTGAATGTTACAGAGTAATCTATTTCCACGTTCTCACACAATTATTTTTTAATAGCAGTGTAATGTCCATGAAAAGATGATGTAGCAAACTATTGAGCTGTTGGTCGTTAGGTTGCTCCAAGCGTTTTATTTGTTTCTTATTTTAAATCATGCTGTAATGAAAATTTAATTTTAAGAAATCCTTTATTAGCCGGGCTGTGGGGGCGTACGCCTTTAATCCCAGCACCTGGGAGGCAGAGGCAGGTGGATCCCTGAGTTCGAGGCCAGCCTGGTCAACAGAGTGAGTTCCAGGACAGTCAGGGCTACACAGAGAAACCCTGTCTCGGAAAAAAAAAAATAATAAAAATTAAAAAAAGCTACTGAATGAGTCTATCCCATAGAAGTCGCTATTCTTGTAAGCAAGGCACAATGAAACCATTGAACTAGGGTGGAAAAATAATTATTTGGGGACAAACTGCCAGGCTGACTCAGAGACTAGAGAACACCACCCTGTGGAATAAGCCTTGTCAGTTTTATTGGGATAGACTCATTCAGCAGCACTGCTACGCTTTGTCACCTAACAATTTTAACCATTTTTAAATGTGCGGTTGAGTGGCGTTAGCTATGTGCACTGTGCCTACGCCATCATCACCATTCTCCCTGAAAAACGTTTCCATCACTCTCCTTTCCACCTCACTCCAAGCCAAGGTAGCCTCTAATTAGCATTAATGTCTGTGAATGTGCCTGATCTGGATATTTCATGTAAGTGAAATCATGTAATAAATGTCCCTTGTGACTAGTTTATTTCTTGTAGTATATATTCAAGGTTGAAACACATTGTACCATGTTTAAGGACTTTGTTCCTTTTTATGGCTGAGTAATGTTCGGTCATATTCATATGCAGCATTTTGTTAATTTGTTTCATCTGCTAAAAGACATGGGTTGTTTGCGTGTCTCTTTAAAAATTTTTTATGTGTATGTTTGCCTGCATTTATGTTTGTGCACCACTTGTGTTCCTGATATGTGTGGAAGCCAAAAGAGGGCCTTGGTTCCCCCAGAACTAGAGTTACAGATAGTTATGAGCTGCCTGCCACATAAGTGCTGAAAACTAAACCCAGGTCCTCTGCAAAAGTAGCAAGTGCTCTTCACTGCCAAGCCATCTCTCAGCTCCTGTTTGTATCTTTTAACCACTGTGAATTAAGCTACAATGAACACTGGTGTGAAAGTTTATATGAAGTGTCTGCTTTTTTAAAAAATATTTTTATATATGCATGTGTGTGTGTGTGTGTGTGTGTGTGTGTGTATCATGTGCACTTCAGTGCAGGTGCCTGCAGAGGCTGCTGGATCCTCTGGAGCTGGAGTTACAAGCTATTGTGAGCTACCATAGATGCTGGGTACTGAACTCAGATCTTCCACAAGACCAATGCACACTCTTAGCTACTAAAGGATCTCTCCAGCCCATCATCATCATCATCATTATTTGTTGTTATTGTTTGTTTGTTTTTCGAGACAGGGTTTCTCTATGTAAGACATGTGCCACCATGCCCTGTTGTTGGTTTTGTTTACTCTTTACTCTTTTGGCTCTTTGGTCTTTGGTCTTTTGGCGCCCCACCACCCAGCTCTCAAATAATTCACACACAGAGACTTATACTTAATTATGAATGCCTGGCCTTAGCTTGGCTTGTTTCTTGCCAGCTTTTCTTAACTTTAAATTGTCCTGTCTACCTTTTGCCTCTGGGCTTTTTCCTTTTCTTACTTCTGTGTATCTTACTTTCATTCTTATTCCATGGCTGGCTGTGTGGCTGGCCCCTAGCATCCTCCTCTCTTTGTTCTCTTGCTATTTCTTCCTCCTTCTCTCTGATTTCTCCTTCTATTTATTCTCTCTGCCTGCCAGCCCCATCTATCCTTTTTTCTGCCTCAATATTGGTCATTAACTTCTTTATTAGACCATCAGGTGTTTTAGACAGGCACAGTAACACAGCTTCACAGAGTTAAACAAATGCAACATAAAAGAATGCAACACATCTTTGCATCATTAAACAAATGTTCCACAGCATAAACAAATGTAACACATCTTAAAATAATGTTCTACAACAATGTCCAGCTTCATTATCATTTTTTTGTTTTGTTTTTCAAGACAGGGTTTCTCTGTGTAGTTTTGGAGCCTGTCCTGGATCTCACTCTGTAGACCAGGCTGGCCTCGAACTCACAGAGATCCACCTGCCTCTGCCTCCTGAGTGCTGGAATTAAAGGTGTGCACCACTGCCGCTCAGCCATTATCATTTTTAATATTCTTATTAAGCTTATTTTTGACCACTCAAGTGCACATGATCCCCACAGACACATTATGTAATTAAAAGTAAAAATAAATGCTTTTTAAAAGCAGACATTTCATATAAACTTTCACACCAGTATTCATTGCAGCTTAATTCACAATGGTCAAAAGATACCGTTATTTTAGTTCATTATTTTTTAAAGTACTTTAAGCCAGGGGTAGTAGAATAATCCCAGGACTCAGGAGACAAAGATAAGACTATTGCAAATTTGAGGCCAGTGGCACTAAAGTGTCTCAAAAAAGCAAAACAAAATCTGGGGGTGTAGCTCAGTATCAGGGTGATTTTCTAGTCTCTAGGTTCTACTCTTAGCACAGGAAAAAAAAAACAAAAGACACACAAATAATAGTTCTTGAAATAAGCAAATGCTTTCATGGTTAATTCCAGCAAACAAAGGCAGCAGAGCCACAGGAAGTGAAATTGAATGAGAATGGCTTCCACAGGGTCATATGTTTAAACATTTGGTCCCAGTTGGTAAAAATGTTCGGGATTAGGAGGTATGGCCATGTTGAAGGAGGTGTGTGACACACCTGGAGGTAGGTTTTCAGGTTTCAAAAGGCTCTAGCCATTCCCTGTTATCTCTCTCTGCCTCCTACCTGTGCATCAAGATGTGATCTCTCAGCTGTTCTTGCCACCATGCCCTTGTTCTGAAACCAAGGACCCTCTGAACCCGTAAGCCCAATTAAACACTTTTCTATGTTGTCTTGGTCATCATCGTGTTTTGTCACAGCAATAAAAAAGTAACTAAGACATCTTTTAAAAGATTTGTTGAAACTTTGATGTTATTTGTTACTCTAGCAACTTGTCCTACTTATTGTAGTTGTTACTTAAAATTTATACACAACAACCAATCAACATCCTGTGCAGTTCCTGTCAATCAATGTGATTACAATAGCTTATTTCCTGTGATCTCCTTGCCGCTTTCTTATTGTTTAGTGCTTGTTTTTTATCTATAAGCCGGACCTCTTAGAGGCCATTTTGGAAGCTTTTTTTATATAATGCATGAAAGGTAAGTAGTTTTTCCCTATGAAAGGTGGTTAGTGATACAGTGTCTTGGTTGTAAAAACAGGAATCCTATGAGATTATAGATGACCTTTGATCAGCTGTTATCCATCAGCACAGAAAAGAATGTCTGTAGAGAGAGTCCATCTCCCAAGGTAGTCTGTCTCACCTTGAGCAAACAGTTTCAGGAAGAAGACCCTGCAGGAGAGAAGCGCCGTCTATGGCTGCAACAATTTACTCATTCACGAGCCCCTCAGCCTACCCTTATAAATGGTCATAATTAGCTTTTTCCCTTAGCAGACCTCTCAATTTCCCACAGGAAAGAGGCTGCCCTGTAGTGAAAGATTCAAGAGATCCATTGTATCTGGCTTGAATTCTGAAGTTATTTGAATGACCCATTACCTAAGCAGTTCTCAGGCATATGTAACGTCTTTCTTATTTGGAATTTTCCCAAGTAAATTGGACAAATTTGATACTTTCAAGCCATACTTTTTCCCCTGTAGCATTTCAGACATTTTCCCATTGTGTTTTAGCATTAAATCTTATTCTTAAGTATGTGGGTATAATCATAGATAGTCGAACACAGTGTATAAAGAAATGCTAATTTTGCTGACTGATAATAAAAATTTGGCTATAATAATATCCTTATGTATTACATATAACTTCTAAAGTATTTATGAGTGAAATTATAATGTTAAGGATGTGCTACTAAAATTTTGTAACAGGGCTGAGACAGGAACTCAGTGGTAGAACACATACTTAGCTTGTGCGAGGCCGTGGTTCAATCCCCAACACCACAAACACAAAAAGGAAAAAAAGGAAAATATCACAATTGTGTGATATTTTGATTGTGTTCTGACCAATAAAGCTTGCTTAGAGTCAGAGGGCAGAGCTAGCTACTAGCTGACCAAAATTAACCATAGAGGTTTGGAGGACTATAGACAGATAGGAGACAGGAAGTAGTAAGGCAGGGCTGAGAGAAGTTCTCTGCCCTATTGGAGGAAGGAATGAAAGAGGCAGAAAGTCACTGGTGGCTGCTCCCCTGCTTCTCTGATCTTTCAGGTTCTTACTCCGATATCGGACTCCTGATTTTTTATTGATAAAGAATGATTAATGAAGGCTTCACATAATAAAAAGGGAAGTAAGTTTGTAGGCAAGTATGGAAATTGATTCCCCAATCTATCACAAGACTCAGCCTTAGAACTCTTGAGCATATACCCAAAGGATGCTCAATCATACAACAAGGACACTTGCTCAACTATGTTCATAGCAGCATTATTCATAATAGCCAGAACCTGGAAACAACCTAGATGTCCCTCAACCAAGGAATGGATAAAGAAAATGTGGTACATTTACATAATAGAGTATTACTCAGCTGTTAAAAATAAGGACATCAGGAAATTTGAAGGCAAATGGATGGAACTACAAAAAAATTACCCTGAGGTAAGTAAACCAGACCCAGAAAGACAATTTTGGTATGTACTCACTTATAAGTGGATAGTAGATGTAAAATAAAGGATAGCCATGCTACAACCCACAGATCCAGAGAGACTAGTGTAGCTAGAGTTTTCCTGCCTGGCCCACAGTCAGGACAAATCTTTGTCACCCGCCAGTCCCACAGCCACTCAGACCCAACCAAGTAAGCACAGAGACTTATATTGGTTACAAACTGTATGGCTGTGGCAGGCTTCTTGCTAACTGTTCTTATATCTTAAATTAATCCATTTCCATTAATCTATACCTTGCCACGTAGCTCGTGGCTTATGGGCATCTTCACATGCTGTTTGTCATCGTGGCGGCTGGCAGTGTCTCTCTGACTCAGCCTTCCACTTCCCAGCTTTATTCTCCTCCTTGTCCCACCTACACTTCCTGCCTAGCCAATGGCCAATCAGTGTTTTATTTATTGACTAAGTAGCAACACATTTGCCATACAGAACATCCCACAGCAGACTAGGTAACAAGGAGGGTTCAAGGCTGGACACCCAGATCTCCCTGGGAAGGGGAAATAGAAGAGATTTTTGTGAATAGAATGTTGGGAGGTGAGGATGGGAACATGAGCAATCATGTTGAGGGGCAGAGAGAGAGTACTGAAAGGGACTACTGAAAAGAGGGTGGGGAGCACATTTCAGGATCAGGTAAAAACCTGGCACAAGGGAATTTCCCAGGAGTCTACAAGGATGACCCCAGGTAAAACTCCTAGCAACAGTGGACACGTTGCCTGAACTTGCCATCTCCTGTGACCAGGCAAGACTTCAAGTGGAGGGAGTGGGAAACCAACCCAGCCACATGACCTTTGACCTACAATCTGTCTTGCCTAGGGGATATGCTGGGGTATGATGTAGGTGGATTTTTCCTGTCCTGCCTGCCAACTCCTAAATAACCACACCAAGACTTATCATTAATTATGAAAGATCAGCCAATAGCTTAGGCTTGTTACTAACTAGCTCTTACAACTTAAATTAACCCATTTTTATCAATCTACTTTTGTCTCATGGCTTTATTACTCTCTGGTGACTTTATTACCTTTACTACCCATGCTGCTTCCACTCCGTCTGACTGGTGACTCTCTGCATCTCCACCCTTTCTTCTTCCCAGCGTCCTCTCTGCCCTGAAAATCCTGCCTAGCTATTGGCCATTTAGCTTTTTATTAAACCAATCAGAATGACAAAACTTCACAGTGTACAAAAAGACTATTCCACGTTTCTCCCTTTTTGTCTAAATAAAAAGAAAAGGTTTTAACTCTAACATAATAAAATTATAAACAATCAAAAAAATTATCAGGTAAAAATTACATTTACAATGTTCAGTTCATTTGTATTTGGCATATTTGGAGAAAATACTTCATTATTTATTTATCTTGATGAGTTTAAAGCTC
This sequence comes from Peromyscus eremicus, assembly GCF_949786415.1. Taxonomy (NCBI): domain Eukaryota; kingdom Metazoa; phylum Chordata; class Mammalia; order Rodentia; family Cricetidae; genus Peromyscus; species Peromyscus eremicus. The sequence continues at coordinate 142,893,098 of NC_081416.1, read as the reverse complement.
TGTACCTAATTTACCTTCTATCATAACTAAGGAAAACTATATCTATGAATGTCTTCAACTCCACCAAAGACCCCAGAAGGATATAAAATTACCTTAGTAAACAGGAAGTGCAGAGCAAGCAACTTCCAAAACTAAAATAAATGACAGAAACAGGCTGTCTGGACAGTCACCAAGTTTCTTCTGTAATACTGGGGCATCCATCTTTGGCCTACAGGCCTAGAATATCTGACAGACTTTTCTGTGAAGCAAGAATTTTTGAAAGACTGTCCTACCCTGTCTCAGCAAAGTTTGGCAGTCACTTTTCTTTGTGTCCTCCTGGTCTAGTTTGGACAAGATACTGTCAACAGTCAAGGCAAGGGCAGTTTCTTGCCCAAATGCCTAGCTTTTGCCATAAAGAAAGCAAACTCCATGTGGAGTTTCTTCAATGCCCATTATCTTCTCTGAAGTAAACTGGTGCTTCCAGGAGCAGATGTGTCTCATTGTCACAAAAAGCCCTATGTTAACAAAACATTTTAAATGCCATATTCTGTAGGTCTTTGAAACATTTGAAGACCATTTGTCTCTCTAAAATATATTTGTTTAACCTTGAAAGCATACCTAATATGACTACAAGTTTGATTATTATAGATGATTACTAACCTGTATTTCTTCATTATCCTAAATAGTTTGTAATAATAACATTCAAGGTTAGAAATTTACATTACATTGTTAAATGAGATGCATAGGTACAATACCTTAAACAAGAGTAGAAACATACATTTAGTATAACAAAAATAACTTTAAATTTGTATCAATATAGCAAAATCCATACCAATGTAAAATATTTGAGGTTAATAATTGTCTGTTTATCCTATATTATATTTTTATATCCCCCTTACACAATGTCAAGCATCCATAACCCATTGAATAACCCAAAACCATCCACCATGTCTCTTGGGAATGTGGGTATTGTTTTCTCCATACTGCTTCCTGTTGTCTGGAGGTGCTGGTATCTTTAAGGGATCCAGAAAAAATTAGGATAATGGTTAAGTCCTGGCTGGAATAGTCTGTGAGGCTGGACCATCCCAACCAACAGCTTTGAAGCTGTTTTGGATGCAGAACTCTGAGGAAACTGTAACAGAGGCACTCTGAGAGGCTGGATCACCTGGGCCACCCGTTTTCATGGGTGTCTGGTCCCTTTGCTCTGAAAACACACAAACTTTCAAAGGTAACATACATACCTACATTGACACAAGCATGGACTGTGCATTGTACACAAGCCAGCCAAAGATGATTTTTTTGTTTTATGTTTGAGTAGGTAAAATATATGTCACCTGTCTTGAAGTTTTTCTGGGTTTCTTTCTTTATGTCTGTAGCCAGGATTTTCAGGGGGTCTTTCCCATCAAACCTGATCCTCTTTAACCTTGAACAGATCCACAGCCTTTTGTTTTCTGTGGAAACAAAAGCATAACCTCTTCTTCACCACAACATATTTTTACTTCCATTTTGAAGTTAAGATATTTAAAAAATATGTAAGTTAGTTTAATTTAGTAGTTTCTATAATCCAGTGTCTCTCAGTAACTATTGTTAATCAACAATAAAAAAAATTCAAAGACAATATAATAACATACAGGATCCAGACTCCCTGTGTATTTCCCATCTCTATGCCGCTTCTTCTTCTTTTTTTAAATTTTACTTTCTCTTTAAAAGAACTTACTTTATCATTTTTAAACTATTTTTTCTACTACTGTCTATACCCATTTTTTTCTTAAGCCTACGCACATTGTTAAACACACTGTAACCTGGTTAGAGGTTTTTTTCCATCTGAACCTACTTTACTGAACCTGCTTTGTAACCTTTTCTGTCTGCATGAGCAAAACCTTAACCCACCATGTGGCTTAGCTCATGTAGCATGGGCTGCTCAAGCATGTAGGCAGCTGCCAGGAGACGTGTCTCTGTACTGTGGCTGACATGAGAGACATGAGACTAGGAAGCTGTGTTTGGCTTAGTTTTTGTGGGTTTAGAACCTTTTTTTTTAAGCTTTCTAAGGTCTAATGTGGATCTACATGGCCCCAAGTTGGGCGCCATTTGTAGGCAGATTTTTCTGTCCTGCCTGCCAGCTCCCAAATAACCACACTAAGACTTATTATTAATTATAAATGATCAGCCAATAGCTTAGGCGTGAACTAACCAAATCTTACAGCTTAAATTAACCCTTCCTTATCAATCTACTTTTTGTCTTGTGGCTTTATTACCTTTACTCTGTACTGCCCATGCTGCTTCCTCTCCGTCTGGCTGATGATTCTCAATGTCTCCACCCTTATTCTTCCCAGCATCCTTTCTGCCCTGAAAATCCTACCTAGCTGTTGGCTGTTCAGCTTTTTATTAAACCAATCTGAGTGACAAATCTTTACAGTGTACAAAAAGATTATTCCACAACAGTAAGGTTGGCCTAGAGATTAAGGGAGTGGCCAATTAATGATTGAACCCATGCCAGGAGAGTAAGCTCACCCCTGACACTGCCTGGAGCACCAGGACCTACAGATTGGATGACCCAGGGACCTAGGTTAGAACCAAATATAACAATATTCTGCTATATGTATAGATTAGTGCCTATCCCAATTGTCATCAGAGAGGCTTCATCCAGCAACTGATGGAAACAAATACAGACTCATAGCTAAACATTAGGCAGAACTTGGGTATTCCTGCAGAAGAGGGGGAGAAAAGATTGTAGGAGCTGGAGGGGTCAAGGACACCACAAGAAAACACACAGAATCAGTTAACATGGGCTCATAGAGGCTCACAGAGACCAAACTGACAATGAAGGAGCCTACATGGGACTGACTTAGGCACTCTGCATGTAGGTTATTGTTGTGTAGTTTGATCCTCTTATGGGACTTCTAACAGTGGGAGCAGGGGCTGTCTCTGACTCTTTTACTAACTTTTGGGTCCCTACTTCTCATACTGGGGAGGTGCTTAGTCTTACTGCAACTTGATATGCCAAGTTTTGTTGATATTCATGGGATACCTGCTCTTTCCTGAACAGAAACAATGGAGGAGGAGTGGATTGGGGGTGGGGTGGAAACAGAAGGAGGGAGTGGGAGGAGAGAAGGGAGGAGAAACTGCAGCCAGGACATAAAATAAGTAAGTCTGGTGGTGCATGCCTTTAATCCCAGCACTTGGGAGGCAGAGGCAGGTAGATCTCTGTGAGTTCAAGGCCAGCCTGGTCTACAGAGTGAGTTCCAGGACAGCCAAAGATACACAGAGAAATCCTGTCTTGAAAAACCGAGAGAGAGAGAGAGAGAGAGAGAGAGAGAGAGAGAGAGAGAGAGGGAGAGAGAGAGAGAGAGAGAGAGAGAGAGAGAGAGAGAGAGAGAGAGAGAGAGAGAGAGAGAGAGAGAGAGAGAGAGAGAGAGAGAGAGAGAGAGAGAGAGAGAGGACTTGCTTTGAGTCCTAATATATGATCTGTTTCATAGAAAGTTCCATTGGTTGCTGAGAAAAATGTTTATTCTGTAGTATTTGGATGAAATATTAATTTAACCTATGATGTCAGTTAGGCAGTTTTATTGTTTTGCCTAGAAGACCTATCAGTTGGTGAGAGCCATGTATTGAAGTTACTCCACAGGACTGAGCTGAAGGTAATCTGTGTCTTTGCCTCTAGTACTATTTCTTCTATGAAAATGGATGCACTTACACTTAAAGAACATACATTTTGTATAGTAGTAGCCTCTTTATTTTTTCTCACCAATTTTTGTTTGAAGTCTATTTTGTCAGGTATTAGATTGGTGATGCCTACTTGTTGCCTAGATCCAGCTGCTTTTCACCCTAAATTAATGTCTGTCTTTTATGGTGAGGAGCATTTCTTGCAGACAGCAAATAGATTCTACTTTTTTTCATCCAATCTATGGGCCTTTGCCTTTTTACAGGGAAATCAAGACCATTGATATTCAGTTGTTGAAAATTTTATATTGATTCCCATTACTTTGTTGATTTTTTAAAATAATGTTTGGGTTTTTCCCTTCTTCATCTCTTGTTTAAATATTCTAGTATGTTTTATTTGCTCCTGTGGCTTTATGTATCTTTTGTAGAGCTGGTTTAGTGGCCATAAATTCCATTAGTTTAGTTTCATCATGGAAAGCTTGTATTTTTCCTTAAGTTTTGACAGAGAGCTTTGCTATTCTGGGTTGGCAGTTGCTATCTTTTTGAACCTAAACTGAACTTTCTTACTTCCTTCTGGCTTTTCAGGTTTTACTTGAATAATTTGCTGTTATGCTGATAGGCATGCCTTCATATGTGACTTGATGTTTCTTTTTTGCTGCTTTCTTTGTTCTGTATATTTAGTGTTTTCATTATAATATGATAGAGGAGGTTCTTTTTTGGTCTTTTATGTTAGGGGTCCTAAATTTCTCTTGTATCTGGATAGGCATCTCTTTTCCTAACTCTCAGAATTTTTGTTACAATCCTTTTGACAATATTTTCTTTTTCTTTCTTTCTTTTTTTTTTTTTTTTTTTTTTTGGTTTTTCGAGACAGGGTTTCTCTGAGTAGCTTTGCGCCTTTCCTGGAACTCGCTCTGTAGTCCAGGCTGGCCTCGAACTCACAGAGATCCGCCTGGCTCTGCCTCCCGAGTGCTGGGATTAAAGGCGTGCGCCACCACCGCCCGGCGACAATATTTTCCACACCTTTCAAATGAGAGTCTTATTTTATGCCTACAGCCCATAAATTTGATCTTTTCAAGGTCTTTCATGTATCTTGACATTCTCACTGATATCTTATTACTTTATCTTTTGAATTATTTTAGTTCCTCCATCTTGTCTTCAATCTCAGACATTCTTCTCGCCCTTTGGTCCATTCTATTGCTGACACTGTCCCCAGATTTTTAAAATTTGAGTTACTGCCTGTTTTTAAATTTTATTTTTGACACTTCAGGTTGGTCTTCCTATAGCATTTTATCTTTTGCTAAATTCTCTTTCATATCACCCCCCACCATCCTTATTTCATTCAGCCATTCCTTTGTGTCTTCAAATGTCCCTGGATCCTAACAGCTCCCTTGGGGGAGGGAGTGAGAAAGCATGGTGTCAATGACACAGACACTAGGAGTCAGTTGAAAACAAACAGCAGACTCCTTATATACCCTTCTCCAAGTACCCAGGCTGTGTCCCAATCTGGTGGCATTGCGTGGTCATCCCTCATTGGCTGGGCACAATCAGGAATTCTGACAGCTCTTGTTGTTAGAACCTCAGGCAGACTCTGGGCTGGCTCATAAGGAAATAATGTTATGTGCATGCCTTGGCAACTGATTTGAGCCAATTTTCTTGACCCTATGGACCTGTCCTACTACATTCAAACACACTTGAAATCATTAGTTTGCATTCTCTTGGACTTCATCTATCTCTGTCTCATTATTTGCCAACTTTGTAGGATTAATAATTTTTGCCTTTGCTTTTTTAAATGGTTTATTTTTATGTTATGTGTATTGGTGTTCTGCCTACATGTATGTCTGTGTGAGGGTGCCAGATTCCCAGGAACTGGAGATACAAACACTTGTGAGCTACTGTATGGTTGCTGAGAATTGAACCCAGGTCCCCTGGAAGAGCAGTCAGTGCTCTTAACCACTGAGTCATCTCTCCAGCAGGTTGTAGTTAATAAAATTAGAAGTGGAAGAGAACAGAGTAGATAAAGATAAGGATTAAATATTAGATTGATTTTTGGCCGGGAGGTGGTGGCACTTGCCTTTAATCCTAGCACTCAGGGTGCAGAGGCAGGTTGATCTCTGTGAGTTCTAGGCCAGCCTGATCTACAAAGGGAGTTCCAGGATCACCAGGACTGTTACACAGAGAAACTCTGTCTCTAAAAACACTGAGAGAATGAGAGAGAGAGAGAGAGAGAGAGAGAGAGAGAGAGAGAGAGAGAGAGAGAGAGAGAGAGAATATTTTGATATGGCTGAAGCATAAAGTACAGAATGCCTTCTAGTAAATTGATTGAAGAAAAGTAAGTCCTAAAACCTTACTGAGCACTATATAAACAAAAGCAAAAGAACATCATGAGACATTTACTCAAGCGTTCAGATAAAATAACAGAAAATAGATAAAAAGAACAATTACAGCACAAAGTTCTGGAACAGCTGTGCAGAGATGAAAGGTGGCATTCTCTAGTCCTTGGTTCAGTCTTGTGTTGGCCCTATGCAGGCAGTCACAACTGTTGTGAGTTCCTGAGTCCCAGAGCCGTGTCAAGCATATAGGCTTCCATAGCATTCTGTCTTCCACAATGTTTCCCAAGCCGTGTGTGTGTGTGTGTGTGTGTGTGTGTGTGTGTGTGTGTGTGTGTGTAGTATGGACATTTTTAAGGCTTAATGCTCAGCACTCTCTTGTTTACAGCACTTTGAAAAGCATGAGTCTTTGCCACAGAAGAATGCTCCTTATTATTGGCTTGCTCATCATGGCTTGCTCACCCTGCTTTCTTATATAACCCAGTCAGAATGGCTATTATTAAGGGGAAATAATAATGCTGGTGACGAGGATGTGGGAAAAGGGAACTGCTTATCCCTTTGGTGGGAGTTTATATCAGTTCTGTCACTATGGAATTGTGAAGGTTTCTCAAAAAACTAAAATCAGAACTTCCATATGCTCCAGGTATACCATAACCCACCTGGCTGGGGTGGCCATATGCTCCATGTTTAACATAACCCACCTGGCCAGGGGTGGCACAGCCCTTAGCGAGCTGAACCTTCCACATCAATCATCAATCAAGAAAGTCTCTCTACACGCAGATTCTCCCTTCTTCCCCTCTTCATCATGTTCCCTCAGTGACCTTGGATGACTTTTGATCAGGCTTGGGAAAAGGGAGAACAGTGACTTGGTATGATAAGTGATGCGTATGACATCACTTGTGTCCTGCAGTCACTGGGCAGTTGCTTTTCTAAGCACCAAGTAAGACTGCTAAGGTTTTCAATCAGGACTGACTATTTTTAACATGCCAATTTCTAGTTTTAAATTCCAGTCAACGCAGAGGGTCACAGATCTGTCTAGTCTTAGCCTATTTGGTTCTCAGATGTGACAAGATGGCACTAAAGCTACTTTCACCTCAGTTTCTCCATGTGCTCCCTGGGCAACAGCACCACCTATGGGCCTAGGACACACCTCCCCATTACTTCTGCTTTCTTCATGGATTCTTTCTTAGCAACATTTTGTGTCTGTCTAGGAGCTGAGGGGAGGTAAAAAGGCGATCCCGATGACATTGCTCGATATCCACAGTTACAACTTGTGTAGTGAGACATATGGGCTCTCCTTTCTTGGTTTGAGACCATGAATTCCTTCCTCCATTTCTTTGCTTTGCTATTTTGGACCTACACACCTGAGGGTAATTTCTCCTCCTATATCCATGCTAACCTAACTCAAATGTTTAGTTAGTGACATTATCAAGATGGCAACAGCCATGTGACTTGACTTCTGTCTTGGAGAGTGACATCGTTAAGATGCTGACAACCATGTTACTTCACTGCCACCATGGTTAATGGAGCTGCACACATCCCAGTTCTCTTCTCACATTCCCTCACCTTCTTTTGCCTTTTACCATCCTGGATGTCTAATGAGATCATGGAAATAGGAAGTCCACAGACTGCAATGTGGCCTCTATTGCCAAGTGATAAAGCCAAAGTGTTTTTATATCAGAATAAGGAGGTATATCAGACCTCCATATATATATATATATATATATATATGTATATATATACATATATATACACATTCATTTTTAAATAAAAATTTTGACACATATATTTACTGGTTTCTAGAGGAGACTCATGAGTTTTTCTTGCCCTGTGCCCTCAGCACAAGCTGGTTACCAAAGGGAGCTGACACTTGGAAATGACTGACTTGGAAGGCTGGTGTGAATTTGCAGCCGCCCAGGGGAAAGCTTGGGAGAGCATGTATCTCAGCTGAAACGGCAGGCAGTTAAGGAGTAGGAAGCAAGCCAGGCAGTGGTGGTGCGCACCTTTAATCCCAGCACTTGGGAGGCAGAGTCAGGCAGATCTCTGTGAGTTGGAGGCCAGTTTGGTCTACAGAGTGAGATCCAGGGCAGGCACCAAAATTACACAGAGAAACCCTGTCTTGAAAAACCAAAAAAAAAAAAAAAAAAAAGTTCCTACTTCTCTTCCAGAGAGGACTGAGTTCCGGTCAAATGGCCTACCACTGCCTGAAACTCCAGTTCCCTTTTCTGGTCTTTGAGGGCACTGCACTCATATGCACATACACACAGACAGACATATAATCAAAGATAAAAACAGAATCTTTTAATTAAAAAACAAGTATCAGATTGGGGGCTGGAGAGATGGCTCAGCAGTTATGAGCATGCAGTAGTACTCTTGCAGAGGACCCAGGTTCAATTCCCAGCACCTATACCAGGCAACTCACAACTGCGTGTGGCTCCAGCTCTGGAGAGATCTAATGCCTCTGGCTGCTTTACAAATCTGCACACTTGAACACACACACACACACACACACACACACACACACAGAGAGAGAGAGAGAGAGAGAGAGAGAGAGAGAGAGAGAGAGAGAGAGAGAGAGAGAGAATTAAAATAAAAACAAATTTTAAAAAAAGTACCTGACTGGTATTTCTGGGTGTTCAATAACCATGCTTGGAGTCTTATACTGATGTCATCAGAGGGATTAAAAGGGGAGAATGTTTTCTTCTTGCTCTATTAAGTCAAATAGGTTCCAGGGAACTGTGGAGCATCTCTCAAAATGTCCTGTAACTGTGGGGGGAAGTCACCTGTTCTCTTGCTCATGGAGGCCATGAGGACCTACCAGGGAATTCCAGCTGGCATCCAGTCTATAACAAAGAGGGACAACACAGAGGGAGAAATTGCTGGATGCTTCCAAGTGCAGCTACAGCCAGGTGAAGCAGGGTCTTTGACTTTCCTCACATAGATGGAACAATTGGGAAAAGAAAGGCTAGAGGAGCCAGAGATTCATTGCAAACCCAAATGATTCCCGAGGACCAGATCCTCAAGTGGACTTAACAGTTAAAAAAATGTTTTGGCAACTTTAATGCTTTTAAACAGGATTTTTTAAAAAACAGGAATGCTTTTAAACAGGAAAATGTGATCAAAGACTAAAATGGACTGTTGAGGAAACATATCAATCACAAACTGTCCTTGAGTCTCTTGGCAGCTTGATTCTGGCCAGAAGCCAGAGATGTCAAAAGTTTTTGAGGGACCTGATCTCTAACCTGACACCTAAATAGGGAGAATAGTAAGATAGCAGTAAAGCCTTATTAAGAGAAATCTCCTGGTCAAGAGAATAGAATCTCTGACCAGGGTAAAAACATTACATTCCAGTTGGGACAGGTCAACTGCTCAGTCTTTAGAAGCCCCCCTAGGAAAGTGGGTGTAGATAGATTTTTCTTTGGGCTGCCAGCTCACAACAAACAACACAGGAACTTCTCCTGCATGTCCTGCTTCCTCTGAGTCTGCTGCTGACTCCTGGCACCTCTGCCCTTCTTCCTAGCATTCTCCCTTCCCTGAAAATCCTGCCTAGCTATTGGCCATTTAGATTTTACTAAACCAATCACAGTGACATATATTCACACAGTATAAAGGAATATTCCACAACAGGTGGACTTACCTTAAGCTATGCTTGAGCATCACTTATCATAACAATAATTCACTGTTAATAAAGGCATCACAAAGTCAACATATGGTGGCTAGCTTTGAACAAAGTATAATATAGGGGGAGATTGTGAGATACATAGAGATATTTTAAGTCAAAGATAGTAAGCCTGATGAGGACCCATATTCCTTGAATCTCCCCCTTTGTACTGATTTGCCAATCATCTCAGATTGTGAAGTCAAGCTCTGACCAATTGGATGAGATATAGTCTTCACCTACATTTAGGGATAAACAACAGAGAACATCTTGGACATGCATGTTCACTAGCCTGGCTTGAGTTTTCAAGAACCCTTTCTGGAAAAAAAACCTTCTGAGCTACTCTTGTTTTGTTTATGTGTTCCTTTGTGTCACACAAAGATTATTCGTTTCTCACAAACCAAAACCAGGTCCTCTGTAAGAGTAGCAAGTTTTCTTAACATCCAAGCTTTCTCTTCAGCCCTGTATGTTAAATTACTAATGAATAGTTATCAGTCTTAAACACAAAGTCCCAAGGATGATAGGCACCAACTTATGAAGAATTTGGCAAGGTCAGTGCTACTGAGGGACTGGAAGGTAGACAGTTCTCTGGCAGGTAGACACAGGGAAAGAGGCTCTAGGAATATTAATTTACTTTTCATTTAAGCATTTGAGATCACCGACTTTCTGGTTTTTTTCCCCTCTCTAAGACAGAGACTGAGTGGACTTTTTCCTACCAAAGGGAACTATTTTATTTAGTGAGATTTTCAAATCTCTCACCAAAGAGGGTGTCTTCTATGGAGAACCAGTCAGCTTCCCTTTCTTTGTCTGGATTATCCAGTCTCCTGCAATAGCACAAACCAGCTAGTTTTGAGGGACAGAGGACCACCAATTGCCAAACATAAAAAATTTGCCTCTGACAGATGCTGCCTTTGAATCCTTTCTCTAATGGGTTACACTCTCTAGTGTATCTTTTTTTTTTTTTTTTTAAGAGTTATTTATTTATTATGTATACAGCAAGTATGACTGCAGGCCAGAAGAGGGCACCAGATCTCATTACAGATGGTTGTGAGCCGTCATGTGGTTGCTGGGAATTGAACTCAGGACCTCTAGTAGAGCAATCAATGCTCTTAACCTCTGAGCCATCTCTCCAGCCCCTCTTGTGTATTTTTTGATCTCTCTGTCTCTCTGTCTCTCTGTCTCTCTGTCTCTCTCTCTCTCTTTCTCTCTCTCCTCTCTTCTCTCTCCTCTCTGTTTTCAAGAAATCTTGGCTGAGTGCTGAGACTTTGCTTTTCCTGTTGTCTTAGTCTTTAAATTGGTAGACAAAGATAATCCACCCTGACCACTCTAGACAACTTCAGGACGATGGCATCGCTATGCTTTGAATGTCCCTTCAAATCTGTTGAAATGCTTTTGTAACAGTATTAAGATGTGGACCCTTTAAGGCTCTACCTGTCAAGTAGGCCATGCCTCATTGATGAATTCAACTAATGCTACTATGCAGACAGGGTTCTTGATCAAAATGCTGTATTTGCTTGGCTTATTCTTGCTTTGCATGGGTTCTCCTGCCCCTCTACCACGTTATACCACATCAGAAATGCCATTGCTAGTTGCGAGTGTCCTGCTTTTGGACTTAGCTTCCAGAAGTGTGAGATACAAATTTCTGTATTGATTATTCAGTTATTCTGTCTTGTTATTCTGTTACAGCAACACAAAATGGACTACAAACATCTAACATTTTTAGAGCTAAGGGACACAGGAAGGGCGAGGGACCAAGGATGTCTTGCATGAGGAGGGAGCCTGAAGACCAGAGAAGCCTCCATACGTGTTACCTTTCACTGGTAACGAGACAGTCTTGCAATCAGGTTCATAACCCTGTCCAACTTTTCTGTATTTTGGATGTGGTTGAATTTGAAACCTTGTCCATATTCTTTTGAAACAAAGGATAACTGTAAGTTAGTGATAGAGTCTTAGGGAAATGTGATAAAAGATGGTAGTCCTTTTATACTGTTTTCTGCCGTCTGAAACGATGTCTAGAGCTAAGGCTTCTTGACCCCATCTTGACCGATGGGGTGACTTTGAAGCTACATACCAAGGATGATAATACAGGCAATTTTAACGTTGCAATTGAGCCTCGATACCACTGGTGGCTTGCCCTATCTCTCAATGCTGCTTTTTACCCATGGGTAAAATGAACTATCGTATTTAAAGCGAAATAGCACCCCCAGTTCTTATTAGAAATGCCCTACGTCCTTTGGCTTCTTCTCTACTCATGGAAAAGCTTAATTTCTAATCGTTTGGAGACTGTGTTATGTTTTATTTATTTATAGTTTAACTCCACGATGATCAGAGAACATACTTTGTGTGATTTCAATTGCTTTCTTCCTTTTTTTCTCCCCCGAGACTGGGTTTCTGAATGCCGAGATCCACCTGCTCCTGTCTCCCTGTACCACCAGGGCCGGATCAATTGCTTTTTCTTAAATTCTGTCTTATGCCCGGTGTCCCAAAGGCCAGGAAGACGCTGTAGTGCAGCCCATGGAACCTCGTGAGTCTCGACGCGCTGGTGATGCCCCACCAACTCTGGTAACTCTCGGGTCCCTGGAAACACAGCGGCCCGAGAACGGGGTGGGAGCAAGCAAGCGTGCGTGCGCAGAAGTCCCGCCTTCCGGCGCCTGCGGTTGGCTCTCGCCAAGCGGGTGAGCCTCTAGAAGGAAGATGAGTCGTGCTGCAGGAAGCGGAAGTGGGGCGGGCCGCGCGACGCCGCTTGTCCATTGGCTGCAGCCGTCGCTAGCCTCGCGCTATTGGGCGGACGCAGTCATGCGTCAGCCTGCGCTTCAGCCCGCAGACTGGGTCGCTAGCGCCGGCCGGCTCCTGCAGGGAGTGTTCCCGCAGCCGGCTGGCGGAGCGGGCGGCGCCAGGTCTGGCCGAGCGGGGCCGAAGGAGGGCGGAGGGGCCGACGACAGGCGGCGCCAGGTCCGGCAGAGCGGGGCCCCGAGAGCGGCGGGCGGAAGGCGGGCGTTGGCGCGGAGGAACTAGGGCCTGTGCGCTTTGGAGGCCGCGCAGTCTCGGCTGTCTCGTTAGTATTCAGGCGATTATTGTAGCTCTGTCTGCAGACATGACTTTTGTTTATTTCCCGCACTCCGGACTGCTGTAGGTAAAGCGGCTGATGCACACTGGTGTCATTCGTCGTTGCGATAGTGAGTTTTTCTGTCTCGTGTGGTGTGTGTGTGTGTGTCTGTGTGTGTGCGTGCGCGCGCCCCTTTTTGCTCCCTTTAAGGGAGAGGGATGACATTGTGCAGTGGTCGCCTCTGACCACTTTAGGTCTGGCCAACGTATTGGGAAATCCCAGCGACTCTGCCTCTATTGGAAGTGGTATTTCCCTTCCTCCTCCCGTTCTTGGTCCAGCTTTCCCTCTCATCTCTCATCCTCTGGTCCCCTCCCCCCAACTCTCCTCCTCCCCTCTTTTTACCTCCCTGTCTCTGCAGAACGGTGTAAATAACAGTTTAAAAAGCTTTAGGTCTCAAACGTTTCTGTTTGACTTGCAGGCCTGATCACCCGGAGGAAACATGCCTTCTGAGTCTTTCTGTTTGGCTGCCCAGACTCGACTTGATTCCAAATGGTTGAAAACAGATATCCAGGTGGGGTTGACTTTTTTTCTTTTTCTTTGTGTTTTCTTGTCTCTATAAAATTTTTGGTTAAGTAGAATAAGTGAGTGGATAGCAACTAGATCTTGTCTTAGAAGGGTTACTTCTTATAACTTACAATGTAACATTTATTATGACTGTTGAGGCAGATGCTGTGTGATTATGTTTTAATTAAAGTTATTTGTAATTGCAAGAAACTCGAGATCTAGTGATGCAATTTTTCAATTTTTATTCAGGAGTCTTTTTTTAAAGACAGGGTTTCATATTCCCAGGCTGGCCTTGAACTCCTCTATGTAGGTGAGGATGACCTGAAATCTGATGCTTTTGCTTCCACCTCTGGAGTGCTAGCATTGCAGGCCTGTGCCACCTTGCTGGGTTTATGTGGTACAGTTAGGCAAGTGCTTTTCCAGCTAAACTCCATTCCAGCTCCTGCCAACTCTCTTAAGACTCAACTGTTTTTAGTTTCTTTTTTCTTCTCTTATTTTGAGACAGGGTCTCACTATGCATATGATGGTGGCTGGCTGGCCTGTGTCTCCTGAGTGTTGGGATTAAGGCATGTGCCACCTTGCCTGCTGGTGTTTGTTTCTTACTGATACTTTTGGAGATGATTGTTAACTATGAGGGAAGCAGTGAAGTGATATGTAGTAAGTTATCATTTTCTGCAATTTTGTGTTTGTGTTTCAGGAGAGATGAAAGTTTAGTTGAGCTATTGGTTTTATATATATTATAGCCGTAACTAAGAGAAATGTTCAGATTTTTGCACCAGGAACATGCATGAGAAACAGAATGTTGGCCTATGACTGTAATGTTTAATAAAGTAAATACGCCAGTCGGTAGTGGCGCACACCTTTAATCCCAGCACTTGGGAGGCAGAGCCAGGCGGATTTCTGTGAGTTCGAGGCCAGCCTGGTCTACAGACGAGATCCAGGACAGGAACCAAAACTACATGGAGAAACCCTGTCTCGAAAAACCAAAAAAAAAAAAAAAAAAAAAAAAAAAGTAATTACAAATGTGTCAGGAAATTATGAAATAAATGATCACAAAATTTTTATGGATGATTCCTTATAGCTGCTTGTTGTTTATGAATTGTTTAGAAGAGTACTTTTGGATCTCCATATCACTAGCATGAAAAAGTGTCTGAAATGTTTCTGTATTGTCTGTGTGTTCTTTCCTCCTTTTTGGGGCTAACCACCTTAAATTTTTGTCAAATAATCGACTTTTTAGAACAGTCTCACTTAGATCTCATTATGTAGCATTCCTGACTGTAAGGCAGTGTAAGATGCATTTGATCATGGAGTTTTATAGTCAAGTGTTATTGCTTCTTTCTGATTTCCTTTTCCCTTTAAACACTGACTGCCTGTAGATAGGAGACCAAGTGCTGAGGACTGTTGCAATGACTATTGGAGATGACATGGGTTTGTTATTCATGGTGCGATGCTAGATAGGACTGAACTAAGGAGGTTTGAGTGGTTTGTTGTTACTTCTTATCCTTTGGCCTTGTTTGTTGTTCAAATACCTCTTTTTGTTTAGCTGTTCCTGTCTGCTTTCTTTTGTCTTTTATAAGCAGGTTAGAGAGGTGAGAAATAAGTTGTTTCTTATTTCTGAAATACTGAGAGTCAGATAAACTTTAAAATCATTTAAATTTTATTTGTTTGTGTGTGTATATGATACATGTCAGTGTGCTCATGTGCAAGCATAGACATGTGCCACCCACATGTGTAGAGGTTGGAGGACAACCTCAGTGTCAATCCTGAACTTCCACATTGTCTGCAGCAGGGTCTCTCTCATTTGCTGCTCTGTGTAGGCCAGGCCAGCTGACCTGTGTGCTTGTGAGGAAATTCTCTCTCCTGTCTTCCTGTAGGAATACTGAGATTACAGACATGCTCTGCGAAGTTGGCTTTTATATGAGTTCCAAGTACCTAAACTCAGGTTGTCAGGCTTCTCAGCAATGGCTTTTACTTTGCTCAGTCAACTCCCAAGACAAATGTTTTAAGATTTGCTTTTTGTGGTTTACATATAAAGAAACTATCCTAAGGACTGCTAGAGTGGATTCCTAGTGTGTTCAAGGCCTTGGTTTAGATTGGCACCAATGCCAAGAAACCAAACCTAAAACCATACCCCAAAAAACCTCATCAAACAAAAACAGAATCAGCTCTCTTTACCTAGTGGACTTGTTTTTTTTCCCCCATAGTAATCACCACTGAATAACTGCCAAATACAGGTTGTAGTATTTTCATCTAAAACCAGCTTAATAATATACTGATTGTCTCTGAAGAGTCAGATATATAGAAAATGAAGCTCCATTCATGTCAGAGTACATATTACCTTATGTATTTATTCAGTGTGATATTAGTATTTGGCCATTTTTAGACACTAAGAAATTTTTTTTTTTTTTTTTTGCAAGTCTTCCCCTTGTCTCCTAAGAACAAATGAATAGGTTTTGGTTACACATCAGAGGAAAATGTGTTTGGTAATATAGACATATAAATAGCATGGAAAAGTGATTGTGCAGTTTCTGTGGCATTGCTTATTAAATAGGAATGCAAGCTGGGCAGTGGTGGTGCACACCTTTAATCCTAGTGCTTGGGAGGCAGAGGCAGGTGGATCTCTGTGAGTTCTAGGCCAGCCTGATCTACAGAGCTAGTTCCAGGACAGCCAGAACTACACAAAGAAACCCCTTCTTGGAAAAAAAATATGAGGAATGCATGTTGTTCTTCCCTAAAGCTTGGACATAGCGTCACTTTTTGGGATCCTGGCAGACCCGCATTGCACATACTCATCTTATGCTGGCAGACTTTACCTTTTGTGTGGGAGGTGGAGGGTGGTGGTGGAAGTAGAATGTGTGCTGCTCTCCTTGATTGAGAATTTCCTTATTGCCTACCTAGGCTTTCGCATTCACATATAGTTAAGTATGTGGGAAAGACATATATATGTGAGTATATATGTACATTTTAGGAAGTTTATTTTTATAAGCTTATTTTGTTGGAAATATCCCCCCAAAATTAGTAACTTTAGAAAGGTAATGTTTTTGAAGTATGAAGAATTTTAATATGTATATAATAAACATTGATCCTTGGCTACTTTACTGTGGATATTAACATGTTAGGCCTAGTTCTTTGCAACCAGCAGTTTTTAATGTAGTGCCCATTGTAGGCCAAGTACCTATCTGGCTCTCTTTCTCTCTCTCTCTCTCTCTCTCTCTCTCTCTCTCTCTCTCTCTCTCTCTCTGACACACACACACACACACACACACACACACACACAGAGCGTTGTGGGCTGGGGAAGTGGCTCAGAAAAGTCAGAAAAGAGCTTGCTGTGCATGTGTGATTTCCATCACACACATGGTGGCTGTAGTGGCCCTCTTGTCATCTCAGTGCTGAAAGGCAAAGACAGGGATTCCTGAGACAAGCTCAGTAACTAGACTAGCGGAATGACAGGCGCTGGGTTCAAGTGAGAGTTCTTTGTCAGGAAATAAGGGATCAATGATCTCAGTTTCTGGCCTCCAGACACATTTGTATGTGCTTTTGCACACATTAATTTACCCATACACATTCAAGCACGTGTATGCATGCTAAAAACCTCTCCATACTTCAGTGTTTAGCATTCCTAATTTTTATGTAGATTTATTGAGGCACCTACCTTTCTTCATTACTTTTGAAAAGGCAATATAATAAAGGGCTGAAATGTGTGGCCATATTACTGTTTATCTGATGTGATTGTAGTTTTTCAGTAAACTAAAAAGAAAATTACATAAAGGACATAGTACATTATACTTTCAAAGTTTTTTTCTTAAAACTTTTTTTTTTCTTTTGGTTAATCTTGATGAAAGGCTAAGGGTATGTTTTTGAGCATGAGTCCAGAATAGAAGTTTGTTGTTCTTTCTTGCATAAGCTGCACTCAGGAATTTTCTATTTAAGGATTCTTTGAAATGGCACATGGAATTAGATATGCATGAAGCATTTTTTTAACTTTTTAATTTTGAAAATAGTGATAGACTCAGAAAGTTGCCAACAAAATAGTAAGATCAGTGTGTTCCATTTAACCAGATGCTCCCAATAGTTACACTTTATTTAACTGTGGTATAATATCAGAATCAGTAGATTTGCATGTTACAGTTTCTGTGCCATTCTGTCCTAATGTCAGTTCATGTAACCATTACCATCAGAGTGAGCCACTCGGTGCTACCCGTTGAATCACTTTTATCACAATCTGTAGTCTCTGGCACTGAGAACTGATCTGTTCTATAGAGTTGTTATTTTGGGATTATCATATGGTGTACGGTTCTTCAGAGAGCAGCTTTATTCACTTAGCATAATGCCTTCACAGTTTTTTTGTTACATCAGTAGTTAAATTCTGGATCATTTAATTGTCTGTATTTGGCACATAGTCATTAATTTAAAATAATTAAGCTTAAAATTTATATTCAATTAAATATTGAATATAAATATTGTCATATTATGCCTAGACATATCAGTAGATCAAAAGGTGTGTAAGCATGGACAACTAATGAATGCTATTCTTAGGTTTTGGCTAATTATCCAGCTGGTTGCTGATATGCTGAAATAAAAGAATGTGGTAAATGTAGGTAACTTGATGTTTTTGTGATTATCTTTCCCCATCATCTAAGTATAATTGCCTGAGTAGAATAGTATTGTTAATAGAATTCCATAATGAAAATGAGGGTTTGCTATTTTTGTATATGACATTTTGTTGGGTTGATTCGAAGCATTATGCAGAGTTATTAACTTGGGTATTCTTATGCTGTTACTAAAAAAAAATCTTCAAATAGAAACTTGACTCTACTGTTCCAGTTTAAGAACATACCCAAAAGACAGTGCCTCACTATATGTTTCCATTAAATGGTAATCTCATTCTTCAACAGACCAAACCTTGTTCTGCTAAAGAAATAGAATAGGAATGGAAAGAAAAGCAATATGTATTTTTGTGTAACTTTCAGCATATGGTTAATTAGAATACCGTAACTGATTTTAAAGTTACATGTTGTCTTCCATTTTAGAATTTATAACTTTAGTATTCATGCATCCCCTTACAATAATTATGTTATGTTAATATACAGATAATCTCTGTGTATTATACTTTTCCTTTCTGGCCTTCATCTTTGTTCTTTAGTTTATTTTAAATGTTTTTGAGTGATTACGCATTCTTATGCCCTGTTTTCATTATTATTATTATTATTATTATTATTATTATTTTTTTTTCCAAGATAGGGTTTCTCTGTGTAATATCCCTAGCTGTCCTGGAATTTGCTTTGTAGACCAGGCTGGCCTTGAACTCACAGAGATCCACCTGCCTCTGCCTCCCGAGTGCTGGGATTAAAGGCGTCGTGTATCACTACCTCCCGGCTGCATAAGTTTGTCTTTTTAACTTATGTAAAACAAAACAAAACAAGTGACATACTTTCTAATTCCAAGTAGGAAGAGCCAGGGCACAGTCACAGTCAGATAAAGCAAACCCAAAGTTCAGCAGTGTGAAGTCAGTATCACAGTTCTGGGACTCATGATCTTCTAGGCACCAAAGGGCTTGGCGAAGGTGCTTCTCTGGCTCTGCCATCCACTGTACAAACAGCTCCTCTTTTAGGCTCAGGCTGGCTCCTTCCTCAGCTATCCTTGGTGGTCATCCCCTGGTATTGGCATCTCAAATTCTTAGTTCCTTACTGTAACTGGGCTGCACCTTCATCAGTAGCATCTCCTGGGCTCTCTTCAGGGACTGTAACCCTGCTACATGATGCCAAGCTTCAGCCTCTTCCTTACTCCTTCAGTTCTGAGGTTTTCACTGCTATTGAGGGCACACTTTTACCAGTGATGTCTCTCTGACAATGCCACATACCTTCAAAATCAGTACCATGTGGGAGACTCTTACATATTACTAAGATCAGCTGCCAGTGTGAGGTACCTTGGCTACCTGTTGACCACAGCTCTGTGTGCTGACCTTGAGGAAACACTTCCCAGAATATTTCACCTCAGTGATGCTAGTTTTTTCTTAATCATTTCTAGTGTCTCAGCTCCAGCTGACCAACACTCAGTAGTATCCCAGCAAGGCAAAGATTTCACTCTGGTAATTGGAGTCTCTTAATTGTAGTCAGTTTCTCAACTCTAGCTGACTAGATTCATAGATTCCTAATATTTTATTATACAAATAGCCCTGCCAGAGTCTTGCTTATTTCTGAAACTTCTCAAGCTTCCATTGTCTGCATTGCTTTCAACATTTTAATCTTCCAAGGTTCCACAGAACAGCCAAATATTCAGTGGCTTTTCCAGTCCCAGATTCCAAAATGTTACCATAATCCTCCACAAAACACATGATCAAGTCTATGATAACAGTGCCCCACTTCTGGTACCAATTTCTGTCCTTCCTTTGTTTTTTTTTTCATATTTTTTTATATAACTAACTAATTAATTAATTTTATTGGTGTTTTGTTTACATATATGTCTGTGTGAGAGTAACTCCTGGAACTGGAGTTACTGACAATTATGAGCTACCATATGGGTGTTGGGAATTGAACCTAGGTTCTCTGGAAGAGCAACCAATGCTCTTAACCACTGAGCCATCTCTCCAGCCCCCAATATCTGTCTTAGTTAGGGTTTCTGTTGTAGTAAGACACCATGACTGAAATCAACTTGGGGTTGGAAAGGATTACAGTTTGTAGTCCATCATCCAGGGAAATCGGCAGGAGTCTGGAGGGAGGAACTGAAGCAGAGACCATTAATGAATTCTGTGTACTGGCTTGTTTCCTGTGGCTTGCTCAGCCTGCTTTCTTATATAACCCAGGACCACTTGCCTAGGGATGGCATCACCCATAATGGGCTGGGCCCTCCCATATCAATTACTATTAAGAAAATGCCCAACAGGCTTTCCTCTTTTCAGATGAATCTCTGTGTTAGGTAATTAAAAACCAACTAGCACAATGGTCTGTCATTTTTTTTACGGTCACATGGTCAGAGCTATTTGAATATTATACTTAGGCAGGAAGGTAACATAACACATGGATTAAGATATTTTTTGAAAAACATTGAAAAATTGACTTTCTATTCTGTCAATCTTTCTTGAAAATGTTCCCTATCGATATGTTAAATATTATGGAGGTAGGATGAAAAACAGCTCCTGCCCAGAAGGTGCCAATAGTTAAGTTGGATTGATAGCTAAGTGGAGATCATGTGATATGTAATGTGAGGCAGTACTAGAAAAAAATAAAAGAGCTAGTCAGTCATTGTTTAGTGTGAACCATTGAATTGTAAAAGGTTAGATCTTATATCTAATCAGGTTTGCTAGAAAACAACAACAACAACAAACCAAACAAAAGGCCAGGCATGGTGGTGCATGCTTTTAATCTAAGCACTTGGGAGGCCAAGGTAGTCAGATCTTCGAAACCAACTAACCAACCAAACAAACAAACAAAAAAAAAACCAATGTCAGGCCCAGAATCCAGACAAGGTGGGATGTTAATGAACTGCAAAGATAACAGAAAGCAGATTTTACCTTTGGGAGTGCATGGATTCATGGAGCACAAGTATGATTCTAGGTCATCTAGTGAGGTAGGATGTATTCCTTTGTGGAGGTGTATGCAGAGTGTGGAGAAGTAAGAGGAAATTGCAGTTGTTTTCTCCTGAGTTCTTTGTGTTTTCATTTTTGTTGTAAATATTTTGAGACTTGATTAAAAAATCCCTATCTATTACCTACTCAAATTCTTCAGTTTTATGCAATGTAAAATAGTTGATAGTGATTTGCTATAATATTTTTTGTTGATAGTGTGGCTTTTTAATTGATGCTTTTGATTATTTGGGCTTTGTAAATGTTCTTAGTCTTTTTTAATTAAAAAATAATTGTTCTTTCTTTTTTTTTTTTTGGTTTTTCGAGACAGGATTTCTCCATGTAGTTTTGGTGCCTGTCCTGGAACTCACTCTGTAGACCAGGCTGGCCTCGAACTCACAGAGATCCTCCTGGCTCTGCCTCCCGAGTGCTGGGATTAAAGGCGTGTGTCACCACCGCTGGCAGTTGTTCTTATTTTTATGTATGTGTCTGAGTTAGTGTATGGGTTCTCTCAGAGTGCATTTGATCCCCAGGCTGGAGTTAAAGGCAGTTGTATACTACCTGACATAGGTGTAGGGAACCAAACTCAGGAAAAAAGGGCACAAATTGGTGAGACAGGCTTATAACTCTGGCTTTTTGGGAAGCTGGGGCAGCAGGGTTGTAAGTTCAAGTCCTTCCTGGTGCAAGAGAAAGAGTTTGAGATCAGCCTGAGTACCTCAGTAAGGAACCAAACTCAGGAAAAAAGGACACAAATTGGTGAGACAGGCTTATAACTCTGACTTTTTGGGAAGCTGGGGCAGCAGGGTTGTAAGTTCAAGTCCTTCCTGGTGCAAGAGAAAGAGTTTGAGGTCAGCCTGGGTACCTCAGTAAGGTACTACCTCAAAAATTTCAAAGTGGGGAAGAAAGGAAAGGCTGGGAATACTAGAGATACAGAGCTCAGTGGTAGTGGTAGAGTGCTTGTCTGTCACATGTGAGATCAGCCTGGACTTTAAAGAATACCTGAGGAAGATTTCTTCTGGCTCCTGATGAATGAGTAGAAAGAGGAAGTTTTTTGATATCACATGACTGTAGATTCACATAGAACTAGTGGCCTGGTGTAGTCATGGGAGAGTCTGCTGGACTGCTATGTGTTTAGGGGATAGGAGCAAAGACTGGGATAGCATTGTACAGTTGAAGTTCTTACTGTAGTATTTTGCATCACTCCATTTGGGTTCTTCTTATAGAGCTTTTAATGCTTTTTTTTTTTTCTGAGTCAATCACTCATACCAATCTCTTGAATGATTCTGTCATTTGCATTGATTAGTAACTCTAGCTATAGGTTGATGTGTGTTTGCTAAAATGTGATTAAATGTTGAACATTATAAATATACTATTTTATGCTGAATTTTGTTTTACATCTTTATTTTTGAGATGGAGTAATACTGTGTTTCCCAGGTTGACTTTATAATTTTTTGATACAACTACTTCAGCCTTCTGAATGTCTGGGAGAACAGGCATGCATTATAGTACCTGGCTGTGGATTTAGTTTTAGTTTAGTTATTTATTTTTTTTAAGAGATAAACAAAGGTTGGGAAGTGTGAGGGTATCGTTAGTGTACAGTCTATGTGTATATGAAAATAAAAAAGTGAGAATGAGTTTTGCTTTGGCATACATGTAAATTGCTTGAGATCAGTTTGCTTTCAAAGCTCTATCTTAATGCTTAGTTAGGTTGATCTATAGTCTTTACTCTTAGATAATTTGTTGTAACCACTGAGGCAGTTCCCTTCTTAAGACTCTACCTGATGCTTGGTTGGTGGATACTCTCACTGTTGTAGTTGGGTTCTGTTGCTTGAGCCCATGCTTCATGTCCTGTAACCCTTCACATTGTGTTCCTCAAGATGTCCAGTCTGTGCCTTCCAACAGAAGATTACTTGCCATGTACACAGCTTCTGTCCCTTGCTCTTCCTGGGGAGATGCCAAAACACATGTCTTTAGCCCACATAGGGAACTGATGACAGAACAAAGTAACTTTCCTACCAAAATCCAACACGGTGAACTCTGGGTTTATAGACCATGGGTGACTCAAAGGCTACTGCATTACTACAGGCCTACGTCTGCCTAAGTGGTGACTCATGGAAACTAACTCTGGAGCTCTGTGGATGGTTTGCAGGTGGCTTGATAGATTTGACAGTCTCCTCTCTAGGCATCTGTTTACTACTTCTATAATCTCAAGGAGGGTTCTTGTAAATCTTGTTAGTTTCAAGGACTTTCTGAGACTTGTAAGTTGTTTACTTATCAGTCTTAGGAGCTGCCCCCTCTTCCTTTCTGGATGGAAAATTTCAGTTCTGAAAAACTGCTGCAGAATTGTGGTGGTGGTTTGAATGAGAAATGTCCTTCATAGGTTTACGTATTTGGACACTTGGTTCCTAGTTGGTTGGTACAGTTTGAAGAGAGGAACCTTGGGGGCTTGGAGAGATGGCTCAGAGGCTAAGAGTACTAGCTGCTCTTCCAGAGGTCCTGAGTTCAATCCCCAGCAACCACATGGTGGCTCACAACCATCTATAATGGGATCTGGTTTACTCTTCTGGCGTGCAAGCATACATGCAGGCAGAACACTGTATATATAATAAGATTAAAAAAAAAAAAGAATATGGAACCTTTAGGTGAAGCCTTGCTGGAGAAGTACTTCCATAGGGGTGGGCTTTGTGAGTTTATAGCCTCATCCCACTTCCAGTTCTTTCTTTCTGTTTGTGGTTTACTCAATTGTGCCACTGTATCCAGTGGTGACATTATTTTGTTATAGAGCCAGAATAAAGAGTTTTACTAAAGTATACTTTATAGTATCAAACAACTAGAAATTATGCAAATGCTTCTTAATAGGATAGTTATTAAATAAAATATGATTGCTCAGCCTCCTGCTCCCACTGCCTGCTCTCATGCCCCACCTCATTATAGACTTTCTTTCCCAAGGCAAAATAAAGCTCTTCCGTAAGTCACTTTTGGTCATGGTGTTTTGTCACAGCAACAGAAAAGTAACGTAACGGTCCTACACAACCCAGGTGATTAAAGAATGGACTGATTTATTTATTCCCTCCTTCTTTTCCTTCCTTTATGTTTCATCTTTTTTGCTGTTTTGTTTTTTGACGCTATCCTCCAACTTGCTGTGTAGCTGAGGATGACCTTGAACTTCTGATATCCTTTTTGTGCCTCTGAGTGCTGGAATTGCAGGCATACATCACCATACCTGATTTATGCAGTATTGAGGATTGAACCTAGGGCTTCATAAATACTAAGCAAGTGTTCTCTCAATTTAGCTCCATTCCCAGCCCACATTTTTAAAAATTCACTTTTGAACACCAGTGTCTCTGAATCTAGGCTGTATTCCAAAACACTGATATATGGATACCAGCCAATCTGTGGCAGTCCTAAAGTGCAGTTGGGGCCTAGCATGGTGGCCCATCATCTTTCTTGGGATGTTGGCATTTCTTGTAATCCATCATATATAACTCACTTGCTGTGAATTCTTCTCTCCTGGAATCTCTGCTAAGATCTAGGTTTATATTTGTGACATATTAGTAGGGAGAGTTGTTGATGGTAAGTAATTTACTCATTGAGAAAAAGTTTATTTAGGCTAATAGCTTTGAAGATTCTAGTTCATGACTGATTGATCCTTTTTTCTGCACATCACAGTGGTAGCATGTGGTAAAGCAAAATTGATCATCATATTAGCCAAGAAGCAGAAGGGAAGACTCATAGCTTGGAGTTCCACAGTTCCCTTTGAGGGGACTTAGATGACCTAAGTAAGGATCACTGTCCTAGTTAGGGTTTCTTTTTCTGTGATAAAACACCATGACCAAAAAGCAAGTTGGAGAGGAAAGGGTTTATTTGGATACTTATTTATTACACTTTCACATCACTGTTCATCATTGAAGGAAGTCAGGTCAAGTACTCAAGCAGGGCAGGAACCTGGAGGCAGGAGCTGATGCAGAGGTCATGCTCCCTGTAAGCTTGTTCAGCCTGCTTTCTTACAGAACCCAGGACCACCAGTCCAGGGATGTCACCACTTACAATGGGCTGGGCCTTCCCCATCAATTACTAATTAAGGAAATACTCTACAGGATTGCCTGCCTACATCCCCATCTTTTTTTTTTTTTTTCCGAGACAGGGTTTCTCTGTGTAGCTTTGCGCCTTTCCTGAAACTCACTTGGTAGCCCAGGCTGACCTCGAACTTACAGACATCTGCCTGGCTCTGCTTCTCGAGTGCTGGGATTAAAGGCGTGCGCCACCACTGCCCGGCTACATCCCCATGTTATGGAGGCATTTTCTCCATTGGGGTTCCTCCCTCTCAGATGACTATAGCCTGGGGCAAGTTGAGCCAGAACAATCACTCTAGTTCCTTTCTCCAATAGCAGCCCTCTGAGGACCAAGATGCAACTGTGAACCCTGAGGGACACTTACCTAAACCATGGTATTAGTATAAATCTTCACAGTTAAAACTGAACTAATTCTCATTCTTGTTTTTATTCTCTGCCTTTCTTCACTTTTTGTACCTGATCTGACCACTGATCTGAAAGAATCATAATATATTCCTTGTCTTGATTGATTGGCTCTTGACTCTGACTCTTTTACTTTATGTTTTTGTAGTTTCTTCTTTTTTCTCCCTTCTTTATAATTATAATTATGTGGAGACTTGAAAGGCTCCTGGGTTCCCTTGAGATATGAGCATGAAAGTTGAATGTAACTCCTGTAACATAGCACACCTGAGCCTTAAGGCCTGGCCCCTTTGTCTGTAGCCATTTGCACTGTGGTGCAGACTGGATTCCGTTGGTAGGTCTTTTTATTTATTTATTTATTTATTTATTTATTTATTTATTTATTTATTTATTTTTATTTTATGCATGTATACCTGCTTGCCAGAAGAGGGCATCAGATCTTGTTATGGATGGTTGTGAGCTACCATGTGGTTGCTGGGAATTGAACTTAGGACTTTAGAAGAGCAACCAGTGCTCTTAACCCCTGAGCTATCTCTCCAGCCCCATGACACACCGTCTTATTTATGGGTCTTGTGTGTAGTTTGTCAGAAGAGAACACAAGTTGAATGTATAGCCCAGAGGACCAGAATTTTGGGGACCGTTTTATCTCCTTTTGTTGCTTATCATGAATAATTTTATAAAAGTGATATCTGAATATTTACTTGCATAGATTAGGTGGGAAAGAACTCTGAAGAACTGGAGAGAAAGTATAGAAGATTTCAGGGCTGGAGATGGCTCAGCAGTTAAAAGCACTCACTGCTTCTGCAGGAGACCTGGCTTTGGTTCTCAGCACCACCTAGTGACCCAAAACTGTCTGCAACTCCAGATCTGGGGGGTACTATGCCTTCTTCTGCTTCTCTGGGTTCCAGCACATGTGATGTAGACATAAACTTATGTAAGTTCATGCCTGTACACATAAAAAAGTGTAGAAGAATTCAGTAATGAGGGGTATACATGATATTCTTTTGTGCTTAATTTATTTTAAAGAAATGCTATTGAAGGTAGTGGGTGCTTTATGAGGATGGTGCCTGCCAAGGAGTGAGATAGTGGAATTGTGTTTTAAAAAAGCCCTGACTATTAGATGGGTTAGAGAGATGGCTCAGTGGTTGGGAGCATTTGCTGCTTTTGTGGAGGACATGTGGGTTTAGTTCCTAGCCTACATGTCCACTCACATCTATCTCTAGCTGTGGTTCCAGAGGGTTCAAGACTATCTTCTGGCCTCTGTAGGCATTGTATGCACATGGTGCAGATACATACAAGCAGGCAAAGCATTCATACATACATGATAAAATGAATAAATTTTTTTAAAAAAGAAAATGGACAAATAGAGGTCTGTCCCTGTCCCCCCTCCTCCATCTCCCTTCTCCTACTTTTCTCCTCTCCCTTCTTCCCTCCCTCCCTCCTGCTCTCCTTTCTTTTTTTTTTTCTGTGTTTTTTTTGTAAGTCAGTGTTTCATTATGTAGTCATGGCCGGCATGGGACTCACTAAGTAGTGATGGCCTCAAACTTGCAGTGATCCTTATGCCTCTGCTTCCCAAGTGCTGGGATTACAGGATTACAACTGGGTTGAAGTAAGTCTTTTAAAGTGCATCTATAGTAGAAAAGATGGCTTCTCGCATACTGCAGTTTTCAGAGTGCATACCTCCTCAGGGTGTTTCCAATGTCTCCTTTTCCTGTTTTATGCTAGCTGTTAACTCTGGGAATCCTTTTTCTTCAACAGATGTGGACAAACTAGGGTGTTTTTTATTTTTCGTTTTTTCCCTTGAATGTCATTATTTACTCATGCAATTGAATTTACTGTTGTCTGTTACATTGGTTATGTATTGGTGATACCCAGAATTGTTCATAGCTTTGATAGGAATCTTGTCTTCATTAGTTTTTGTGCAAATTCATTCATTCATTCTTTCTTTTTTTTTTTGAGACAGGGTTTCTCTAGCCCTGGCTTTCTTGGGACCCACCTTGTAGACCAGGTTAGCTTCAAACTCAGAGATCTGCCTCCCTCTTCCTTCTGAGTGCTGGGATTAAAGGTGTGCACCTCCATACCTGGTCTCCTCCCCCTTTTTTTTTTTGAGAAAGTAGAGCATGGCATGCTCATATTGTAGCTCATGTTGTATTGCTTACACTGATTCCAGAATTAGCCTTTCTCTCTAAGAGCCCTGGTTCCTTTTAGTGGGAAATGGTGCTTTGGGGCCAATATCTTGGTACTCAGTGTAGGAAGATTGCTGTTTTTCAAGTTAAAATCTTTCCATACACAAAACAAATATATTTTAAAGATAAATTTTTGGTGAGATTCTAATCCAGATTGCTTAAATAATATTCCTTACTTTTGTTTCTTTACATTTAACACTTTAGTTTCTGGTAACATTAATATACTTAATCATAAGCAGGTTTTTATCATGTGAACATTATTTTATCAAATAACACACATGGAATTGCTTTTAAATGATAGTATCTGTGTTAATTCAGGTTATAAAAATGATCAGTACACAAGGTTTGGGAATTTTTCCTCTCCAGGTGTAGTGTCAAGGCTTTAATCCCAGAAAAGGCAGATGCAGGAGAATCTCTGACTTTGAGGCCAGCCTGGTCTACAAAGCAAGTTCCAGGACAACCAAGCTGTTACACATAGAAACCCTGTCTTGAATAAAACCACACACATGTACACACACACACACACACACACACACACACACACACAGATTTTTTTCTCCTTAGACTATTGTAGCTAGAGTTTTCCTGCCTTGCCCACAGTCAGGACAAATTTCTGTCACCCGCCAGTCCCACAGCTGCTCAGACCCAACCAAGTAAACACAGAGACTTAATTGGTTACAAACTGTGTGGCCGTGGCAGGCTTCTTGCTAACTGTTCTTATAGCTTAAATTAATCCATTTCTATAATCTATACCTTGCCATGTGGCTTGTGTCTTACCGGCATCTTCACATGCTGTTTGTCGTGGCGGCGGCGGCTGGCAGTGACTCCCTTTCTCTTCCTGTTCCCTTAATTCTCCTCTCTGTTAGTCCCGCCTATACTTCCTGCCTGGCCACTGGCCAATCAGTGTTTTATTTATTGACCAATCAGAGCAATTTGACATACAGACCATCCCACAGCAGACTATATTCTTAGACTATATTCTAATTATATGAAGCTTAAACAGTCCCTTGAAAAACATTTTTTAATTTTATTTTTGTGATTATAATATAATTGTATCATCTCATTCCTCCTTCAAACCTGTTTGCTGTCTTTCAGATTCATAGCCTGTTTTTCATTAATTGATGTTACATACATATATTATGCGTATATATACTCACACACATTCCTAGTCTTATATAACCTGCTTAGTCTATATAATGATACTTGCATGTGTGTTTTCAGGGCTGACCATTTGGTATTGGATAACCGGTTGGTGTGCTCTGCCCTGGAAAGACTATTTCTCCCACTCTTAGCATTTCTTAGTTGCCAGTAGTTCTTTATATAGGGTTGAGGCCTTGTGGGCTTTTTCCCTCCATATAAACATGTTTGTTGTTTTTGTTCAGCTCAAAAGCATTAAAAAAAAATAAACCTGGGTTTTTTGCTTATTTCCAGTTATAGGTTTTGCTTTTTATACTATAACTTGAATTAAAAATAAATGTTTATTTTATGTGTATGGGTGTTTTGTCTGTGTGTATATCTGTGCATCACATGCAAGCCTATGAGGTGCCATGTGGGTGTTGGGAATTCAACCTGGGTCCTCAGGAAGAGCAGCCAGTATTCTTAAGTGCTGAGTCAGTTCTCCAGCCCCAAAGCTTGAATTTTTGAGGATGGAAACAATTTATGTTTTGCACATAAGGAATACTCACATATTGCTTTTTTCTATTCCCTGCTTCCTCCATGTTCTATCTGTGTTTCCTCATACATAATCACTATTACTTATTTTTGGTTTATCATTTCAGAGCATATGTGTGCATGTATGCCCCTACCCCTCTTTTGCATATTACATGAAATTTAGTATAGTGAATATCCAAAGCTATCTTGAAGGAAAAGAACAATTCTGGAAGAACCAATATTTAATTCAAGTTATACTATATAGTGATAGTATGACAAATACCACAAAGCTAGACAATTAGAATACAACAGAGGAGCCAGATATGTAGACACATATCTGATTTTCCAGGAAGATGCTGAAAACATACATCAGAGAAAAGATATTCTGTTTGATCTGTGGTGTGAGAAGATTGTGTATCTATGGGGAGAAGACTGAAACTCATTCTCTACCTTTTATCCTGCATGAAAATCAACAAAATGAACCAAAGGCCTTAACTGTAACCCCAGAAACTTTGAAACTACTAATGGAAAACATATGGAAATACTTGAAAACACAGACATAGAAATTGTTTTTTAAAATAGTACCTCAGTGGGGCTGGAAAGGTGATTTAGTGATTAAGAGCACTGGCTACTCTTCCAGAAGACTTGGGTTCAATTCCCAGCACCCACATGGCAGCTCACAACTGTGTGTAACCCCAGTTGCAGGGGATCCGACACCCTTATATGGTCATACATGCAATCAAAACACCAGTGTACATAAAAATAAAATTAATTAATTAAAAAAGTAGTACCTCAGTAGTACAGAAAATAAGAAATTGACAGATGATATTGCACGAAAATAAGAACTTCATAGTGAAGGAAATAATCACCTGAGTGAAGAGGCAGCCTGCAGAATGGGAGATAACTTTTACCAGTTATGCATCTGACAGGATTTTAGTATTCAGAATATATAAAAAACTTGAACATCTCAAGCACTAATAATGTAGTCATGCTTAGGCCAATAACCAGAATACTTTCATATGAAAAAATAGGAATAAATACTTGAGAAAAGTAGCCAACATTTTTAGATATGAGCAAATATAAATCAAAACTACACTGAGATTACATCTCACCCTATTCAGGATGGCTGTCATCAGTACAGAACCAAATGGTGATGTGACTGGTGGGAAAAAGGAACCCTCACGACAGGGAATGTCCCCAAAGGAATGAAAGGCTACATATGGTAGATACCTACTACATACCCACGCCTACTGTTTTCTAGTCACAGCAGCCAGGTCATGAAATCATTTGGTGTCCATCAGTGGAGGAATAGGTAAAGAAAATGTGGCATGTATGTGTACACACACACACACACACACACACACATACACACACACAGAGTGGACTGTTTCTCAATCATTAAGAAGGAAAAGTTGAAATCATTTTTGAGAAAAATGAGCGGAACTGAAGCTCATGAGCAAAATAAGCCAGATTCAGAAAGGCTAAGTATGTTTTCTCTAGTCTGGAGATTCCTTTTTTTTTTTTCTTTTTAAAAATAAATGTAGGGGGGCTCTTAAGGACTAGACCAGTGATAAGTATATGTGTGGAGATGACTATGTATAATAGAGTGAATGTATAATATGTGAAAATATAAGAAATCCATGAATTAGCCTGATGGCGGTGGTGCACGCCTTTAATCCCAGCACTCGAGAGGCAGAGGCAGTCAGATTTCTGTGAGTTTGAGGCCAACCTGGGCCACAGAGTGAATTCCAGGACAGCCAGGGCTACACAGAGAAACCTTGTCTCAGGGGAAAAAAAAAAAAAAAAAAAAAAAGAAACCCGCTAATTTGTAAAGACCTGCCATTGTGACACATTCCTGTAGTCCCACAAGGAATTCGAGTTGGAGGCTGGCCTAGGATGCTTTGTAAGAACCTGTTTCAAAAAAAATTAAAACCGTATAGGGAAACCCTGTCTGGAAAAACCAAAATAAATAAAAAAAATATAAAAATAAAAATAAAAAAAACAAACCAAACAAAAACCACAGAGACATGATCCACTAATGAAAGCCAGCACAGTGTACACAGTTACATAATGCGCTCTTTCACCTTATTGTTTTTGTTGTATGATCTTTAACATGTTACCTGTTTTTAAATCGAGTAAATAGTCCATCGTTTTATTATTGAATGATTGAATTAAATAAGGGGAACCAGAAATTCCTCCCCTCCTTTATATAATTCTTTAAAACCTTGGTGCTGAAGACACTATACATTTTGGATACAGAACTTGGAGAAATTGAGCTAGAACTGACTTGAAAGCCTCCTCTGTGAGAACTGGCTCTTATAGTATCAGAGGCTATTATGTAAGCTTCCAAGGGAAAAAAGCAACCAGTAGTCCTCCCCAGCCATGAAGCCTGCAAAATGCAGCTCTCACTGGCCCACTAAGATATCCCCAATGGTACAATAGTTGCACTTTTACTTTGGGGGTAACTACCAGCTGTCTAATTGGATTTACAGCCAGCTTAATAGGAGGGCATTCATGCCCAATACTGTAAACCTGTGGCTGCAGAAGTCATAGACCCTAGAGGTGAACCTACTCCTAAATTGATATAATTTTTAACTGTATTCTAAATACTATCCTTGTATCTACAGGTAAGTAGTTCTAACCCCTTATCAAAGAATTTTCTTTGGGTAGCAGACAGAGGCAATTGCAGGAATTCACAGCTGGTCATAACTACAGAGAAATAACTGTGGAGTGCCCAGCCCTAACTGACAGAACATAACACCCTCACCTAAGGCTAAAGGAACATCATGGAAGAGGGGGTGGAAAGATTGTAAGAGCCAGAGGACCAGGGTGCTGGCAGTGAGTTAGTGTCTTCTAGACATGATAGGGATGCTGTACCCATAACAACACAACAATATGGTTACCTAAACAAAGCTCTATACAACGTCAGCACCAGTTGGCATGCCAGTGTGGATGGGGAAATTTCACAAGGCCCCATCCCAGATCAAGAGCTATAGGCAGTGTGTCTGCTGAGAGAATCAGTTTTCATCAGTGATAAACCCTGATAGGTTATCAAGGTCAGCCCTAAACACATGAGCAATACTCAGTAAGTTGTATATATTTTATATATGTGTGTATAGGTGTGTGTAATATATATGTATGTAAGTAATAATTAAGAGGTCATGAATATGAGAGGGGCACAGGAGTTGGAGGGGCAGAAGGGTGGAAATGATATAGATAGAGTACTCATGAAATTTTCAAAAATAAAAAATTTGATTAAAAAAGATTTATATGGATCTCTCTGTAAGTTTATCTTTTTTGTATTTGCCAGCTTGCATTCACGAGAGATGGACTCTGTGGTCTGTGGAATGAAATGGTTAAAGATGGAGAAATTGTGTATACTGGGACAGAATTAACCCAAAATCGAGAGCTCCCTTCTAGAAAAGGTAAAATCTTTTAATGAATACTTGTTTATGTTGTAAATACTATAAAAATTGTGTGTGTGTGTGTGTGTGTGTGTGTGTGTGTGTGTGTATGTGTGTGTGTACACAGTGTGTGTATACAGGTACCATGCTGTACATATCAGAGGACAACTTGGAAGTTGGTTCTCTGGTACGTGAGTCCTGTGGATTTAACTCAGGTTATTTGGTTTGGTGATAAGTGTCTTTACACGCTGGGCTATCTTCTCCCCCTTTAAAAATTATGTGTATTTGTTTGTGCTTGTAAATTGCATTTTACAGAGACTTTGTAATATGCTAGAAAACAGGAGCACCTGAGCTTTGGTCTTGGAACTTTATTCACCCTTTGGTAATTTTTGTCTAAGATGTTAGTTAATATGTCAAGCTGTCCAGATTTTTTGTTTGTGTTAATTAGTGTATAGCTTGTAGGAAATCATGAATAGTTTCTCCTTTAAATTTTGAAACAGATCTTCCTGTAACTAATTATAAATGTTGATTATTGTGAGATTGGATGCACATTATTCCTCTCTAAACCTTTGTTAAGGAATAGTAATCCTGTTGAAGCCTGTAGTGCTCAAAATTCAACATGACTCATTTGTGCCTGGTGATTGAAATCAGCACCAAGACTGTAAAAGGACGTGGAAGCCAGCACCTACTCCAGATTGTCTATCTGAAAAGCCTCAATTGAGGCTTGTTGCAGAGTCTGTTGAGTGTTACTCCAATATAAAGACATTACTACTTTTAGAATGCATAGCTTTTCTCCTTGTGGAATGAATTGGTATACTGTTGATTGGAAAGAGCATGAGGAAAAGTATTTTTAGCTTATGTTTTTTGGTTATTTTCATCTATTAGAGTGAGTTCTGTTTCTTGTGTTTATGTGGAAATTTCCATATACACACAGAATCACCCAGAGATATGTACAGTGAATTGATACCAAGTCATCCCTTCACTGTTTGGCTCAACTTGTTTATCACACCACTTGTGTCCATCCATGGATGTGTCTCACCTGGCTTCCTTGGATGCTTCCTGCATAGTGTTACCTTGATTTTTTTTTTAAATAAAAAGTTTTCCTTTATTAGTGTGTATGTAGGGAGGGTGTGTGTGTTTGAAAGCAAGTATACATGAGAAAGTCAGATAATAATTACAGGAGTCAATTCTTTCCTTTCATCTTGATTTTTGAGGTAGGGTCTTGTTTCTGCTTCTCTGTGGGCCCTAGGTTAGCTGGTCCCAAAGCTTACAGGAACAAATATGAAGCAAACTTTACTTTTTGTATCAAGCCTAGGGTTTTAAGCATGCTAGGCAAATACTCATGAGTCATGCTAGACAGACACTCTGGGCTGTGCTATACTCAGTTTACAAAACTTGTTTTAAATAGTAAGGCCTTTTAGTGTTTAGGATCCAGAGAAGTTAGGGTTGATGTACAGAAAATGTTAACAGAAGAACATTTTGAGTTTAGCCCACAGTATTTGGCTGGACTATTAATTTTTGAAATCAAACTCCTTTTGGGCCCTTCTCTATTGAGTCATTAGCAGCTGTCTAGGTCCTAGGCTTAGCGGTTTGGACAAAGAAGGCCTTGGGTGGTTTGTACAAACGTCCTCATCTTAACTGGACAGGAGTGTCTTAAAGTCCTAAGGTTAATCAGTGGTTAGCTGGTCCTCAGATGAGCTAACAAGCAACCGGAGGTCTGCTCATAGCCCCTTATGTTTTCCCAGGGCCTTAGGAATTTAATGCCCTGGCCTTTTTCTTCTCGGCAACGTGTGTGTGTGTGTGTGTGTGTGTGTGTGTGTGTGTGTGTGTGTGTGTGTACATATGTACGTGCATGTGTGTGCATGTACGACTGGGCTTGGAATATGCTTAGTAATATGCTCTACCACTGAACTACACTCTATATTCTTTCCAGCATTTCTTATTTACTGTGTTTGGATAGTTTGTCTTCTGTGTGTACCTTTTGATTCCCACAGTCATGAAAAGGAGAGTATGTAGGCACTGAAGTGAATTTCTTTCTCTGTGAGCTGCTGGTGCTAATTATTGTAGTGTTGGTCATGCTCTTGAGGGACTTCATCTTGCTCTTGCTGTAGTATTCTGATTTGTGCTCCTGAGAGTAAAGCCTGAGTTGTGCTTGGAGATGCTTCTTGTTAACTGCCACATCTTTTCCATCCTTAAGAAGTGAAAGAAAGTGATATGATCTTTCATACAATACATTTTAACACGTGTGGATTCCTGTAGCCTCCATAATCTGCATACAGTTTGACCACTCTCCAAACTCCAGCGTTGCTCTGTTCATCCTCCTAGACCTTCATCCACCGATCTGTTCTTGAGACATCAGTGTAGTGTTTCGGTGCCTGTGACTTTTATTGTATGGAAGTAGAATGTGAGGCTCTTTTGTCCATGTAGTTTGTTCCCTTTTGCCATTTGGAGTTTGTTCCAGAAAAATCCACAGCTTATAGGTACATGAAAAGAAAGAAAGGGAGGTAGATGGATCTAAAATTGTAGAGAGAACAGTTTATTGGGACTAACAGAAGTGTGGTCCTTGGTGGCAGCAAGACCAGTTGGATCCCACAGTTTGAGTCAAAAAGAGTGATGAGTTTATGGTTGGAGAAAAGTGACTTCATCATGGCTGGAATGTACTTGTTTATCTTAAGATCCTGTTAAAGAATCAGGTGTGCCCTGGGAGCCAAGGTCTAGTTATAAAACTACATGTAGCACTCTAGTGGTTTTGTATAGTATGATTTGTTGGTAAATGAAGCGGGAAAAACATAACAGGGTTACTCTGGGATAGCCATGATAGTTATGACATAGGATGACTGCAATGTGGCCAAGCCATATCCATCTAGCAGGAGAGGGTCGTGGGCACCTGCTACTTGTCGTTAAGCCAGACAGAAGTTGTGTGTTACCTAGAATCTGTTGCTTGTAATTGGCATCTGAAGTGGGTACAGAGCCTTTAACTCACTTGTTCTGTTCTAAGTCCAGCTGGTTACTACCAGAATCAAATTAAATTGCTAGATAGAGTTGGTGTTAACAGAGAATTAGAAAATTGGTTGGTGTGAAATGTGCGCGCGCGCGCGCGCGCGCGTGTGCACACACACACACACACATACACACACATAGCATATATGTGTGTATGTGTGTGTGTGTATATATATAGTATATATATGTAATTTATGTGATTATTTTCCTTATGACAGGACTTGTTAGCATTTCAGGGTTAAGATTCTTTCCATCTTCTCTTTACAGCCATGTAAGGGATTTCAAGGCACTTACTACTGTCTGAGACTTTACAGTGGCTTGAGGTGGTAGTTTTCAACTTTTCTTTTGTGACTCAGTGCTCCTGAATTATACTTCAATGATAATGGTCCTTAAACTGTATATGTGTATGTGTGTGTGTGTGTGTGTGTGTGTGTGTGTGTGTGTATGTGTATGTATGTATGTATGTGCCGTGTGTGTGTGTGTGTGTGTGTGTGTGTGTGTGTGTGTGTGTATGTATGTATGTGCCATGGCATGTATGTGGGCATCAGGACAGCTACCACTTTTATGTGGGTTCTGGGAATTGAACTCAGATTGTCAGGTCTCCACTGAGCCATCTTGCCATCTCAGGGATAGTGATCTTTTATAGCAGTGATTCTCAGCTGGCAGTAGAGGAGAACACTGTACAGTTAAAAAATGATTTTAGAGTTTGTCTCCCTAATTCTCCCTTTGGTTGTTCAGCAATTTTGAGTTACTGGATTAAAGCAGTTATTGTAAAGTCCAAATAGATCAGTATTAAGGACATTGTGAAATCTAGTAGGACATTGAAAAGTATTAAAAACAAAACAAAACAAAACAAAACAAACCTTCATGCTTTAAAGAATTTGAAAAATCCCTTATTGTATTTTCATTATTAAGTAAACTATGCTGACTCTTTTGTAGTTTTAATTCATGTGATTTTTTAAAAATCCTAAAACGTTGAGTTACTGATATGGGAGAGTGCTATAACTCTCCCATGTTTGGGAAGACTTATTTGTAGAGATGGATAAGAGGTGCTCCGCCCTCCTCTCTCTGTTTCCTTCTCTCCTTCCCTCCCTTCCTCTTACCCTTATTTTGTGTCAGGGCCTTACTCAGTTGCCCAGGCTTGCCTGGAACTTACTATGTGGCTTAAGATGGTCTTGAACTCATGTGCTGGGGATTATAGGCATGAGCCGCCATTTCCAGCTTGACTGTTGGTTTTGAAAAACAATTATGGACTTAAGCACTTTTAATTCACCAGATGATGGTGTTGAAACTCAGAGTGGAACCAAGAAAGAAGATCTTAATGACAAAGAGAAGAAGGAGGAAGAAGAGATGCCTACACCCGTGTATAGAGCCAAATCAATCCTGGAGAGTTGGGTCTGGGGCAAGCAGCCAGGTATTACACTTTCTGACAGCAGTGGATCAAGTTTTTGTTTGTTAATAGAATTTTCTAAAATTAAAACCTGTATTACAGTAAAATGTGTCTGATATAAAATATAATAGTAAAATATATCTGATCTATAATCATTATAACCATTTTTTAAGCATACAGTTTATTAAATTTGTTTATACTCTGGTACAAAATCAATACCACTCATATCCATTCACCACTGTCCCCCAATCCTCCAGGCAATCACAGTCATCTTTGATGTCTGCACTTCAGTCTTCACAAGCACCACACATAAATAGACTCAGATAGCATTTATTCCTATTATCTAGCTTATCTTGTTTAGTATATATTTAAGTTTATCCATGCTGTGGCCTTTTTGGTTTTCAAGACAGGGTTTCTCTGTGTAGCCCTGGCTGTTCTGGATCTCATTCTGTAGATTGGTCTGGCCTCGAGCTCAGAGATCCACCTGCCTCTACCTCCCAAGTGCTTGCTGTGGCCTTTTAAATGTTAAATAATATTTAACTGTTTGTGTGCATATTTTGATTATATCTGCTTCAGTTGGTGGACCCTTGGGGTACTTCTCCCTTTTGTTTTTGTTTTTTCACATAATTATAACCTTTATTTAAAATAACTTTTATCTAGGAAGCTCATTTTACATGAGTTTCCAACTAGTTACTAGAGACAGAAACAATAAATAAACAAATGAAACCAGAAAAAAGTACTTTGTAGAAAAAGTATAAAAGGAACAATTCTACATGTGAAAAAACAATAAATATTAACTGCAAAGCATCTATGTACTAGTCTGGAGGTGTCTCTCCTAGTAAGCGCCACTGTCAGCCTTGAGATCTGATTCATTGTCATTGGGTCCTGAGTAGGTGAATGCTGCTGCCACAGACATGGTTGTCTACTGTCTGCTTGAGGTCACTGCTTTTAGTTCTGTGTGCATTCCCAGGTACACTGGATTGTGTGGGAATACTGTGATTAACTTTTCCAAGCACTGGTACAGTGTTTTCCAGAGGCCACATTAGGTTTTCATTCTCTCAGCAGTCCACAAGGGTTCTAGTTTCTCTGGGTCCTTGCTAACACTTAATTTCCTCTTGATAATATCCGCCTTGATGAGTATGAAGTGACATGTTACTGC
This sequence comes from Peromyscus eremicus, assembly GCF_949786415.1. Lineage (NCBI taxonomy): Eukaryota > Metazoa > Chordata > Mammalia > Rodentia > Cricetidae > Peromyscus > Peromyscus eremicus. The sequence continues at coordinate 142,855,042 of NC_081416.1, read as the reverse complement.
TTTGATTTGTATTTATTAATGATTAAGTGATGTTGAAAATTTCTTTTCCAATGCCAACTGATCTATATGTTCTTTGTTCTTTGGAGAAATATTTATTCAAGTCTTTGTTCACAAAAATACATTTTTTCTTTTTTAGTTATAACTAAACTGTGTGTAGATGATATTAAATTCATCCACTTCTTTTTATCCAAGCAAGTAAAACTTACACTTTTCTTTTTTGGTCTTCCTTTATTTTATTTTATTTAATTTCTAAAAATATCTGATGCATTTTTTTTTAAAAATTTGTTTTTAATATGTGTTGGGGCTTGATCCTAGGGTCTTATGTAAGTTAAACACATGGTATACCATTGAGCTATATTCTTAGACACCACAAAGGTTTCAGTTCACAAAGAATATATGAATTTTTTTTTTGTGAAAGTTCATAGATTATAAAGACATAACTGTCTACCCCAATTACAGTTTTATTTTGAGGATTTATTGCTCTTACCAGTTTGGTGTTGACATTTAAACTTGTTTTTTCCTTGTGCACATACATATAAATGTGTAAGTATAATTTAAGTTTTACCTATAGTAAATACTAGTTCTCAGCTCATAGTGTTTTTGTAAGAACAGCAGACTGAATAGAGTGATGCTTTTGTCTAACACATATTAGTGTAATTAATTTAATTTTTTTTGTCTTTTATGGAGAGAGAGAAACAAATCATAATCTGACTGCTTTTCTTCTCTTTCTTACTAGGAGTATTGAAGCTTTTAGTGTTAATTGTAGGCTTTTCTTTAGTTCTTTAGGCTTTACTTCATGTAATTTTTAAAACTTAGTAATTAGGTACATGAACCTTTAGATTTTTTTTTTCACACTGGCAGAAGTGAAATATATTAAAACATTGAGATTCCATCTCCTCCTGGACAGAGTGTATGTCATTAAGAAAACAAATGATGCTGGGCGACAGTGGTACATGTCTTTAATCCCAGCACTCGGGAAGCAGAGACAGGTGGGTCTCTGAGTTCGAGGCCAGCTTGGTCTACAGAGTCAGTTCCAGGAAAGATGCCAAAGCTACACAGAGAAACCCTGTCTCAAAAAAAAAAAAAAAAAAAAAAAAGAAATGACACATTCTGGTGAGGATGTGTTAATAAAGGAACCCTTGTGACTGCTGATGGGACTATAAGTTTAACCATTATGAAAATCAGTATGGAGGTTCCCCCAAAAAACCAAAGTAGATATATCATGTGACCAAGCTAAACTACTGCTAGGTATATACATGAAGGACTCAAAATCAACACAGCACAGAATCTTGTATATCAGTGATTATTACATTAATATTCACAATAGTCAACTTGTGGATTCTGCCTAGGTGTCTTAACAATAAGGAAAATGTGTGTGTGTGTGTGTGTGTGATAGAGGTTTTATTCAGCCATGAAGAAGAATAAAATTGTGATGACACATGCCTTTAGTCCTTGCACCTGGGAGGCAGAGGCAGGTATATCTCTGAGTTCAAGGCCAGACTGGTCTACAGAGCGAGTTCCAAGACAGCCAGGACAGGACTACATAGAGAGACCCTGTCTCAAAAAACAAACAACAACAAAGAATAAAATTATGTCATTTGCAGGAAAATGGATGCACCTAGAGATCATCAAATAAGTGAGACTCAAAAAGATAAATGTTATATGTTTTTTCTCGTTTTTAGGTCCTAGATTTTGTATAGATCTATGAAATCATGTATGTGGGATGTGAAAATAAAATAGGGATAATGGGAAGGGAGAGAGGGAACAAGGGAAGGAGAGATGGGTATAGACAATGTATGTGAATAATGTATAAAAAGGTCTATGAAGTCCATCCCTGTGTACAATTAATACTTGCCAGTGAAGATTTAAATTAGAAATACAAGGTGGAAACTGACTTTTCAGAAGATGTAAAGCATTTTACTAGCCTTTTTTGATTTCTAAAAGGAATTCCTCTGGGATATGTCTGTGACTGCCTTGTCTCTGTGAAGATGCTCCATATAGTGAGGGTTGGATGCCTTTTAGTGTTTCTTCTGCAGACTGGCTTGAAAAGGATGCCCTTAGAAGTCTGGGATGCTACTTCACTGGGAAACATTCTGTTTTTCCATCTTGATACCAATATGGAATTCAGGGTGTTGCTCATCTTGCTTTCCATAAGTGTCAGCTCTTAGACATTTCAGTTTTAGATTGGCATCCTACTACAGTGCCTGTTCACCAGGATTGAAGTTGAGTTGAGTTCTGGGAAGTAGTGAGATGTAATCTCTAATTCTTTCTAAGAACTTTACTTTGAATAGAAAGCATGCTCAAGTGATGGGTAGCCAGAAACTGATATCTTCCATTCAAGAGAGGTTGGTTGTGGCTTTGTGATTGTCTGTCAGGGTCCGAGTCTTGAAGGCTGAAGACTGTTGAAGTAGAGACAGAACATAAACACAGGAGTAGTGCTAGCATGGGGGTTGTTGAGAGGTAACTTTTTACAGCTGCAAGTTTTTGTAGTCTTAGGTAACTTGTTGCTAGGCTAGGATTTTTAACTTATTTTATTCATGTGATTGTCTGATAGCTACTTAAAAACTTTTGTGAAAAATTCAAACATATACTAGAGGGAATAGCTTAATAAAATTTATCATACAATTTGAGTATTTTATCTTCCAATAAAATAGTTTCATAAATGTATTCCTTTCATTAGTTATTCATACCGAATAATTTTATTGTAACACTGCTTTTGGTTTTGGGGAGACCTATCTGCAGCACACATGTAAAATGAATGGGGTGTGGTGGCTCTCACTTGCAGTCTTAGCACTGAGGAGATAGAGACAGGCAGATCCCTGGGGCTTGCTGGCCAGCCAGCCTAGTGTACTTGGCATGTTCCAGGCCAATGGAAAACCCTGTCTCAAAAAACCAGGTAGGTAGCATGTGATGAATAACACCTGAAGTTGGCCTCTGACCTCCACACACGTGCACTCGCCTACACAGAAACACATGCACTCAAAGTAACCTTTGTTTTTATTTTGACCTTAGTTGTGTAGCAAAGTGGCTAGAGTTTTGTTTTTTCTTCTAAAAAGTGGGCTACTGAGAAGTTTGACTTTATAGTTTTGAAGATTTGTTCATTCATTTCTGTGGGGCTAAGCCTTGAGCCCAGGGCCTTTTTCATGCTAAGCAAGTGCTCTACAGCCCTTCAGTTTTTTATTAGCAACTTTTACATGATGATTACTGAGAAGTAGTGTATCCATGTCTTGTGCTATACTCCTCTGTGTGATTTTAGTCAAGTTACTTAACCCTTCTATGCCTGAGTTTCCTGTGTGGACATAGATTACTACCAGCTAATATGTGTACACTGTTTAATGATTTGGATAGTATTGTATATGTAGGTGTTTCTACTGTTATTGTCTAATTTCTTAGTATTACTGCCAGCCCTGCTCAAGATGTTGACAAGTTAGAATGTTTTCTTATCTTGTGTTTCAGATGTGAATGAACTGAAGGAGTGTCTTTCTGTGCTGGTTAAAGAGCAGCAAGCCCTGGCTGTCCAGTCAGCTACCACGACACTCTCAGCCTTGAGGTTGAAGCAGAGGCTAGTGATCCTAGAGCGCTATTTCATTGCCTTAAACAGAACTGTTTTCCAGGAGAATGTCAAAGTTAAGTGGAAAAGCAGCAGCATTTCTGTGCCTCCCACAGAGAAGAAAAGGTAATAATAAAATGGAAGAACCCTGTTGTCATTCCCTGTAAGTTCTGACTCTTTTGTTTAAGACAGTTTCTTTATTACTAAAGATGCTTCCAGACATAGGGTTTTTAATTTGTGGTTATTTATTACTACATCAACCAATTTGCCCCTTGGCATTAACTGATAACTACTAGAATATTTAAGTCTCATGTAAAATTATATTTTTTCTCAATGTAACTATGAAAATTCTTGTTCACATGAGAACAGAGTGCCAGGGTAACTCATTTTATATGGTTAGGAGCTTGTTTCTTTTGTTGTGAGAGTGGCTTTCACTCCCTAGAGTGCACATGGAAATTGTGTAGAGGATGCAGCAGGCAGTGTGGGAAACTCATGCATCTGGCAGACAAGTGTTAATTGTAGCTTCATTTGGTTTCCCTCCCTTCTCCCTCATCTCTACTCTCCTTTCTTCTCTCTCCTTTGTCTTCCTACCTCCCTTCTCCTCTCCTCTCCCTGAAGTATCTGGTTGAAGTCATGTTGTCACATTTAAAGTTAAGTTTTCATGGTAACTGTGTCACGGGACCTCTGGGGTTTCTTTCTATTTGAAACTAGCTGGGGCACAGTTTTTCATTTCCTGACCACATAGACAGCAGCCCACAATGGTGGTCACTGGTCTAAGAGCTCTGTATATGTGAGTAGTTGATGCTAAGAGACCTTCAGCACACTTGTGTGTTGATCAGATCACCTTCAGATACAGAGAGTATCTTGAGTCCTCTGTTGACTTAGTATTGGTGAGTTAGTTGGAATATCTTTCATTAAGTGAAGGAATTCCTAAAATTAAAAAAAAAGTTCTTGGATTTATAGTGGTTGTATTTACTTATTTGCGCCCACGCGCGCGCGCACACACACATAACAATAGTTAAAAAACAGAGGCTACCATTTTAAGAGTGGTTCTTACATTGTCTTAGAGCTATTGGTTCTTTCTTGGGGGCCAAGATCCTGACTGTCTGAGGAGAGTTGAGCTTCATGTTTACACAGGAATAGTTTTCTTCAAGGGAAAATGTTAGTAATAGTCCTCCAAACTCTCCTGATCAGATTTAACATATGTACTCATCTTTAAAGGTTCTGTTGTGTAATACTTATATTTCTCATTCAGAAATATATTCCTGTGTTCCTGACATCCAGTGCCTCTTCTGGAAGTAGCAAATAGCTCTCTTCTCCCTTCATAGTCACTCACAGATGTGCACAGAGTTTCCCCTGAACTATTCAGGCCCTCACAGATGAGTGCACACAGCCTCCCCTGCACTATTCAGGCCCTCGCAGATGAGTGCACACAGCCTCCCCTGCACTATTCAGGCCCTCACAGATGAGTGCACATAGCCTCCCCTGCACTATTCAGGCCCTCACAGATAAGTGCACACAGCCTCCCCTGAACTATTCAGGCCCTCACAGATAAGTGCACACAGCCTCCCCTGCACTATTCAGGCCCTCACAGATAAGTGCACACAGCCTCCCCTGCAGTATCCAGGCCCTCACAGAGAAACTTTTCCTTTACAAAGCCTATTTTATTTAAAGTTTAAAAAAATTGAAACTAAAACCCACCAAGGATCCTGATAGCTAAAGAAAACCATAAGTTACGTGGCCTATCTTTTTACTTCATTATTTTCATGTTCCTCTGACTGACCAGTTATTATACCCTTTGTGTTTATGTGCAGTTCCCGTCCCACAGGCAGAGGGGTAGAAGGACTTGCCAGAGTTGGGTCCCGAGCAGCGCTTTCCTTTGCCTTTGCTTTCTTACGAAGGGCCTGGCGTTCAGGTATGTGTATAGCATGCCATTCTGTTTCCTTCATAGATAGGAGTTTTGAGTTCCCTGTGCAATTCTGCCCCAGCAAGTTCCTTGTTGGCCACCTAACAGCTAGACTACCAGGTCCCTGAGGCCATGTTGGGTATTTTTCAGAGTTGTTTAATCTTTGTAAATGTCTTCATTCTCTTTACCTTAAGTCCTCTCTATTTTAACATAAGAGGCTACAGGGTCTCTTTAAGTTTTCAGGCCTGTGTTTTTAAGAAAATGTTCATTTATTACAACCCTGCCTCACCTCCTTCACCATGGAATGCCTTAGTAAGAAGTTAATAATTGAGCACCCATAATCAGAAAATATGCAATCTAAAATGATCTAAAACCGGAAGTCTTTTGACTCATGATATCACAAGTAGAAAATCCCACACTCAGCCTCATGTGTTAGATTGCTGCCAGAATGCAGCCACACTAAAGTTGTTGCATGAGATTACTTCCAGTTTCTATGTGTAAGGTATATATGAAACAGAAGTGAAAATAGAAGTGAGATTAGTCCCCTTCTCAAGGAAATGTGTACACACACACACACACACACACACACACACACACACACACACCCACACCCACACCCACCCAACTGAGTCACTTCTGACACTCAGCAGTTTAGGTAAGAGATATTCAATATGTCTCACACATACTGCTTATGTGAGAGATACTAAAGGTGGAATGGAATTTCAACAGCTGTGGTAGAGTTTGACCTATTGGATAAAGAATTTCATGAATATCTTGTCACTTGAGGGGTTGGAGGCCCAGTGGGTGACTGGAACTCTGCTTGTCAGCAATGCCTCACTGTATGTTGCTCAGGTGAAGATGCGGATCTCTGCAGTGAGCTCTTGCAGGAGTCCCTGGATGCCCTTCGAGCTCTTCCCGAGGCCTCTCTCTTTGATGAGAGCACGGTGTCCTCTGTGTGGCTGGAGGTGGTAGAGAGAGCGACGAGGTTCCTCAGGTCTGTCGTGACTGGGTGAGTTTGTACTTTCCTTGCTTTTCTGTGGAGTAGCTTCAGTGTACTGGAGGCTTGTTCTCAGTTCATCTTACTGTGCTTCTGGGAACTTGCTGACTAGCTGCTGCTGCTGCTGCAGCATGCCTGCAGAGTTCTTGCTATTCACATTACAATTGTTTGTTTGTTTGTTTGTTTCTGAGACAAATTTTCTCTGTATAACAGCCCTACCTATCCTGGAACTAGCTTTGTAGACCAGGCTGGCCTTGAACTCACAGAGATTTGCCTGCCTCTGCCTTCCGAGTGCTGGGATAAAAGGCGTGTGCCACCGTGCCTGGCTTTAAAATTGTTTTTGTACATTTTATTTATTTGTTTTATATGTGAGGTATTAGTGTGTGTATGTGTGTATTGTGTGTGTGTGTGTGTGTGTAGGTGTGTAGGTGTATGTATGGGTGCATGTGTTGTAGTGAACCACATGTGTTGTAGGATTGAACTCAGGTAATCAATCTTGGCAGCAAGTGCTTTACCTGCAGAGCCAGCTCTCTGGCCCATTCTCAGCTTTTTAGATGATTTAATTTATGATTATTGTGACTTGACCCAAGAAGCTGTCACATTGAACGTGATGGGAAATATCAATTTTTTTTTGTTGTTATTTATTGTTTTCTGGAGGTATTTGATAACCCATTCATCATAATGTGAGCACTTCTTGTGTGCCTCTTGGTGTTAATGAAGAGCCACTGTTTTGAGGGATTGATGGTGCTTGCCTGGAAGTCTTGGTAGATAATATATGAGAACATGGCTACTCAAACAATGTTCTGACTAGTGCCAAGGGTGTAACTCAGTAGTAGAGCAGTTGCTGAGCATGTACTACTAGATTTGATCCTTCTCATTGCAGAAAAAAAATGTATAAACCTGTTTGTTAGTTTACTATTGCTGTAACAAAAACCTTGGACAACCCACTGAAAGGAGGGAGGATTTTGGCTGGTGGTTTCAGATTTCAGTCTGTGGTCACTTGGCCCTGTTGCTTTGGACCTGTGTCAACAGAGTTCACCATGGAGGGGCCTGTTCTGTTCATGGCAGCCAATAAGCAAGGGAGAAAGAAGAGGCCATAGGATTGTAGTATTCCCTTCGAGAGTGCACCAGCAATGACTAACTTTCGTACTTGGCTCTGTCTATAATGTTCTATCACTTCTCCATAGTGCCATGGATTTGGAACTAGCCAGCGAGTGCATGGGTGTTTGGCAGACATTTATGATCCAAACTGTAGCGTATAGCTATACTTTTTTAATTTTTTTGTATATGACTTTGATCAGAATGGGAGTTTTGACTTGCCTCATTTCTGATTTTGGCTGGGAAGCTGCACCTCTCCTTAGACAAGCTCCTAGGAGGTTGCTATATTGAACTTAGTTTGGACACCCAGTTGGCATAGCATTCCTATAGTCCAGAGCTCCTTAGCTCAAGTGATCCTCAGCTCCTTGGTAGTTGTGACTGTAGGTGTATGTTTCTGCTCCTAGCTTGGATATGAATCTGTAGTTACATTTTTTAATGTAAAGAAAATAATATAAAATTAAGCACAAAGACACATAGAAGGAAAGTTAGTGTGCTGTCTCCTCAGCAGAAGTCATTACCATTTATTCCTGTAACCAACAGGGATGCCTTTGGTCTCTTGCATATAAGCCATGAGTCTCTCTTATAGGTGTGCTAGTGAATGTGTTACTGTAGAATTTTAAAGCCCTGAAAATAGCTTTAGAATTAATTTTAAAAGTCCAGTGTCAGTTATAGCCTTTCCTTTCCAATTTTAGGTTCAGGAAATTTGTTATTTATTACTGAGTAACAAAGTTCAAATATTTCTTTGATGTGAAATACAAATATGCATAGATATATGCCTTTAGATTTTCTGGTGACTTTAAAAATTAATACTCCAATTTTGTATGGGAAAGTTGATACTATATTTTGTTCAAATTGGAAAAATACCTACTCCCTCCCTCCCCTGCTTCCTCCCACTTTTCTCTTGAGACAGGCTCTCATACAGCCCAGCTGGTCTCAAACTACTATGTAGCCAGGAATGACCTTGAACTTCTGATTCTTTTGCCTTTCTCTCCTTCCTCTTCCTCCCTCCCTCCCTCTTCCACCTTCCACCCCTACCCCCCACCCCCACCCCCGTTCCTCGTGTATGTGTGTATGTATGTATATGTGCTTGTCTTTTTATATGGGAGATTGAATATAATTAGCCTGCTGGTATGATTTTAGGTTTGCTGCTTTCTCTGATGTTACCTAGCCTTGCTGTTGCTGTCATTTCAGGGATGTTCATGGAACACCAGGGACTAAGGGGCCAGGAGGAGTTCCTTTACAGGACCAGCACTTGGCTTTGGCCATCCTGCTGGAGTTGGCTGTCCAGAGAGGCACTCTTAGGTGAGTGGTATGAGGCTCATGTCACCTCAGGAGATGGTTGTATGTCTGTACACCTGCTGTGTTGTGGAATTCCATTTGTTTGTGGCTATAGCAAATTTTAGTGTTCTATAGCTAGACCTTCATCCCAGGGCCCTGTGTTTATTCTTTTTTTTTTTTTTTTTTTGGTTTTTTGAGACAGGGTTTCTCTGTGTAGCTTTGCGCCTTTCCTGGAACTCACTTGGTAGCCCAGGCTGGCCTCGAACTCACAGAGATCCGCCTGCCTCTGCCTCCCGAGTGCTGGGATTAAAGGCGTGCGCCACCACTGCCCGGCTTCCTGTGTTTATTCTTATGCTAGTCTGTTTTGTTGTCTTTATTTCTTTTTAGGCTAATTTATCTAGTCATCTACGAGTTCTTTTTAAGATGTTTTCTCCTAAACAACTGTTTATTTAGTTTTTCTGAAATAGGTATTTTTTACTTTGTTGATTTAAGATCCTAGAAGTTTCATGTAGAAAGCACTGCTTGAATGTCTTAGCTATTTTTATGCTTCATATCAATAGAAGGAAAATGTCTTTTGCTAAATTCACAGCATTGATTCAGTGATTTAATTGCCAAGAATTATTTCCATGACATTATTTTAGCATCTTTTCATATCATTGTCCTCCTATAATTCTAATTGTTTGTTTGTTTGTTTGTTTAGTTTTGATGTGTAACGGCAAACACTAACTTGTTTTTATTAGAGAGTAAATATCCTTTCTTTTCAGCCAAATGTTGTCTGCCATCCTGTTGTTGCTTCAACTGTGGGACAGTGGGGCACAGGAAACTGACAATGAGAGGTCTGCCCAGGGCACCAGTGCCCCTCTTTTGCCTCTGTTGCAGAGGTTCCAGAGCATCATCTGCAGTAAGGACATGCCACATGCAGAAGGGGACATGCACGTGAGTATCACCTGGGGTCTTGTGTTTGGATGGCTCTTTCTTATTCTGAGGATATCAAAGAGCTAGCTTTATTATAAGTAAGCCACAGTGTTCATCTATGGGAGTAGATGCCTTTTGGGTGTATTTGTTTACTTGTGATAGCAGCAAGGGAGATGGGGGCAGGTATGGGAGGTCAAATGTACTATATTGACAAGGTAGTGTATCACATGTCCTATAAAGATTCTTCCATATGACAGTTTCTAGATTTGTACTTATAAAGAGGAATATGGTATGACATGGATTCATTGGCCTTTTAGAGCTCTGTCTACTGCCTGCCATGTTGACTTGCAGACTTTGCTGAGCCAGCTGAGGTGATGATCTGTGTGTCTGGTTTATTAGTGCCTGTGTGTTCCCAGCAGCTGCTTGAATGTTTTGGGAGGTGAATTTTAGGTACTGTGTTAGGCTGTTTTGTGTTAATGTAAACAAATACTCGTGAAACCCCAGGACTGTGGTTCTTTACATTTGAACTTTTTATCTTTTCTGTAAAGTTAGGTGTTCTGTTATCACTTTGGCCTGATTTATGTCTTAACACTCTTAAGTGATAAGAAGACTCTGTTTTTGCAAATTAGAAATATGATGTTAATTGTAAATAAAATAAGGCTTTAGTAGAGTGGACAGCCAGGCCAGGTGGTACAGACCTGTGATCCTAGCTACTTGGGAGGCTGAGGCAGGAGGATCAAAGATTTAATGTTAGCCCAGACAACTTAATGTTTCAAACAGGTGGAGTAAGAATTGTTAAAGACTCTTAAAAGAGTACTTGCCTAACATGCTTAAAGCTCTAGGTTCAATGCTCAAGACTTCGAAACCACAAAATAAAACAAAGTCCCCCTCTAAAGTAGGCAATATTCATATCAAATTGAGGGATTTTGTTGTGTTTTGTTTTAGCTTCAAAAGGCATGTTGTAGTACTGTGTTATGTTTCAGAGAGCTTGTTCTGTGTTCTTATACTTTAAAAACAGTGTGTGTGTGTGTGTGTGTGTGTGTGTGTGTGTGTGTGTGTGTGTGTGTCTGTCTCCCTCCCTCCCTCCCTCCATCTTCACCTTGTATGGAAGCCAGAGGTCAATTTGGGGTTTTGTTCCTCCGGAGCCACCCACCTTGTTTTTTCGAGACAGGGTTTCTCATTTGCCTCGAATTCCCCAGGTAATTCTGGCTGGTCAGTAAACCTATCTCAACCTCCCTTGCTCAGGGAGTACAAGTGCATAGCACCATGCTTGACATATTTACATGGGTTCTGGGAATTGAACGCAGGTCCTCATGCTAAGTACTGTATGGAGACTGAGCTGTGTTCCCAGTTTTCTTATTGGGGTTTGAGGGCAGTGTTCCTATAGGGTAATTTGGCTGTATAAACAGTCCATATGGAGTCAACACGTGTGGTATAAAAGTACGTAGGTTGAACAGTCAATACTGTATTTATATGCCGGGTATAAAAGGCTGTGAATGTATAGTGTAGCTGTATGACCAATATTATAGTTTGATGGCTAAAATATAAGATATGCAGAAAATGCATAACTAAATATGAAAACAGAGAGTAATTAGAAGTTGGTGGTGGTATTTTTCTTCCACTGTTTCTGAGTGTGTTTCTTTCTTTCTCTTAATCTAGCTTTTATCTGGCCCTCTGAGCCCCAATGAGAGTTTCCTGAGGTACCTTACTCTTCCACAAGACAATGAGCTTGCCATTGATTTACGACAAACTGCCGTTGTTGTCATGGCCCATTTAGATCGTCTGGCTACACCCTGTATGCCTCCTCTGTGTAGCTCTCCAACATCTCATAAGGTATGTGCTGGAGCAGGACTGTTTCCTTGTGTAATGATGAAAATCACTTGGACCTTAAGTGTGCTAGGCAAGTCCTTTACCACCGCCTTAGTTTCTTTTCTCATGATGTGATTACAAAAACAAAAAATCAGTCAAAAGCAACCTAAGGTAGCAAGGGTTGATTAGTCTAGCTCACAGTTTGAGTGTACATGGCAGCAGGAGCTTGAAGCAGCTGGTCACATTGCATTCGCAGTCAGTAAACAAGAGAGCAGTAAACGCTTACTAGTGCTCAGGTTGCTTTTTCCATATCCAGTCCACTACCCAGGGATTAGTTCCACCCACAGTTAAGACGAGTCTTCCCACATCAATTTATATATCACGATAATTCCCCAGAGGCATATCAAGAGGCTCACCTCCCAGGCTATTCCAGGTTCTGCCAGGTTGATAATTAACACTAACCATCACAAACACTGAGCTATAACCAGCTTAGTATTCTTGGTTGATTTCCATTCTGTGTATGGGCCAAATTTATTTGTTTATCCATCTGTCTGTCCTTCCATCCTTCCTTCTTTTCAAAACAGGGTTTCTCTATGTAGCCCTGGCTGTCCTGGAACTGATTCTGTAGATCAGGCTGGCCCTGAACTCACAGAGATCCACCTGCCTCTGCCTCCCAAGGTTGGAATTAAAGGTGTGGGCCACAATCACCCAGCTGAAATTTGTTATTTCTGATAATGGTGGTTGGAATGTTTAAATGTGTCTATAGTTCCAAGTGTTGGTCAGTGCTCTGAGGGGGTGATGAGGTACTAGGACATGCAGGGAGGAGTGAAGAAAATAAACAAACATTCAGAAATGCTTGCATCAAGTGGGCCATGTTTACTTAGATGGAGGGCACCTATAGCCCTAAAACTGAGTGCAGTTTTGTGTAAGTGTAAGTCCAGTATATGGAGGAGAGGCTAAGTGAGTCTTAGTGGGAGCTCTCTGCAGGGGAGCAGTCTCGGGCTGAAAACATCTGGGAAGGAGGAGGAAGGTGCAGTAGATGTTTTCTGCTTGCATTGTTGTCTTAGGGTATTTACTGATGCGGCTGAAACACCATGACCAAAAAACAAATTGGGGAGGAAAGAGTTTATTTGGCTTACATTTCAGCATTGCTGTTCATCACTGAAGGAAGTCAGGGCAGGAACTCAAACAGGGCAGGATCCCGGAGGCAGGAGCTGATGCAGAGGCCATGGAGGGGTGCTGCCTTTTGGATTGCTTCCCCTGGCTTGTTCAGCCTGCCTTCTTACAGAACCCAGGACCAGCAGCCCAGGGGTGGCACCACCCACATGGGCTGGGCCTTCCTCCCATTGATCACTAATTGAGAAAAAGCCTTACAGCTGGATCTCTTTGAGGCATTTCCTCAACTGAGGCTCCTTCCTCTGATGACTCTAGCTTGTGTCAAGTTGACACACACAACCAGCCAGTACAACTGTCAACAATGGTACCCTGGTTGGAGGAAGGCTTTTCCATTCTCATGAGTCTGAGGCGTTTGGGTCCTGGACATGGCTGTGCTTATGTCGATAACATACTTATTCAGGACTTATATCTACTCCCCACAAGTACACAGGGCTTAGTGACAGAATTTAGGGGCCTTAGAAAGCTCACCTTTGTCCACATGACAGTAGGCTTCCTGCCATCTATAGGGAAATGCCAGAGAACCTTTTTTTTTTCTTGTTTTTTCAAGACAGGGTTTTTCTGTGTAGCTTTGGCGCCTTTCCTGAAACTCATTCTGTAGCCCAGTCTGGCCTTGAACCCACAGAGATCCGCCTGCCTCTGCCTTCTGAGTGTGTCCACCACCACTGCCCATCCAGCCAGAGAATCTTTTTTTATTTTAGTGCTGAGAATCAAACCCATGGCCTTGTTACCTCTAATCACACATGCTGTCACTGAAGTACTTAGTGTATAATAATGCTGGTTATAATGTAATAACAATGCAGTCATATTTTATGTAGAATGTGTAACTAATAGTAATGGTGGTAGTAATGATTGGCCTGTGTGACAAGAATCTGGGGTATGCTTGCCCATCAAAGACACCACATGTGAACACAGCTGCTGATGACAATGTTTGCCCAGTTGTGTTCTTGAAAAAAAATGAATGGTTGGGATGGAGTTGTTCTTGTTAAGACTATACAGAGTAATCCTGGCTTTCAATCCAAGTTTGTTTAGCTTTTTATTTATAATATGAACAGAAATTCCTTAAAAGAAAAAGAAAAGAAAACAAACAAAACAAAAAACCAACAAGCTGAATAGTCTGGGCGGTAGTGATACATACTTTTAATCCCAGCATTAAAGGCAGGTAAATCTCTGAGTTCAAGGCCAGCCTAGTCTACCGCGTGAGTCCCAGGACAGCTAGGGTGACACAAAGAGACCCTTTCTTTAAACAAAACAAAGCAATCCAAATAACCCCAAAAACCAGTCCCCCCCAAAACAAACCAAACCAAAAAAAAAAAAAAACACACAAAAAAAACACCCAACCAAACAACAAACCATATGCTATAAATAAAACAGCCACATGGTTCAAAGCCAGGATTGCATGTGACAGTGCTTCTGTTTCTTCTGACTTCCATGTGCCCAGCATCCCACCTACTGTCTGTAACTCTTCACTGTGCTCTGGAATGAACATGGTAGCGGTAGCACATCACAGTTACTATGTAGCTTCTTTGTTTTTTTTTCTCTTTAGCTTATTCTTCTCACCAGATGGATATACTGTAATCTTTCTGTACCAGTAAATAGAGATGGTCTCTTATTTTTTAAAAGCTGTTTTTAATAAATACGTTGTGTGTGCTCTATCCATCATCTTTCTCTTTCTTTCCTCTTCCTCTACTTCCTCTTATTGTTGTTATTACTGCTATTTTGAGACAGTGTCTCACTCTGTATCCCTGGCTGGTCTTGAACTCACAGGGTATGCTTATCCTTGTCTCTGGAGTGCTGTGATCAACAGCATGTGCTACCACACCTGGCAATACATCTTTTTTGTTAATAAGTCTCCTTTTAATGGACACCTGAGTTATTGACAGAATTGACAGAATTTTGCTACCCAAATACTACCGTGGTGGCTGATCTGGTACATGTTCCTCTCTTTATCCCCGAGTGTGCATGCATATGTGCCTTTGCAATATGTTAGTGAGGTAACCCAGTGTGGGCTAGTTATCTTCAGGTTGTTCCCAAATAGCTTCATCCTGTCACTCCTACCAATAAAGGCATTTACTCCCAGCCTTATGTTTGTGTTTTTGATTTTCTGCCAGTTTTGACACAAAATATCGTGATGGGTTTGAGCATTGAAAAATATATTGAAAGTCCAGCTTTTGAATGGTACTCTTGAAATGAAATATTATGGACAAACCCAAGTAGCTTACCATTTAACTGAGGTAATATGAAATGTTCTGAGTTATTTTGATGTTTTCAAATAGTCTCTTTACTTGTTTTGTTTTTAGCTTCCATAGTATCTCAATATTAGTCCTGGACATTCTCTTACTCTAAAGAAAACGTTTGTATGTGTTCTTTTTTTTTTTTTAACAGGGATCATTGCAAGAGGTCATAGGTTGGGGGTTAATAGGATGGAAATACTATGCCAATGTGATTGGTCCGATCCAGTGTGAAGGCCTTGCCAGTCTGGGGGTAATACAGGTGGCCTGTGCGGAAAAGCGTTTCTTGATCCTGTCCCGAAATGGCCGTGTGTACACACAGGCTTACAACAGTGACATGCTGGTAGGTGCTCAGTGTAGTGTGTCTGCATGCCTCCTTCAGTGGTGGGGTCTCTGCTTTAGATGCCACATGGTATAGTAATCTTGGCTGATGGTTTTTGTTCATTGTATATGGTTAGTCATGTTAAATTGTCCCAGTTACGAGGATTATTAACAGGATTTTGAATTTTTAAGATCAAGAATTCCATCAAGTAATTCCATTTGTTAAGCACAATTGCTTTATAAACCAATTTTTCATGTGTAAGGCAGTTAACAGAAAAAGAATGGGTTCTGATGAGGATGGTGGTGCATTGGGATATGTGTGCTCTCATTTAAGTAAAGTACTTGAGCTATGGGTCTGTGTTACACTGGCTGCCAGCTCCATTCTCACACCAGTACTTATCATCCCATGGAACACTTGGAGAATTCTTATTATTCTCTTGGTGCTGGCATGGAGAACAGGTCAGAGCCCTGGAGGTTCCTAGTTTGAGTATTTGCTCAGGGAGAATGTGAATGGGGAGAGTCATTCTGTTTTCATTCTCCCTTACTATGACTGACTAATATTTTACCTTCCCAGGCACCACAACTGGTCCAGGGTCTTGCCTCCAGAAACATTGTGAAAATTGCTGCCCACTCTGATGGTCACCACTATCTGGCTTTGGCTGCCACAGGGGAGGTGTACTCCTGGGGCTGTGGGGATGGCGGAAGACTGGGCCATGGAGACACTGTGTATGTACAGCCATTTCAGAAACTGATGTGCTCTCTGGGTATCCATATTTACAACAGAATGGAAAATGTCAGGGGTGATTTCCAGCTACCTATTGGGATAAGGAGGGAGACATAACACGATGTGTCCATTTTCTTTCTTTCTTTTACCTCAAAACAGGGTCCCATGTTGTCGGTTGTTTTTGCTCTTTTGGCTTTTGCAGGGCCTGCCCCCCAGCTCCCAAATAAATCACACACACAAGCTTATTTTTAATTACAAATGCCCAGAATTTAGCTTGGCTTGTTTCTTACCAGCTTGTCTTAACTTTAAATTATTCCATCTACCTTTTGCCTCTGGGCTTTTATCTTTTCTTACTTCTGTAATCTTACTTTCACTCTTACTCCATGGCTGGCTATGTGGCTGTGGGGCTGTGGGGTTGTGGGGCTGTGGGGCTGTGGGGCTGTGGGGCTGTGGGGCTGTGGGGCTGTGGGGCTGTGGGGCTGGCCCCTGATGTCCTCTCTCCTGTTCTCTTGCTCTTTCTTCTTCTCCTTCAAGATTTCTCCTCCTCTCTGCCTGCCAGCCCCACCTATCCTTTCTCCTGCCTTGCTATTGGCTGTTCAGCTCTTTATTAGACCATCAGGTGTTTTAGCCTGGCAAAATAACACAGCTTCACAGAGTTAATCAAATGCAATATAAAAGAATGCAACACATCTTTGAATCATTAAACAAATGTTCCACAACATAAACAAATGTAACACGTCTTAAAATAATATTCTACAACAGTCTCATTGTGTAGCTCAGGCTATCCTAGAACTCACTATGTACCCAGGCTGGCCTTGAACTCATAGAGATCCACCTGCCTCTGCCTCTGTCTCCTGAGTGCTGGTATTAAAGGTGTGGGACACTATGCCCGGCATATGTCCATTCTTGATGACTGACTCCTTGAGAACTTTGCCACAAATGGAGGGTATTCACTTTGCTAGCATTAGCAATGGCTAGCAACTGTACCCTCCATCTTGTTTTCTAAATAAAACAAACCCCATATATTGTCCTGTTGTTCACACTGTACCTGTCTCCTGCCAATAGGACCTGTGGAACCATGATATGCTTTATTTATTTATTTTGTGTATATGAGTGCTCTATCTGCATATGCCAGGAGATGGCATCAGAGTCCACTATAGATGGTTGTGAGCCACCATGTGGTTGCTGGGAATTGAACTCAGGACCTCTGGAAGAGCAGCCAATGCTCTTAACCACTGAGCCATCTCTCCAGCCCCTATGATGTGTTTTTAGAAGCATAAAAATCAGTTTTATCTTACTGGGTGGAAGGTTTTGGTTAGCATGAAAGAATAGAGGTTAAACAGAAAATGGATATTTTAAATGCTTAGGGGTAAAAGTTGAGAGATCTGCCAGTTCCCACAGAGTAATGGAACCATTTTACATGGTACTGCAAGGTAGATGTGCTGTCTCTGGGGCCATCTTGCTTCATGAGGGCAGAGCATGAACAAGAAGCAGGCAGGTCAAGTTAGAAACATTTCAGTTCCCACTGTCTATGAGTGGGTAGAGAAGAGACTGGAGGGTGTATGGCTTGTTAATACTGTGGGGACGGAGGGGAGACTCACTACTGAAAATATTCTCTGGGAAGAATCTCAGTGTGCAAGAAAAGTACTGATTTGTGAGGTACATTATTTTAGAGTTCAGAAATAACTCCAGAGCTACATGTAAGAAATTGAGAAAAATGAGGTAAAACTAGTGAAAAAGAAAAGTTTGGAATGGCTGTTATTTCCAGGCTGTACAATGGAATTGACATGGGACTCCAGAAGCACCAAGGTACAGGACAGCTGTTTCCTTGGAGGTATTTATAATATACTACTTTTAAGGTATTCTTAAGGAAATTAAGATTAGTTGAGATTGTTAGAATGATTAACTTCTCTTGCTCTTGGAGTTCAGGGAAGGAAAAAGGTCAGTGCAGGTGGCAGGAATTGGAGAAAAACTGGTGGAGGAATTGTACCTGGAGCTGAAGAAGATTGGTAGTGATTGGCTTTCCTCAACTGTGCCCATTCTTATATGTAGTCATAAAGTGAGCCAAGCATGTCTTTGAAAATGTTGTTTATCATAGGATGCATAATGCAGATTATAAGCATGAGAAGTTTTGCTAATTGGATTTTTGTTTTCAGTTATGAAGATTTTGCTATCTTTATTTCCACAAACTTTTTAATCTGTAAAATCTAAAATTCCGTTGTATTAGTAAGCTTTGCTCACTTCTGCCCATGTTTCTCTCTTTCTCTCTCTCTTTTACACACACACACACACACACACACACACACACACACACACACACACACACACACACACCCCAGACTGACAATTGGGAAGGTTTTGGCAAATGCATGCAGTGTAGCAGCCACCACAGTCACGAAAGAAGGTGTTACTGCTGGTCCCAGGTTTGTCTTGGTACCCTTTGCAGTCATTCCCTGATCTTCCCCTCTAGCTTCTGTCAACCTTTGTCTTGCTCTCTGTTCAGATTATTTTTTTCATTTCTAGAACTGATTATGGACAGTCATGTAGGAGTTTGTTTCTGACTTCCACAATAATATTTTGTAGTATAGCCATGTTATTGGGTATGTTAGCAGTTCATTGCTTTGTGGTTGGGGACATTAGGAGTAGAGCTTCTGTTAGTTCATCGTTGAAGTCTTTAACAGATACTCTTGCTGGAGCCAACTTAGGAAGTGGTGATGTTCTGTGTTTGAGATAGAAAGGCAAAACAGCCTTCTGCTCTGATCACCTATTTGCTTTTTTTTTTTAACTCTTAAGAAATGCCTAAGATGTTATTTGTTGCCTTCCTTCCCACAGGCCTCTGGAGGAGCCCAAGGTGATCTCAGCTTTCTCAGGAAAGCAGGCTGGGAAGCACGTGGTGCACATAGCATGTGGGAGCACGTATAGTGCAGCCATCACTGCTGAGGGGGAGCTGTACACCTGGGGCCGTGGGAACTACGGCCGCTTGGGCCATGGTATGTCTATGGTACATGACTGCAGTCATGAATCAGGAGGAGTTGCTTCTCCTGAGAGGCATTGAGAATGACAGTTGTATCTCTTTCAAGGGTCCAGTGAAGATGAGGCTATTCCAATGCTGGTAGCCGGACTTAAAGGACTAAAGGTCATCGATGTTGCCTGTGGGAGTGGGGATGCTCAAACCCTGGCTGTGACTGAGAATGGTATGTAGAGCTTGTGCTGCCCTGGGCAGTTTCTTAGGGATGTTTGTGGCTGTCACCTGAGTGAATGAGTTTGGAGTTGCATGGACCTCCTGAGGCTGCGCTCCCCTGTCACTTTCTTTTAGGTTGGTGAGTGTATTGGTTACTTTTTTGTTGCTGTGGTAAAACACTATTATTAAGGCAATTTGTAGGAAGAAGAGTTTATTATTTTATTGGTTCTTCGAGACAGGGTTTCTCTGTGTAGCTTTGACTGTCCTAGAACTAGCTCTGTAGACCAGGCTGGCCTTGAACTCACAGAGATCCCCTACCTTTGCCTTCTGAGTGCTGGGACTAAAGGTGTGCACTACCACCATTTAGCATGGAAGAGTTTATTTTGACTTACATTTCTAGAGGATTAAAGTCCATCACGCCTGAGAGGCATAGCAGCAGGCAGGCAAGGCATCTGGAGCAGGAACCTCAAGGATCACATCTTGA
Organism: Peromyscus eremicus; assembly: GCF_949786415.1. NCBI lineage: Eukaryota > Metazoa > Chordata > Mammalia > Rodentia > Cricetidae > Peromyscus > Peromyscus eremicus. Next base: position 142,835,375 of record NC_081416.1, on the reverse strand, counting down.
ATGTAAGCACAAAGCAGAGAGAACAAACTGGAAGTAGGTGAAGCTTTTTACTCTCACAGTCTGCCCCAATGGCGTGCTTCCTTCAGCAAGGCTGTACCACCTAAGCCTCCTCAAGATGGCAACAACAGTTGGAAAGCAAGGGTTCTAGCCCAAAATTATGGGGAACATTTCTCATCCGAACTACCACAATGAGGGTCTCGGTGACTTTAGTGCAGAGGCCCAGGAATTTCCCAGGATTTGGGTTCTTGAAAGCAGATGGCTGCCTAGTGGCTACCACCTTTCTTAGTGGGTATTATTTTTTTACTAAAAATTACAGCTAAATAGAATAATTGACATTCTGAATTGTCTCATTTTTAATATATCTCCAACATTTAGCCATTATTACCTCATTATATCCAATCTTTTGTAGTCATTGTACCCTTTACAATCTAATGTGAAATTGCTTGTTTTTAATTTCAGCTTCCTCTTTGTGTTTGTTAGTGAGATTGTATATATATATTTTTTCTTGTAGTACTGTGCATCTTGGATCCAGGATCCAAGTACTGTACCATTGAATTCCATCCCTGCCCAGCCATAGTTATGTATTTGTTTGTTTATTAGTGAGATAGTATCTTGCTAAGTAGCCCTGATTGTCTCTGAACTCATTTTCCTCTTGGATTGGCCTCTATATCTCTGAGGTTATAGGTGTTTGTTGCCATACCTAGATTATATATATATATATATATATATATATATATATATACACACACACACACACACACACATATATGTATATATATACATACATATAAATATGCATATATGTATTATATTTTTCTTTCTTGAGAGTTCATATAGTTGCTCAGGTTTGATGGTCAGAAATGCATCCATTTTGTACAATGCATTTGTCTGACTGCATTACAGTATTTTCACTCCTGCACCTTGTCAGTCCTTGTATCAATGGGGAATTTCTTACTCTGCTTTCTCCCACAGAGGTTCAATGACATGTTGAGAATCGACTTCTGAGAATGTCTCTGGTGCAAGATAAAAATCTTTTCGTCATTTCCATGCTCACCTAGAGCCTGCTGTTGGTAGAACAGACATTTTCAGAATTATTGTGCTTCTGCTGCTTTTTGAGTCCTAGAGAGAGTAGTCATCTGAAAGGTCCCTTCATTATTTTTCAATGTCCACTGTTGAATGAGTCATATTTTACACAACTATTAACTAAGATGGCATGGTTTTGTTTTGTTCTGTGACAGTCTTGCTGTTTTGTCCAGTGGGCCTTGAACTCTTGGTCCTACCTTCTTCAGGTCTCTGAGTAGCTGGGACGACAGTGTAGGAGTTACAGTTCCTGGCTAGGCTGTGCAAGTTGTGCTCAGGTGTTGTCCTTGGTATTCCTTGTGAAATTTTGTGATGATAGTGTTTGTGGCTAGGAATAAGGTTATAAATAAACATTGCTCACCTCATACTTGTGCTTTTCTGTACAAATCATACAGGGAACCATCCCTGCTGCATGATTGTGTTCAAGAAGACTAGTGCAGTAGAAGCATCATGCCCTGGGCAGTCTGGTCTTGGGTGATAGGCTTGCTGAAAATGTTGGTTCAGGTGTAAACAACAGAATTTTGTCTAGGACATAGAAAACTAGGTATATATTCTGAGATAAGTGTGTATACTGAGTTTTTTTCACTGACCATCTAATAGTGTATTAGTTACAGTTTTCAGTTTAGGTGAGGGATTGACAATTAGCATTGTATTGGAATGCATCCAAAATAGCTGGCTTATGTGTTGTTTCTAGGTATTTTCCAGTGACAGTAGCATAGTTGGGTCATTATGACAGCCTGTATCACCCACAAAGGCTAAATAAAAATACCATCCTATCTTTAAGAAAAAGATAGTTGATCTTTGGTTTGGACAGTTGAAAGTAGATTGAGAATTGAGTTCTTTACAAGAAACTGAAATTTTCTTTGTAATTTTTTTCTTCTGGACTTTCTCTTAGAACTTTCATCAATACCTGACTGAATAGCTTTTTTTCCCCCTCTGGTTTACCTTTACTAGGGTTTTGCAAATTATTCAGCTCAGTTTTTAATTTTTTCGAGACAGGGTTTCTCTGTGTAGTCTTGGCTGTCCTGGAACTTACTCTGTAGACCAGGAGGCCTCAAACTCATAGAGAGCTGCCTGCCTCTGCCTCCTGAGTGCTAGGATTAAAAGTGTGTGCCACCACTGCCCAGCTTATTCAGCTCAGTTTTAAAGATTACTTTTGTGATTTTTACTGTACCCTTTTATGTTGTATTTAATCAAGTTACTTTACATTGACATTTGCTATTGGAAACCACTGTAGTGTGGTGGGGACAGTAGTGTGTAGACAGACTGCAGATTGGTCAGCAAGATGCAGCAGTGCCACATACCTCAGTGTTTGTGGTTTTTGGAGCAGTGTAATTTTGTTCTGTGTTTAGTGTTTAGTTGAAACAGCAGCATTGGTCCCAAAGAAGTTAGTTTTGCATTTAATTGAAATAAAAAGAAAAACCAGCTTTTACTTTTAAAATTTTTATTTTATGAGTATCAGTATTTTGCATGTAAGTGTGAACATGAATTGTCTGTGTGTCTGGTGCCTGAAGAGGGCAGAAGAAGGTACCTGGAACTGGAATTAAGGATGGCTATGTGTGCTGGGTGGGAACATGAGTCCTCTGCAAGAACATCAAGTATTGTAAACTACTGTGCCATTTCTCTAGCCTAGTTTCCAGTTTTTCAATTGTTAATATAGCAACCTGAAATATAAGTTCAATTACGTTTAGTCAGTAACCTGTGTAGTATTGGCAAGATTGATTTATGTGTTTTATGGATTATATTATTTTCCATCATTTGAAACTTCCACTGAGATGTGCAGTGATTTTTACTTGAATACATTTGTATCTTCTAGGCCAAGTGTGGTCTTGGGGAGATGGCGACTATGGGAAGTTGGGCAGAGGTGGAAGTGATGGCTGCAAAACCCCAAAGCTGATTGAAAAGCTTCAAGACTTAGATGTCATCAAAGTTCGCTGTGGAAGTCAGTTTTCTATTGCTTTGACAAAAGATGGCCAAGTTTATTCCTGGGGAAAAGGTGACAATCAGAGGCTTGGGCATGGAACAGAAGAACATGTCCGTTATCCCAAACTCTTGGAAGGTTTGCAAGGTAATTGCAGGTGTAAAACTAAAGTCCTTATGCATATATTCTTTAGAAGTCTTCAGTTTTCTTTTCTAAATGGATATAAACTCACAAGATACTCTTACATCTTGATAGATATAAATAATGGAAAGTGGCTTATCTGTTCTAATAAATGGCCTAAAATTATTCTCATCAAATTTAACTTTTAATTCATTTAGTTTGAGACTCATTGTGCTGCATGGTCGCAGTGGGAAGTAGGCTTGATTCCTCCTGGGTTGGTCTGATTTGAACTTGTCCTTGGTGAGTAAGCTGTAAATGCTTGGTTACAAAACTGTCTTCTATGCAGTGGAGACTGAGGGTGAAAGGGAAGTCATTGTGTAGGTGTGAGTACAGGGTCTTCTGTAGTGTAGTGCTCACTGTAGCATAGAAGTGGGCCATCTTGAGAGAGCCCCTACATAGTCTCAGGCACTCTTGCCAGGAATGACCTGTTTGGAGATGGAGCCATTAAAACCATGGCATTTAGATCATAGGAAGGACTTTTTATAAAGAGAGAACCTCTCTTTTTGTATAATGTTTGGCCTGTGGAATTTAGGCCCTCTTCATCCTATCTTAAAGGGAAGCTGGTAAAATACAGATAAGTTGAGAAGAAAGCAAAGAAGGATGAGGTCAGTGAGTCAGGCAAGGTCAGTACATGTATGTACTGTGGGCCCTGTTGTCTTTTATTTAGTTTGGAGGCGGGGAGTTGGGGAGGGGGGCAGCCTTTTTCTTAAAGGGCCAGTTTATATATTTGCTAAAGGAGTGGCCTGCTGTGTTCCCATAACAGTTTATTCAGAAATACAGGATTTGGCTTGCCTTTTGTTTCAGGGCTAATTCATTTTTCCTTTCTCTGTTTCCATTTCTTTATTGAGAGGGTTTGGAAATAAGGCTTTTAAGTGAGACTTAAAATTTAACTTGTTAGTTCTTTGCTGACCAGTTTTATTTTATAGCATGTTAAACCTTGGTCACTGGGATTCTTCTGTGCTCATCATTATTTCCCAAGCTTCTGAGATACGTTGTAGAATAACACATTCACCTGTTATGCCACTCTACTGGAATTCAGTTTGCCTCTTATTTCCATTTTCCTCCATTAATACAGAAAATGTAGTTTGCCAGTTATTTACTAGAAGTCATTTAATATTTTACTATAGTAATATTTAAATTATGGTTGCTGTTAACTTACAGTAGTTTGAACTTAATAGGTAACAGATTTTTTTTTGAAAGTTTTTAAAATTTATTTTATGTGTATGGGTGTTTTGCCTGTATGTATGTATATTTATCATGTGCATGTAGTGCTCTCTGAGGTCCGAAGAGGGTGTTGAAACTTCTAGAAGTGGAGTTTCAGGTGGTTGTGAGCCACCATGAGGGTGCTGGGAACTGAACCTGGGTCTGTTGGAAAAGCAGCCACTGTTCTTAACTGTTGAGCTATCTTTCCAGCCCAGGTAACAATTTATTTTTTCAGTTGATTTTATTGACATTATATGGAAACATGCTTTATGTTGATTATGTCACCTATAAGAAAAGGTATAATGCTTTTCTAATAGTACATAAATAGAAAAATATTTAATCATGTGACTTTGCAAAAAGAATAGGTTTCTTTTTAAGAAAAGTTCCTTAGTGAAGAGTATGCTTTGCATGACTACATCTGGGGGGATTGAGGAAAAAAATCTGATAACTAAAAATACTATTGTCCCACCAACATAATTACAATGTCAAAATTTGTGGGACTGACGAGTTGGCTCAGCCAGTAAAGGCACTTGTTGCACAAGTGTAGTCATCTCTGGAACCCACAAAGGCGGAATAAGAGAAGCAACTCTATAGACTTGCCCTCTGACCTCCACTGTGGGCTGTGGTATTCCTTCTCCTGCTCAGTAATCAATCCATCAAGCAGTCAGTAAATTAATTAATTATGAGAATGTTTTGGTGGCCAAGCATGTTTAAAAACATTTCCTCAAGAAACCTATCTCTTAAAGGAGCCGAAGGAATGCTACTTTAATTATTGTCTGTCATCCACTGGAAATTCTTGAACAGTGCAGATGAATCAGGCTTAATCTTGTGATCTTCCTAGTTAATTACAGAGGCGTGTCTTTGTATGGTGTGTGTATGTGTGTGTGTGTCTTATCCTACATGAATATAACTAGGGATATGAACTTAGAAAAATCATACTGTCTCTTTTTGAATAAAATTCTAAATAAGGAGCAGAAAAAAGATTCTTCATACTATAGCATAAGCTTATTTGTGAGCTGTGTTCTTAAATTATAGTTGATGAAACATGACATGTATTTTAATAGCATAGTCAAATCAAGTAAATTGAGCTTCATATTAAATGAATGTGTTACCTGTAAGAAGTTAATATTGAATGCTTTCTGTCCTGTATCTGTGAGCAGATGTCCTTCTTAGAGCTAAAGCCATAGGCCTGATGGTGTAACTGTGCCCATCTTCTCTCTAGGGAAGAAGGTGATTGATGTGGCTGCAGGCTCTACCCACTGCCTCGCTCTGACAGAGGACAGTGAGGTACACAGCTGGGGGAGCAATGATCAGTGCCAGCACTTTGACACTTTGCGTGTGACCAAGCCAGAACCTACTGCATTACCAGGACTGGATACCAAACACATAGTTGGAATTGCCTGTGGGCCTGCCCAGGTGCGCACTACATAGTTAGGTTTCGTGTTTTGTACAGTTTTGTTTTCCAAATGTTCACTCTAGTATGTAGAAATAGCAGTTTTTGTGTGTCGTCTTTCTGTCTTGCAGTTGTTCCAAACCACATAATACTTGATTGTCGTTCCTTTAGTGCTTTCTTCAGTTAGGTTGTTTGTAGAAACAGCATATTCCCCCCCTCCCCCTTCTTCCCTCCCTCTAGCTCTTCACTGTTGGCTGTGGATTGTTCCTTTTTTTGGAAAGTACTCTAAATGGGTGCTGAAATTCATTAAAAATTTTTTTTCTTCTCAGATTATAGAAGTTGATGTAGTTTTCTTTTAGGAAAATACTAATTTTCAAAAACTGACTAATTCCTGTATTAATGGTATAACTATTGTTCATGTTTTATCATTTTTATGTTTCTAGGTTTTCCTTATTAATATTTTATTGTTATTTATGGATGTATGTGTGTTTATTTGCATGTAGCTTTCTTCTTACTTGATTTCTGTCAGGGTAAAGCTGGTCACATAAAAAGGATTGAGGCATGTTCGCTGTGTTTCCTAAAAGAGATTGTGTACAGTGCTATTTCTTCTTTAAATGTTTGTCTGTGAATTCATTTGAGCCTAGAAATAAAACTAGAAATGCAATTTCACAAGAAATTCAATTTCTTTAACAGATAGCATCTGTGGTTTCTACTTTATGTGTAGGTTTTCCTGGTACTGGTACTCAGGAATTGTTCCATTGCTTAGAGCTGTTGTTGTACCATTGTAAGTGGGTTGACTACTCACTTCTATCCATAAATGTAGATTAGTAATTTTGAGAGTGAAAACAACTTGGAGAAAGCTTTTCACATTTTCAGATGTGGAAATGAGGTGGGATGGTGAAACAGGTGAGAAGTTGGAAATAGTATGTGTGCTAGGGGACGTAGAGGGATGAGTAAGTCATAACTCCAGGCATTTCATCATACCTAGTGGTGAGCCTCTCCAGTAGAACAGACCATTTACGAACTTACAGATTTCATGTTCGGTTCTTTTTTTTCTTTCACAGAGCTTTGCATGGTCATCTTGTTCTGAGTGGTCCATTGGCCTTCGTGTCCCTTTTGTGGTGGACATCTGCTCAATGACTTTTGAGCAGCTGGATCTCCTGCTGCGTCAAGTAAGTGAGGGAATGGATGGCACCGCTGACTGGCCCCCACCACAAGAGAAGGAGTGCATGGCTGTGGCAACACTGAATCTTCTACGACTTCAGGTGTCAACTCTTTGCTGCATTCCTACCCCTTTATAAGTGCCTCGGGAATTCCTAAGCATATTCATGGGTATTCAAAGTGTGAGTTTTAGCTTGTTAGGGCAACTGGTAATGAGACGTTTAAAGTATGTTAAAATATGGTTATGATGGAGAAATGTGTATAAGGCTTAAAATACTTGATCTTGTTTTGTTTTTCCTGGAAGTCGGCCATTGCATACAGGTAAGAGTATGTACAGGTTCAGTTATTGCTGCTGTACTTACCTTCCTTACATTCACCTGGGGGAGAGTATATGTGGAGGAATGCCTTTGTGAGACAGTAGGTGAAAGAGAGGTAAACCCCAGCTGAGAGACCAGAGCTATATCAGTACCCTACAGTGAAGAATGGCTACAAAAACCACCCAGACTCTCTCCTATCTCCCTTTCTTCCTCCTGTAGCATGACCCTAAACTGGCCTTTCTATTATATAGATCCAAGGTGTACTGTTACTTTGTTTGCCTTTGAAAGAGGACATTTTCTTTCTTTTTTTTTTCTTTTTTTGGTTTTTCAAGACAGGATTTCTCTGTGTAGCTTTGTGCCTTTCCTGGATCTCACTCTGTAGACCAGGCTGGCCTTGAACTCACAGAGATCTGCCTGCCTCTTGCCTCCCGAGGGTTTTTTTTTTTTTTTTTTTGGTATTTTTGGTTATTTTGAGACAGGGTTTCTTCATGTAACAGTCCTAGCTGTATTAGAACCAGCTCTGTAGACCAGGCTGGCCTCAAACTTACAGTTTTAGAATACAGTCTAATTTTGGACAATTTTTTTGAATCATGTGCATATATGTGTGTCTGTGTGTGGGTATATGCATGTGAGTGCTAACTTTAGGAAATGGTCTGATTTTATGGATTGCAAAACAGTACCAAAAAATTAGGGTTGGTGAAATACTGCAATTATTTTTTAATTTTCCTCTAATAGAACTTTTAAAGAGGCCATACTCAAAATGTACTTTTTTGTTCCCCCAATAGCCAGTTGAGTTTCTCATCATTGCTTATATAACCTTGTCTTCTAGGTTCAGCTCATTTCCTCAGATTCCTTCTTCATAAAGGTTCCCCCACCCCCCACCCCCCTCAGGGCATAAGAGATCCCCTTAGGGATCTCTCTTTGTTCATTGGTGACTGATCTAAAGCCGGAAGTCTGGGCCGGCCTTTTGAAACCAGATGTAAAGTCTGAAAAAAAGTTTGCTTACTTTACTTTTTCAAGATAATTTATTAAGGTTCAATTTTTAAGTTAAAACCTTCCCTCTCCCCCCAATCTAGTACTGAACCTAGGGCATTACACATGCTAAGCAACTACTTTGCCACTGAGCAGCACCCTGGCCCAGGTCATCTCCTTTTTAGTTGGCACTTTGAAAATGTTCTGCTGAAAATAGGTCTTCAGTTGTTGGTGAGAAGTCTTTCACTGCTACACTTGCTGCTTTGTAGTTAATATGGCTTTCTCTTGAGTAGCTTCTCAGATGTTCTGTCCAGGTGGATGTTTTCTAGGTGTAACTGGAGGTTATGGATGTTACTTAGCCCGAGGTTTCATGTCTTCATTACATTTGAAGTTGCTGTCTGCTTTTAATCTACTTCTCCCTAGAGAATGCTTAACAAATTGTTGGGCTTCCTTCTGTTGTCTTGCCCACCATGACTTCTTTGGTAGTTTTAAATGTGTCTCTTTTGTTGTTCATCTCTTTTTTTTTGTTCTAAATGGTTTACTCAGTTCTTTCCTTTCATTAAAAAATTGTTTCTTTAGCTCAGTAGATCCTGTTATTGAATTACCTATTTATTTAACAATTATTTATTTGGAGAATTTTACAAGATGCTGATTCAAGTACATTTCCCCAGCCCCAGTTCAACTGGAGCTGCTGTGTATACAAACAAAAAGTATGACTGTTACTTAGGGCAGGACTGAGAGGGCAGGACTGAGAGTGCAGAAGGGACAAGAGGGAGCTTGCCTGGCCCTGCACACTTCCATCTTAAGGGGTTTTGTTCTTGTAACCGTTTTTCCCTTTCTAGAATTTTGAAGCCTTTGTTTTAGTCACAATATTTTTGTCTTCTGGCTTCTGTTCTTTATTTTTTTAAGAGCTATTTTTATTACCTGTGTTTATGTTTATTTGTGTGTATGTCTGCGTGAGTATATTTGTGTGGGTGCTCATGTATGCCAGAAGAGGGCATCAGATTCATTGGTGTTGGAATTACAGTCGTCGTCAGCCTGTGACATGGGTCCTAGGAATGAAACTAACCTTTATAACTAACTTCTCTCAACTGCTGAGTAATGGTTCCTGCCCCAACCTTTGTTAAAAACTTTAATTTACATTTATTTATCTGTACTTGTATGTGTAGGTCAGAGGTTACTTGGGGAAGTCAGTTCTTCTTCTACCATGTAGGTCCTAGGGGTTGAATTCAGGTCTTTAGGCTTGCTGGGAAGTGCCTTTATTTGCTATGTGGTCTCACTGGTCCTCTGAGCCTTGATTTCTTAGAACATTTTATGTATACCTCTTTCTTTCTTTCCCCTTTTTTAAAATCACTACCATGCCTGGGACATGATTTTCTTTGACAAAGAGTTTCCTCGTGTTAGTTTGTTGCAAATATAAAATGCCTTGTTCCTTTTGGTAGTGAGGTCACCTTCAGTGAGTGTTTGACAATGGCTTCTCTCTGGTTCAAGCTATTAAGGTGACCCTAGGAGACAGTTTTGTATTTGCTTCTGTTGTGTTCTAGGGTTTCACAGGCTGTAGTGGGTTCAGGTGCTCATTTTGGCAGACTTCTAGGGAAAGCTCAGGTTGAGCAGGTGGTTGTGAAGAGCTTAGGGATCTCTCTTTGTTCATTGGTGACTGATCTAAAGCCGGAAGTCTGGGCCGGCCTTTTGAAACCAGAACCTTTGGCACCTCCTGTGTCGGTGTTCCTGTTTGGCACTGAGGACTTCTTCCCTTGTGTACTGTAGTTTGGCTGTCTAGTTTTAAACAGCAGTTAGCTGCAGACATTTCTCTGTTGGGTGCACATCGTTGGGGGGTTGGATTGATGGTTGCTACTTCTACATTATTTAGTCCTTTGTGCTGATCTTACACTTCCAGTTACATATTCAGAGCTGGGTAAGAAATGGTTTTTGGTTGTGAACCTAGACTTTAATAGCTGAGCCATCTTACAATAAGGTTTCCCAGGTAATGTGGTTACATTTTTTTAATGTATTTTAAAAAATTATATATGGCTCAACCAATTTGAAACAGTCCCAATTTTAAAGTTTTTCAGGGCTAACATTGCTATAAGTGGAAAATTCAGTGTATTCCAACTACTTCATGTACAAAAAAATATTTAAAATAATGTATAAAATTATGTCCAGGCTGCATGTATAAGGTATATACGAAATGAATTTTGTGCAGTGCATGAGTCCTTTAGGGTTACCTCATATATGTGAAAATATTCCAAAATCTGAAACATCTAAGCATTTTGGATAAGGGATATTTAACCTTCACTGAGAGTTAATTTTGTTTATATAAATAACATTTCAAATTAAGTTTTATTCAGTCTTTTATTAGAATCTGGAAAACTACATTTGCTTTTGGGTGTTCTAAATAATTTTCTTTTCCTTTTTATAGTTGCATGCTGCCATTAGTCACCAGGTTGACCCGGAATTCCTTGGTTTAGGTCTGGGCAGTGTGCTCCTGAACAGCCTGAAGCAGACTGTGGTTACCCTGGCCAGCAGTGCAGGGGTGCTGAGCACTGTGCAGTCAGCTGCCCAGGCTGTGCTGCAGAGTGGTTGGTCTGTGCTGCTGCCTACAGCTGAGGAGAGGGCCAGGGCACTCTCAGCACTTTTACCCTGCACAGGTGAGCTTTTGTGAGGTGCAGAATGGGGCATAAATAGGAATGTAGGGAGTGAATGAAAAAAAGAAATAAAAAGGAAAAGAAAGGACATGACTGCTCCTAGGTATGGTGGAGGAGAAGGTTTATTGTAGATATGTGGGAGAGCATCACCAGAGTTCATGACCCTGAGCCATGTGAGGAGATGGGGGAGGGGAAAGGAGAGGGAGAGAGAGGAACCAGGTGCATCAGCCAAGAGGGCAAAAAAAAAGTGTTTTTGTAGGTTATCTACAAAAGGGGTAGGTAACCAAAATGGTTGGATTATATAAGGAAGAGCAGCCCAGCCTCCTAGGCTGGAGAGTTCAGGGTAGGAGGCGGGATATGTAAGCCAAGAGGACCTTGTAAAAGGAGAGGCTGAAGGATGCTAGGAGAACTTGGCGGCCACAATCTCTGATATATTAAATAGGCACCTCAGCCACTTGTCCCAGGGTTTGAGATTTAACGGGGAGGAGGAGATGGCACTTTTACTCAAATTAGCAAAAACAAACATTAAACTAAACAAAAACAAAACCTTCTTTGTTCAGTTTCAGGCAATGAAGTGAACATAAGTCCAGGCCGTCGATTCATGATTGATCTTTTAGTTGGCAGCTTGATGGCTGATGGAGGATTAGAGTCAGCTTTAAACGCAGCCATTACTGCAGAAATCCAGGTATGGCCCTAGGAATACATAGGAGCTGATAAGTGATTTCACTGAGTGTAGAGTTGAGATTGAGAACTGTGTACTCGTAATATGTAGAAATCGTGACCATAATCATTGAAGAACCCAAAATTCAAAACTTTTAGTTACATACAAATCTTTAAAATTTAAAACTCTTTGGTTTTACTGATTTAAAAGTGTTTGAAGTATTATTTGTGATAAAATGATCTCATCTTAAGTGTCTGCTTCAGTGAATTTGGTAGATAGTCCCATCACATAGATTACTTCTTTAACCAGGAAGATCCTTCTTATGTCCCTTTGCATTCTTGATACTCTGCCTCTAGATTTGAATGTCATGTAAAGTCGAATTAGATAGTGGGTACTGGTACCTTTTCTTGTACCTCAGTTGATGGTTTTGGTATTCATCCACATCATTGTTTGTGTTACTACTTTGTTTTTATTATTGGGAATTATTTCATGGTTTTTATTATTGAAACGTAGTCAGTTGAATGGTTGTAACACTATTTGTTTATTTAATTCCCTGTTGAAGGATGTTTGGTTGTTTTTGGCTTTAAGTCTGTTCTGATCATTAGGATCATTAAGTTCATTAAGGATCAGATGAGAACGTGATGAGTGCTAATCCCTTGAGAATGTGTTTTTCTGGTAACTGAACGCTTTGGGGTGGCATTTGCTGAGTTCTAGGATGCATATATGCTTACATTTTCCCTAGAGGGGCTCTATTCCCTACATTTGAACCAGCTGTGTGAGAGCTGCAGCTTTTTCCTGACCTTAAAAATGCAGACTGTATGAATCAGCTTACACTCAGTATTTGTTAGAACTGGTAGCAAATGTTTCAGTGACTTGGGACTGGAGAGATGACTTGGCAGTACATACTGGCTGCTGCTCTCCAGAGGACCTCAGTTTGATTCCCAGCACTCACATGATGGCTCACAGTCATTTAACTCAAGTTCTAGTGCATCTGATGCTATCTTCTGGCCTCTGCTGTCACTAGGCACATGTTGCCCAGACACACATGCAGGAAAAACCCTCATACACATAAAACAAACAAACAAACAAACAAACAAACAAACCCAACAACAACAAACAAACTTCAAAACAAAACAGAAAGAAAGAAATATTTCAGTCACTTAATAGTGACTGAAGAGCCAGGCTGATCAACAAGTGATCTCATAGGATCATCAGGTGACTCCATAGGAGAATAATGTATTTAAAACCATAGCAAGTAAGAGGTGGGGTTTCTGACCGGATATGCAGGCAGGTGTCACTTGTATGCATTAGCATCTGAAGCTAGGACTGCGGTGGTGCTAATGAGGTCACTGTTCACTACTATGTGTTTTATGAATTATAGGATATAGAAGCCAAAAAAGAAGCACAGAAGGAAAAAGAAATTGATGAACAAGAAGCCAATGCCTCAACGTTCCATAGAAGTAGGACTCCTCTGGATAAAGACCTAATTAATACTGGGATCTATGAATCGTCTGGCAAACAGTGTTTACCTCTAGTTCAACTCATACAGCAGCTTCTTAGGTAAATAGCATTAGCTGTGTTATTTTTGTAAGCAGTTTCTGTTTTGAACACTCATTTAATGAAATCTAATACTGAAGCGTCAAGAATGTGTTTAGCTATTGAAGACTTACCCTGAAGATTGCCTCAGATAGACTTTAGAATGAAGAGAAGGTTCTTAAGCATGGGTGTGAAGAGAGAATATGAAGAAACGAAGAGCTTTGTAAGACTTACAGAACAGCTGGAGTGTCAGGAGACAGAACAATATTCTTATGCCCATTAATAAGCAGGGAAATGCAAATTATAACAATTATGACAAGGTTACTTCTTAAAACCTCATTGTACTATTACAGAATTCTATATCATAGTTTTATATGTATGTAAAATAATATATATGTTACTTTTAAGACAACTTTTAACTTAAATCAAGAACTTAAAGAATAGTGAATGGTTCTTTGGAAAGTCATTTTCAGAAGTAGTAAGAATAAAGTGAATTCAAACTGTCATCAGAAGTTAACTTGAGAGGAACCAAAGTCAGACATAGTTGGATAACAAAGATAATTCAAAAAGCAAAAAGTCAGTGTGACTTGGGAAAAGAATTTATTAGAAAATGAAATGGTCACATTCTGCTCTCTGTGAATTTAGGCCCTTTGTTTATTATGTTTTCAATTTTGGGAGAAGAGACAAGGAGATAGATTCGTATAACCAGCTTGGTCTTGAATTTCCTGTGTAGTTAAGTGTGGCCCTGAACTTTCAAATCTCACTGCGTCTTCCTTCCTAACATGCCTTGATTGTTTTTTTTGTTTTTGTTTTTGTTTTTTGTTTTTTGAGGCAGGGTTTCTCTGTATAACAGCTCTGGCTTTCCTGGGACTTGCTTTGTAGACCAGGCTGGACTTGAACTCACAGAGATCTGCCAGCCTCTGCCCTCTGAGTGCTGGGATTATAGGTGTGTGCCACCACCACCTGGCTTCCTAGATTGTATTTTATAGCCACAAAGAAAGTAGAGCTCTAGTGGACTGGCCCAGGCAGTTGCCCACACCACAGGGGACTGGTAGTGGCAGCAGCTCTATCTACCTGTTTGCAGTAGTTGTAGGGTAGGGTGCCTGATCTCTTCAGTAGATGAGTGGTGTAATTTTGGTGATTAAGTTTTAAAACTAGTTGTTATTATCAATTTTAGTTAACAATGCTTTTAGAAACTTTAGCAATTAAAAACCAATAGAAAGGGCTGTAGGGCTGGGGGTGGGCTCAGTGGTAGAGTGCTCGCCTAGCATACATGCTGGTTTCAGTCTCCAACACTCAAAGAGTAAATAAAAACACACAAACACACACCAGTAGTTTTTGTCTATACTGGGTTCATATGGAAATGGTTAAATTTTCAAAGTATTTGAATGTGTTGGCTTTGTGTCACTGTGAGAAAGGATTTATTTTGGCTCATGATTACGTAGGTTTTACTCCATGGTAAGTTGGTTCTCTTGCCTTTGGGACTGTGATGCATCTTGGTAGGAGTGTGTGACAGAGCAAAGCTGCTCATCTCATGGCGGCTTGGAAGAAAATAGAAACATAGGAAGGGAGGACTCCCAGTATCCCTTTTGAGGTGACCAAAATTCCCAGTGACCAAAGTTCTTCCTACTGAGTCCTACTACTTCAAGATTCTACCACCTCCGACTAGTGCCCAGTGGAGGACCATGCTTTTATTATCTGGGCTTTTGGGGCCTGCCTCCCAAAACTGTAGCATGGGGTAAATATGTTAAATTTTGTGTGTTTATTTTTTCTTTTATTCACATGACTAAATTACATATAAGTGCTGTTTCTCTTGCTCTGTGCCATCCTCACAAGGTTTCTGCCTCTTCAATGAGTGTGTTTTTTATCCCTATGGCACATATGTGCCATGGAGTTATACTTGTTTTGCCTCACAGACTCTTTGGAAATCAGTTCGAGAATCCACAGCCTTTCATTAGTAGAACACCTATAACCTAGGCTGTTAAGATAAACATATATAATGTGCCTTTTTTTGCATGAATAGACAGTTTTATTCTTCAAATAATGATCAGAAGATATTACGTTGACTTGGTTATTTCAGTTTTTTTTTTTCTTGGTTTTTTGAGACAGGGTTTCTCTGTGTAGCTTTGCGCCTTTCCTGGAACTCACTTGGTAGCCCAGGCTGGCCTCGAACTCACAGAGATCTGCCCGGCTCTGCCTCCCGAGTGCTGGGATTAAAGGCTTGCGCCACCACCGCCCGGTTTTTACAAAATAGTCTAAAGATGTAAGAGAACTTAGAAACATTTCCTGTCATTTACTCCTTAGAAATGTAGGTTGATGAAATTGATCCTTGCCAAAAGTAATCAGGAACAGGTTTCAGAGTGATTATGTTAGCAAGGTGCTACAGAATATTATGTACGTGTGAAAAGAAAAGAGTTCTTATGTTTTTGTAAGTAGTGAACCCTATTACACATTCTGATTATAGATCTGAACTTTATAATAAGGAAATAAGTTAAAGTTTTTTAAACTTTATTTTAATTTTATGTGCATTGGTGTTTTACACCTGAGAATGCCAGGTCCTCTGGAACTGGAGTTACGGACAGTTGTGAGCTGCCATGTGGGTGCTGGGAATTGAACCCAAGTCTTCTGGAAGAGCAGTCAATGCTCTTAACCACTGAGCCATCTCTCCATCCCCCAGTTAAAATTTTTATACCATTTGCTCCTTAAGATGTATCATTTTATAAAAGATTTATTTTTATTTTAAATTATGTACGTGTGTGTGTGCTGATGTGTAGGTATGTGAACGTGAATGCAGGGCAGGTGGACATGGAATCCACAGGCCTCAGATCACCCATGGGTGCTGGCAACCATCTTGCCAGCGCCACCCCACCAAGATGTACCTTAAGTGCCAGATTCTAGGACAATTTCTTCTGTTGTAATGTTGTCAGGGATAGTTACCAGGTAGTGCGTTTGACAGGGGAGGAAGTGGGGCCCTACTATGTGCTCATTGTAATGTGTGATCAGGGTGAGGGCCTACACCTGAGGAAGCCTTTCAGTGTAAGTTAAATTACTGTAGGAGCCCCAGCCACTCATTTTTTTTCTTACTGTCCTATCTTCATTCACAGTGCTCAGTTTTATGGTACTGACCCCACGATAGAAGCTATTAATACTTATTCTCAACAATCTGTTATTACTGTAGGAATTAAGAAGCCCCCCAAGACAGTGTTGAAATTCTCAAAGAATAAATAAAAATATTATTATTTAAAAATAGAAGTGGAGCCCTTGATCTTTTCTGATGTGCATAGGTTTCCAGGCTGGTCTTGGTGGGGATTATGGTAGATGTTGGTAGCTTACATATATTCCTGCCTGGAGCTGCTGGGATAGTGTCAGCCTTGGAACCAGGCCTGAGTTTGGCTCTTGTCTTTCTCTCTGTTTTCCTTCATTAACCTATTCCTTCCTTTTTGTTTTCTGAACCAGAGATCAGTCCTGGCTCACTTGGGGCAGGGACTATGGTTACTTGGCAAGTATCCCGTCTGGTGTTCCCTGTACCCCTAAACAGATTTCATGCTGACCTCAGTTACCCCTTGCTTATGTAGATATCCCCTTTTTTCCCCTCTCCCAAAATTCATGAGTCCTTGTTGCAGAATCTAGCAGCATGGTTCTGATGCCCCTCTCTACTTCTGACCCTTGTTATTTTTACCCTTGTTCCTTTGTATTTGGTCATAGAACAGGAACCTCCACTACTTTATAGTGGCAGAATCTCATGACTTCCTTCCTTCCTTCCTTCCTTCCTTCCTTCCTTCCTTCCTTCCTTCCTTCCTTCCTTCCTTCCTTCCCATGCTGAGGGCTCAAGTCACAGTGCACAGTGATTGCTATTCCTTGGTGCGGTGTTTGGACATCTGTTTTTCTAACCAGGGGCAATTTATACTCATTAGTATTCCCTCCTGTAATCTCTGCTCAAAGGATCCCCATGTGCCACAGCTCAGTGCCATCCTTGAGCAGATGCTCAAAGCATACTTGCAAAGGCGGTGTAGTGATGTGGAGCATCTTGACTTTTAGAACAAACGGCATTTATATTTGAAGTACTCCTCTGGAGAAAATAATAGAACAGTTTTTTGCTTTCAAAGGTTTTTTTTTTTTTTTTTTTTAAATAGGACTTTTCCCTTTTGAGCAAGATCTGCTCTAATTTTGTGTCATTGTTTGATGCTCTGTAGGAGCAAATTGGTAAAGCTAGGGGCTTTATTAGATCTTTGACATCTGCTCAGTTTGGAATGAGGGTGTGCTTGCTGCAGATCCGCCTCACACATAGGGGTTGGGTAACTTACATATGGTCTATGCTTCTGATAAGTAGTTCATGTCAAGTTCTTTCCTTGGCTTTTTAACAGGACATTTTAGTTTTTTACTCTCTCTTCCCCTACTTAGAAACATTGCTTCTCAGACTGTAGCCAGATTGAAAGATGTTGCTCGCCGTATTTCGTCGTGTCTGGACTTTGAGCAGCATAGTTGTGAGAGATCTGCTTCATTGGATCTGTTACTGCGCTTTCAGCGCTTGCTCATCAGTAAACTTTATCCAGGAGAAAATACTGGTCAGATCTCAGATATTTCCAGTAAGTTTTTTAAAAGCATAAAGTGTCGTGTACATTTGGAGCTTTTAAATTTTGTTTTTGTTTTAATTTGCTCATTCTGTATATCCAGATATAGCTCTCATACTATATTAAATACACCAATTTTGGAAGCTACATTTTTAATCTACTTTTTGGAGTGTATATATTTATATTAATAACTTTTTGAAGATTTATTTATAAAAATTCATTTTGTGTATATGAATCCTTTGTTTGCATGTATGTGTGTGCAGCACATGTATACATGGTGCTCACAGAGGTCGGAAGATCCCTGGAACTGGAGTTATGGATGGTTGTAAATTGCAAGAACAACAACTACTTTTAACCATGAACCATCCCTCCAGCCTTGGAGGCACTATCATTTTACTTACTTGTCTAAACATTTAAATTCTTAAGATTACCAGGCATGTAATCAAATTCATTATCCCTTTAGTAGATAATATAAAAGAGCCAAAGGCTGAGGGTAAATAAGTTCTTATTTGGGAAAATAGGTAAATGATCTCTTCTTGGAAGTGAAATAGTAGAACAATTCAATCATCAGAGTAAATTTTTAGTAGTGAAAATGCAATTTTCTAAATCTTCCTTTAAGGTCCTGAGCTAATGGGTGTTGGTTCTTTGCTGAAAAAGTATACAGCCCTTCTATGCACACACATTGGAGATATACTGCCTGTGGCAGCTAGCATTGCTTCTACCAGCTGGCAGCACTTCGCAGAGGTCGCCTGCGTAATGGAAGGGGACTTCACAGGTACCTTTCCTGCATTTCTTTCTTTCTTTGTTTGGTTGTTTGTTGGCCTTTCTTGTACTTTGACTGGACATATGTTGACTCATATGTTAGTTTAGGAGACTGGTAAAAGCTATGTTGTATCCTTTGCTGATAAAACTTTGTGTTCACTCTTCATTTTCTAGTCCCCTTGTCTTTTCCCTTCTCTCTCTTCCTCTCCCTTTTTGTTAAGTAAGCTGGAATTGCAATCTTACAATACAAATGGAAATGTAATGAGATGAATGGTTAGTATTTAATTTCCTTTTGACTGCATAAAAATTAATTCTGCTTTCAGAATCATGTGCTAATTTTGTGAGATTATTAGAGCATTCTTTTTTAGGGCTTATTTTCAGATGGTAAGAATGTTGCCAAGCATATACTTTTTTAAGTAAATCATCCATAGGTAAAATAAGTCTGTGTTTTGAAAAATATTTTTGTTGCCTAGAGAGTTCAGTCTTATAGCTGTACTGTTCTCTTTAAGAAAACAGTATTATAGCCAGGTGGTATGGTGTACACCTTTAATCCCATAACTCAGGAGGTAAAGGCAGGTGAATCTCTGTAAGTTTTAGGCCATCCAGGTCTACAGAGGGAGTTCTAGGATAGCCAAGGGCTACACAGAGAAACCCTGTTTCCAAAAAAAAAAAAAAAAAAATACAAACAAAAAAAGAAAAAAAATACAAACAAAAAAAGAAAAAAATGAAGAAATATGCTAACAGACAAGCATCTTTATTTTGTGACTTAGAACCTAAACGTAAAGCAAGGTTATAAATTCTTGTTTTGTATCATTGAACTCAAGCCTCTACATGCTAGGGATGTCTGCAGCCCCAGCCCACACTCTAAAAATCTTACTGACTTTTTTTTGTCTAAATATAGGTGTACTCCTTCCAGAGCTAGTGGTCTCTATAGTGCTTCTGCTCAGTAAAAATGCTAGTCTCATGCAAGAGGCTGGAGCAATACCGCTGCTTGGAGGTCTCCTGGAGCATCTGGATCGTTTCAACCACTTGGCACCGGGAAAGGAGCGGGACGATCATGAAGAGTTGGCCTGGCCTGGAATAATGGGTATGCCATCTTTTTTTTTTTTTTTTTTTCCGAGACAGGGTTTGTTTATGTAGCTTTGTGCCTTCCTGGAACTCGCTTTGTAGACCAGGCTGGCCTTGAACTCACAGAGATCCGTCTGCCTCTGCCTCCCGAGTGCTGGGATTAAAGGCGTGCGCCACCATGGCTGGGTATGCCATCTTAACTGAAAGCACTTTTGTTTAGGAAAGTTTTCTTTCTCTACTGTAACTTGAAAAAGGAAGTCCAATTACTTCCATTTTCACCGATGGCCATATAAATGGGAATAGAATGTAATCCAAATAAGAAGAGATGTAGGTTACATTTAAGAGAGAAGTTTTTCTTTCAGGAGTTAATTCTGAAATTTAGAAAGTTTTTGAAAGCCCTTTCCTGGGTGGTATTTCTAGAAGTTACTGTAGGTATAGTGCAGCCCAGGAGACAGTTGATAAGGCTGACTCCCTGAAGTTACTCAGGCTGTTTGACATCATTGAACAGGGAATTCTGCATTCAGTTGAGTTTGTCTTTGTAGTCACTGTCTGTAGTATGCAGCAAGTTGAAACAAAACTCTGACTTCTCTAGGTTTTGAGCTATGGAATTTTTGAAGTTGAGCCTAAGTCACTGTGCTCTGTGAGGTTCTGGTTTCCTGGGCTTGGAATTAGCCATAGTTGTGGTTCAGCTTTCCTGAAAGCTCTTGCTGTCTGAGATTGTTCCCCTTTCCCTTTTACATCACAGGCTTCACCCAAAGCTGACAGACGTCTAAAGAGAATGGCCTTGTATGTCAAATCAAGTTTTTACATTTTCAGAAAATTTATTGTGAATACAGTTAATACTTAGTTCAGTCCCATTTATCTATTTTTATTTCAGAGTGAACTAAGTCGCTTATTTTGTTTTCTCTGCTAAATTTTATCAAGGGCATTAAATTTGATCAATATTTTACTTATTTTAAATCTTTTTTTCTTGATACTGTTTTTAAAAAATGCTTTCATTATTATTGTGTTGTGTGTGCGCATGGTTATGTTGAGTGGTGGTGGTGCATATGTACCACAGCATGAGCGTGGCAGTCAGAGGACAACTCTGTGGAGTTAGTTCTCTCTGTCTACATTTGTGCAGGTTCTGGGGATTGAACTCAGGTGTCTGGCTCGTGTAGCAATTGCCTTTATCCACTGAGCCCTTGTCACGTGTAACTTAACACTAAGGGTGTTTTAAAAAGCCATATGGAAATATGTTATTTTATAAGCTTCTTAAATACATATATAATGCTCCTCCCAGTAACTGTGGGTTGCCAGATAAAAAGCCCAGTGGTAGCCAGGTGTGATGGTGCATGCCTCTAATCCCAGTACTTGGGAGGCAGAGATCTCTGTGGGTTCGAGGCCAGCTTGATTTGCATATTGAGTTCCAGGCCAGCCAAGGGCTATATAGTGATAGTGAGTCCCTATCTCAAAAACAAAACTAAAAAACTAAAGAATGCCTAGTGAAATTCCAATTTCTTGGAGGTGGATGTGGGATCCTCTGGGCAAGCTGGCTAGTTAAAATAGCCAAATCAGCTTGCTTCAGATTCAGCAATGAATAATGAATTTGGTGGAGTGTGATCTAAGAAGACAACATGCATCCACCTCTGGCTTTCTCACACCTATGTACACATAGGTATATTCACACTTACACATGTGTGCCCACATACATGTGAGCATATATATGTGCAGACATGCACACAATATACCATAAACATGCAAAAAAAAATCCAAAAAACCCTTTCTGTCTTAGGGTTTTTATTGCTTTGAAGAGACACCATGACAACTTTTATGAAGGAAAACATTTAATTGAGGTGATGGCTTACAGTTTCAGAGGTTCAGTTCATTATCATCATGGTGAGGAGCATGGTAGTATGCAGGTGGATGTGGTGTTGGAAGAATAGCTGAAAGTTCTACATCTTGCAGGCAATAGGAAATGGTCTCAGACACTGGGGTATATCCTGAGCATGGGAAACCTCAAAGCCCACCCCCACAGTGACACACTTTCTCCAACAAGGCCATACCCATTCCAGCAAAGCCACACCTCCTAATAGTGCCACTTCCTATGAGATTACGGGGGCCAATTACATTCAAACTACCACACTTTGCCTATTCAAATTTTCTTTCTTTTTATATTGTAAAAGTTTTATTGTATTACATTCAGCATTTAGAACCATAGCTACTATTGATCCGTTGACTGATGTTTGGTTTCTGTTTTTACAGAGTCATTTTTCACTGGTCAGAACTGTAGAAATAATGAGGAAGTGACACTGATACGCAAAGCTGATTTGGAGAACCACAATAAAGATGGCGGTTTCTGGACTGTAATTGATGGAAAAGTATATGATATAAAGGACTTCCAAACACAGTCATTGACAGGAAATAGTATTCTTGGTAAGGCCTCACTTTTTATTTCATAGTTAAAAAGTGTATGTATTATTTTAAGTAGAGTCCTCAGCTTATGAATGAATTCTTACATTATCTCCAGGTATAACAAAATTTAACAAAATGTATCTTTGACTTTGGTTTTGTCTTCACAACAAATCTGGACTCAAGTTGAAAAATTTTTCACCATTGTGTTTATGGTTTTTTTTTTTTTTTTTTTTGAGAGACAAGGTTTCTCTGTGTACCCCTGGCTATCTTGGAGAAAGCTCTGTAGACCAGGCTGCCAGTCTGATCTTGAACTCAGAGATCTACTTGCTTGTGCCTATAGAGTACTGGGATCAAAGGCCAGTGCCACCATGCCCAGCCTACATCTTATTTATTTATTTTTTTGAGACAGGGTTTCTCTGTGTAATAGCTCTGGCTGTCCTGGAACTCTCTCTGTAGACCAGGCTGGCATTTTTATTTTCTAGTACTTCTTAGAACTTATTCTGAATTGGCCCAGGCAAGCCTGTGAGAGTGGCAGATTCTACCATGCCAGCTAGTCACACTTCGTAGTTGAACCAGACTCACTTCCTGTCTGCTGTGTCTCTACTAGAGCCGTCTGAACAATTGTATTGAACTCATACTGCTGTTTCCCTTCTTGTTTCAGCTCAGTTTGCAGGGGAAGATCCAGTGGTAGCTTTGGAAGCGGCTTTGCAGTTTGAAGACACACAGGAATCTATGCATGCGTTCTGTGTTGGCCAATATTTGGAGGTGAGGCTGTGGGTCTGTTTTTAGTGATAGGCCAGACTGTGCCAGTTATGGGATGACTTTTAACCTTGTTATCCTAATATTTGGACATAAAATGATTATGTTGCAGGATATTTTTGGTGAGTTTATTTTTTGTATGTTAATATTTATTATATGTAAGTCTTGAAAAGTTAATGTTATGTCAGAAATAGAGAAATGTTTCACAAAAAAAGACATTAAACTTTGGCCTTATAGTTTGTTAACTACATAAAACTTTAGAATGGCTTACTGTCCTAGAAAAAAGTGAAAGAACTGTAATTCTTCAGAAAGAAACACGTCTTTGTTGCAAATTCGTGAATATTGGGGTTTATATATTTGGATTGACCTTCCAGACATCAGGAGGTAACAAAAGTCAGCACATGCCATAAATGAGGCTTAAGGCATTTTATGAAAGAAAAATGAACTTCATGCGTGTCTGAGGTGACTGGAAAGTTTGTTTGTGTAGTACGTTTGATTTTTTTCACCCAGAATTACTGATTTCCTGACCACATGTGGCCACAGCTCCCTACTCTGTGACAATACTGCTATATGTTCACTGTTCTCATCGATCTCACTGTTCCTGTGCATTCAGTTTCCTGAAACACAGTGCACAGCCATTTTGAAATATCTATTTGATTCTTCATATAGATCCTAGTTCTATATGAAGGGCGTATCCTAGTTCCATCATTTAATGATACTTTTCCCGTTTCATGCCCTAGAGCTGTTGTTTGTTTTCTCCTGTCTGTTCTCTAGTGTGTTATACACTGTTAATTGGGTGCTCTAATGTGAACTCATTACAGGATGTAGTAACAAATGTTTGTAGCACCTTCTTGTCCTCATCATGGCATTAGATCTTACACACATAAGCAGCTGGTCTTTTTGGTGTTACATTTTTAATTAACTTTGTTTTCTTAACTCACAATCTTTTTAGCCTGATCAAGAAGTTGTTACCATACCAGATCTGGGAAGTTTGTCTTCACCTCTGATTGACACAGAGAGAAACCTGGGCCTGCTTCTTGGATTACATGCTTCCTATTTAGCAATGAGCACACCATTGTCTCCTGTGGAGGTTGAATGTGCCAGTAAGAACAATTTTACTTTTTGTTAACCAGATTTATGGCGCTGCACTCTGGATAGAAGCACATAATAGGAAGGGCACTGTCGAAGAGGTCAGGGACCTTCAGCTGCTTGTTAGAGTGGATATCTAGAGAAGACAAGATGGTCTCCAAGTCTACTAAGCTGCCTGTGAAGTAGACTACTATTTGTATTCCTTCTTGAGACTTATACTGGTGGAGGATGAGTTTCACATTAATGAGCAAAGGAGGAGCTAGGAATGGAAGGAATGGGTTGAAGAAATGGAAGGCACTGTGCACCCTGGTAGGTGCGGCCCGACCCAGTGCCAGGTCTGAAGCTTGCCTCTGAGGGATAAAAGGTGCTTATGTTTTCCATAGAGCGAAGTGATTAGGATCAGATCAACTCTTGTGTTTTAAAAGAATTGATGTAGCTATTTGTGAAAGTTCCCAAGTACTTCAAATCTAAGTACCCACTAAGAACACTGAATACATTCCCAAGTCCTCAATGAAAACCTGAAGTGATGTGCATACCAGTAATTTTCTAGTGAGGTTTCCTCCAATGAGGCATAAGCACCTACACTTAATACTCCTAATATCCACAACAAAAGGTATATTCCTGTTAGATCTGCCTGATACTGTGTCTCAAATACAGTACACACAGCTGTCCTTTCCAGTCCATTGCTTTCCCATCTCTAAGATGTTCTCTTTTTAACGATCATGGGTTGTTTGTTAAAGTGCTATCTTATTTCTTTAGTTTTATAAACAGTTTATATTAAAGGTGTTCTTTTTAGAAACCTTTCATGCATACTGTTTTCTTGACTGCATGCACAGTATCTTTGTCTTTTTGTAGAACCCAGAATGCTTAGCTGTCACTTCTTCTTCCTTTAGCATAGTGGTGATCTTCCACCTTCATGCCCTTGATATGCCTCTGCTGTCTTCCTTATTACTACTGGAGTTGAGTGCTTAGCTGTGTAAGGAAGCTTTTGCTGCTTTCACATGTGAATGTCTGTTTCTGAGTCTTCAGGTGGTGTGTTAATTTTTTTTTACCATAAGAAATAGCATGACTGGCAGGCCCATTTGGCTACATTACCCATGGTGAATGAGATCACTTGATAACACAGAAAGCCAGAGTGTGATTTAAGAGTGAATTTCAGGCTTTTGTAGTAATTGTTCTCTCTAGAACTAATCAGGGTCCTGTAGTCACTATACCTATTTCTTCCATGGGCACAGCCACAGTAACCTACCTCTGAGGACCTTCCATTGGGCCCCACATCTTACAGATTTCATCACATCTTAACATCGAAATATTGGGGACCAAGCTCCCAATGTAAGAATCCTTTGGGGACACAGTCAAACTGTCTCCAAACCAGTACTTGTGAAACCTGCCCTGGGTTCTAGTGTTAGGCTTTTTAGTTCTGTTCCTGTTGCTCTGATAAAACACCTTGGCACACAATAGCTTTAAGGGGAGAAAGGGTTTGTTTGGCTTAAGGTTGCAGGTTACAGTCCATCATTGTGGGAAAGTCAAGACAGGAACTTGAAGCAGCTAGTCACTTGTACCGTCGAAAGCAGAGAGAACATGAATACATTCATCCTTACTACTCACCTCACTATTTCCATTTTACACAGTCCAGGACCCAAATCCTGAGAATGATATCACTCAGTGAGCTTAGGTGTTTCCCAGGTCAGTGGATGCAGTCAAGGCAATCTGCCACAAAAGTTCACAGGGTCCATCTGTGTACCAGGCTTTTTCTTTTGGGCTATCAACCAGCTCCCAAATCATGACACGGAGACTTACTAATAGTTTTGAATGCCTGGATTAGCTTAGGTTTGTTTCTGGCTAGCTCTTTTAACTTAACCTGTTTTTCTTTATCTGCCTTTTGCCTTAGGGCTTTTTACTTTCCTTGCTTCCATATATTTTACTTTGACTGCTTCTCGTGTCTAGCTGGCTGG
This sequence comes from Peromyscus eremicus, assembly GCF_949786415.1. Lineage (NCBI taxonomy): Eukaryota > Metazoa > Chordata > Mammalia > Rodentia > Cricetidae > Peromyscus > Peromyscus eremicus. The sequence goes on along the minus strand of NC_081416.1, from coordinate 142,809,708 downwards.
CGGATGCCTGGCTTCTTGCTCTGGGTGCTTCCCTCGCTCTGTCTTCCTCCTCCTCCTCTTGTTCCTCTTTCTCTCCTGAGCCTAGATTTCTCCTCCTGTCTATTCTCTCTGCCTGCCAGCCCCACCTATCCTTTCCCCTGCCTAGCTATTGGCTGTTCAGCTCTCTATTAGACCAGTCAGGTGCCTTAGGCAGGCAAGGTGAAACAAATGTAACATCTTTGCATAATTAAACAAATGCAGCATAAACAAAAGTAATACATCTTCACACAGTCAAAGTAATATTCTGCAGCATAAACAAATGTAATACATCTTTGCCTAGTTAAAATAATATTCCACAACATGTCTGATCTAGACAGTCCCTTATGGAGAGTCTCTTCTCAAGTGATTTTACATTGTGTCAAGTTGACAGTTCAAACTAATCATCATACCATAGTTAAGGTATATTGGGCAATCAGAAAGTAGTACTTTTACTCACATAGCTAATATAGAGTTTAAGTATGTTAGTATGAATGATGCTGATTTTCCTTCTTGAAACTGAGAATTCAGTTCAGTGTGTGTGTGTGTGTGTATGTATGTATTTATTTCTGAAGAGCCAGTTCCTCTTTAATGAATACTTACATGTTTTCTAGAGTGGCTGCAGTCATCAATTTTCTCTGGGGGTCTACAGACCAGCCAGATTCACTACAGCTACAATGAAGAGAAAGATGAGGACCACTGTAGCTCTCCTGGCGGCACACCCATCAGCAAGTCTCGACTGTGTTCTCATAGATGGGCCCTGGGTGATCATTCTCAGGCATTCCTGCAAGCCATCGCTGACAATAACATCCAGGACCACAATGTGAAGGTGAGTTAGATATTTCTGACTCAGCATTCTGTAATCTTCAAACAGCACAGTTTTGTTTGGTATTTGGAGATTTGGTTTTGAAGTGATGATTGTTTCCATACAAGTGCGATACAGATCACTTGTGGCAAAAAGTTAGGTAGATGCTGTGCCATCTTGGGTTTGTGAAGATTTATTGGTGACTCTTAGGTTAATTCTGACCCTTCTTCTTGCAGGACTTTCTGTGTCAAATTGAAAGGTACTGTAGACAGTGCCACTTGACCACACCGATCACATTTCCTCCTGAGCATCCTGTGGAAGAGGTTGGCCGTCTGCTATTATGCTGCCTCCTAAAACATGAAGATTTAGGTATAGAGCTCAGTATCCATGTGTTTTAACTACATTGTAGACCTTTCAAATGGCATGGAATATATATTAATTCCTACCTTACCCTTTCCGAAAATGTCTTTTACAGGTCATGTGGCATTATCTTTAGTTCATGTAGGTACTCTTGGTATTGAGCAAGTAAAACACAGAACATTGCCTAAATCTGTGGTGGATGTTTGTAGAGTTGTCTACCAAGCAAAATGCTCACTCATTAAGGTGAATGGATTTTAATATTTTTCTGTGTTGTGTAGACAGTTGCCAAAGTACTTGTTATTACGTCAATTTCCCTATTTAACTTTGCAGACTCATCAAGAACAGGGACGTTCCTACAAGGAGGTGTGTGCTCCTGTCATTGAGCGTTTGAGATTTCTCTTCAATGAATTGAGGCCTGCTGTTTGCAGTGACCTCTCTATAATGTCTAAGTTTAAGCTGTTAGGCTCATTACCCCGTTGGAGGAGGATAGCTCAGAAGATCATTCGAGAAAGAAGGAAAAAGAGAGGTAATAATGTAAAAAGTCAGAATATATTGTTACAGTGTATATACTTTCTTGCCTTTGGCTGAGTCTGTGACTTCAGAGGGAAATTATTTGGTACTGGTCCTTGCCTGTGGCATTTCCATGTATTGTCATAGTATTTATGTGTATTTGTGATTGAATGCAGAAGTCCTGATTATTTTAGTAAGTTGATAAGGAAAGAGTTTTAAAAAATTTATAATGTCTTCCTGGTAATGAGATATATTGGAACATTTCATCTTATGATTTGATGTTGACATTTTTCTAAGAAATTGTTTTGTTGTTGTGTTGAAGTATTGAGTAAAATAGTTTCTATCTTTGGGTGGTATACTCTAAGACCTTCAGTGGGGGCTCAAAACTGCAGGTAGTACCAAGCACAACAAATTGGGCTCTGTATGAGATGAACTGTAATTAAAGCAGAGTAATTATAGCAGTTGAATATAGTGAGCTTATCTGGAGATAGTCATTCATTCCTCACAGACTCAAGACAAAGAGAAAGATTTTTGGACCCCAGTTGACCACAAGTACTGACACTATGGAAAGTGGGATTATAGCCAGATCTCAGGCCTGTCTCAGAATTCGGTTACGTCATATCTTTGGACCCTGAGCTACTTGTTGTGGGTGTCTAGATTTACGGGGTGATGTTTTCCTTCCTCTCCCTGTTCAATCTGCTTTCTTTCCCCCTTCCCTCTTTCCCTTCTACCTACTTGTCCTCTATTAACCTCTCCCACTTTTCTTCCCTTCCCCTTTCTCTCCCCCTCTCCTTTTTTCTTTTCTTTCTCCCTTCCTTTCATTGCTTTCTTCCCTTTTCCTTTTTATCCCAACTCACTTGAAAGGAGATTAACCTGTAGAAATGACTAATGACACTGGTGTTGACCTGTGTATGCAGTGCATTGTCAGACTTGATAATATACTCTTATGCTCACAGTTAAAATTCATCTCTGCAAAAGGATACAGAAGAGTATTCAAAAGGGGAACATATGTGGGAGGAAGCTGAGAGCCAGTTGGGCACAGCTTCCAGGGTCTTCTCCCAGTGGGATCCTGTGTGGACCTGCTTAGTTCTCCATGGCTTGCTGTGTAGCTGCGTGGCTTGCCCCGGGAGTCCTCCTCCTTCTCTAGCTACTAGATAATTCTCTCCTCCCAGTTTTCTCCTTTTATATATTCTCTCTGCCTGCCAGTCCCGCCTATCCTTTCTCCTGCCTTGCTATTGGCCAGTTCTTTATTAGAGCATCGGGTGTTTTACACAGACACAGTAACACAGCTTCACAGAGTTAAACAAATGCAACATTAGCAAAAGTAGCACACCTTAAAATAATACTCCACAACAGTTTGGAGGTGGTGGTGTTTGGGTTTTTCTTTTTTCTTCTTTCTTTTTTTTTTCTTGTCTGTTTTTCTGTGTAGCCCTGGCTGTCTTGGAACTCAAGTCTGTAGACTAGGCTGGCCTCGAACCCATTGAGATTCACCTGCCTTTGCCTCCCAAGTGCTGAGACTAAAAGCATGTGGCAGCAGGGCCCAGCTCTCACCTTTGCTCTTTAGGAGAGGCTTGCTGATCCCAGGCTCCCAATTCCTCAGGGCTCCTCTCTGTAACAGTGTTCCACTCCTGTCCCTGACATGGTATGTCAGAGTATTGTTTCTAGAGGTCTTAGGATACTCATTGTGATTGTTTTACTTTTGTCCTTCCAGCATTGCAGTTGACAGTGTCATTCTGTACTCTTTTGAAGACAATATCCATCCTCCTTTGTCTTTCTGTTGCTGTGATACCACACTATGAGCATAAGAAAGTCGGGAGGAAAGGGTTTATTTCATCTTACAACTCTCGGGTCACAGTTCATCCCTGAGTGACATCAGGGCTGGAACTCCAAGCAGGAACATGGAGATAGGAACTGCAACAGGCCATAGAAGAGTACTGCTTACTGGCTTGCCCAGACTGCTTTTTTACAGACCTGGGACCACTTGCCCAGGGATGGTATGGGCTGGGATCTCCCACATCAATCACTAATGAAGAGAATGCCCCACAGGCTTGCCCACAGGCCAATCCTAGGGAGGCATTTTCTCAGTTGTGGTTCCCTCTTCTCAGATAACTTGTGTCAAGCTGACCCCTCCCCCCCAAAAAAAACAAAACCAAAACCAAAAACAAAAAACCTACAACCCATACATTCTTGCACATTAAAGTATTTCTTAGTTAAAAATTATATAAGTGATTTTTATGTTTTAAAATATAGTTCCTAAGAAGCCAGAATCTACTGATGGTGAAGAAAAAATTGGAAATGAAGAAAGTGATTTAGAAGAAGCTTGTGTTCTGCCTCATAGTCCTATAAATGTAGACAAAAGACCCATTTCCATGAAGTCTCCCAAGGTGAAGTATTTTCTATGGTTCTTAGATTGGGTAATAGAAACACTGCACACAGCAAGGAAGCTCTGGTGCCATGCAGTTGTCTTGAACACCTGTAGGCTAGTGAGTTTCGTGTGTTGCTTTTAGAAGCATGGCCCTAGGCTGCTTAGTAGACTTGGCTGACGGTGTTCTGTCTGGTCACACTGCTGGAGGACTGTTTCCTTTTGTTTTTGGTCTGTATTGCATCTTTATATATATATAGCATTCATTCATTTCATTATTTGTTTGAGAAACTATTGGTCCCTGAGGCTATTAATATTTTCAAAAGCTACTCAATTTAAAATATCAGTGACAGGATGCTTTTCTAGCTTATGTTGCAGACTTCTGGGTCCTATTCCTAGTGGTAACAAAATGAACAAATAACAAAACTACTAGTACTAATTGTTTATAGTCAAAGAACTTTAGAGTACATGTTAGTAGGGTAAACTAATGGTGCACATTGTTCTTTTTTGTTAGGATAAATGGCAACCACTGTTGAATACAGTTACAGGAGTTCATAAATACAAATGGTTAAAGCAGAATGTGCAGGGCCTTTACCCACAGTCTGCACTTCTCAGTACAATTGTTGAATTTGCCCTTAAGGAAGAGCCAGTAGATGTGGAAAAAATGAGGAAGTGCCTACTGAAACAGGTAAGACTTTCTGTGGCACGATTCTTTGCATTGAGTCAGATGGAGCACTGACTGTAAATATTTCTGTTTTTCAGTTGGAGAGAGCAGAGGTTCGTCTGGAAGGGATAGATACAATTTTGAAACTGGCAGCCAAAAGTTTCTTACTTCCATCTGTGCAGTATGCTATGTTTTGTGGATGGCAAAGACTTATTCCTGAAGGACTTGATATAGGGTAAAGCTTTATAAAATTTCTCTCAAGTATGGAATCTTGGGAACACACTGCTGTTCTTTTGGAGTTAAAAGTCTGGCAATGTTCCAAGTCAAATTCTGTTTCTTTGTTTGAAAGGGAACCACTTACAGACTGCTTAAAGGATGTGGATTTGATCCCACCTTTTAATCGGATGCTGCTGGAAGTGACTTTTGGCAAGCTGTATGCTTGGGCAGTCCAGAATATTCGATATGTTCTGATGGATGCGAGCGCCAAATTTAAAGAGCTGGGTGAGCTAAAGAAAACATGATAATTGAAAGTCCTTCTTGTAAAACTGATAATATGGTAATGGTTGTGACTGCAGCAATGTCCTGTTGTTAATCTTGAGTGTATAATGTGGAAATGGACATCAAGTCACTTCTCACTTTTGGAAACTGTACGTCAGAACAATAATCATTTATTGTTAGGTTTATTTTAGATTCAGAATAGAACTTTGAACATTTGGCAGAAAACGTAATCTCAAAATATTTTAATAAAATAAATCAAGCTACATTTTTATTAGTGTTGCACCCTATATACTCTAAGGTGCCAGTCTCCCACATTAAGGCTGATCTAGATAATTTGAGCATCTGTAGAGAAATGGCAAGATTAGTTTTATGGTAGTAAAATGAAAGACGCCCAAAGATATTTAGAAAATATACTGAATATATATACAGTTTTAACTACAGGGTTTTATTGTATAGTTGGGAATGCCACACTTTGGGGTGCTCATTCCCACACTTTTTTTTTTTTTGTCTCCAAACTTTGAAATTGGTATTTCTGTGGAATTTTTTGTTCTGTTTCACTTTGGTTTTTGAGACAGGGTCTCACTATGTATCCTTTGCTGGCCTGAAACTCAAAATTTAGACTGGGTTGGTTTCCAACTCCCAGAGGTCCACCTGCATCTGCCTCCAGGGTGCTGTGATTAAAGGTGTGTGCCAGCACCTCTAACTCTAAATTTTCACTACTTTGAGATTGCTGGGATCTCCATTTAAATTTTTGAAGACAATATACCTAGGAAAAGCTCAGCTTCCTTCTTTAAGCACAGATGTTATATCAGAGTTCACTTTTACTAATGGTGAAAATTGTACTAGAATTTAACACTATACTAACTGAATTTTTCCCTTTTGCACTATATCTTGAAGACAAGGATAACAGTATGTGGAATGTAGATGGTGAGGATATCGTAAAATAAAATCGATCTGCCCTAACCTCACTATGTGGAAACCCACTTTAAAAAAAAGTTACATAAATGAATAAGTAATTAATAACCAAACTCCACTGTGTTTTGAATGATGTGCATTGTACCCATAAATGAGAAATTCAAATGAATGTCAATGTTTTTTAGGTATTCAGCCTGTCCCCCTACAAACCATTACCAATGAGAACCTGGCAGGACCAAGTCTGGGGACCATCCCACAAGCTCGATTTCTTCTGGTGATGCTCAGCATGCTCACCCTGCAGCATGGTGCAAACAATCTTGACCTCTTGCTCAACTCAGGCACACTGGCCCTCACACAGACTGCACTGAGGCTGATCGGTAGGTTGGCTTTGGCTCTGGATCCTTTAGAAAAACATGACTTTTACCTTTTCTCCTTAACAACAACAACAAATTACACACACACACACACACACACACACACACACACACACACACACACACACACACGCGCGCGCGTGCTAGCCTTTTAACTATGCTGAGTGTAACTGAGCAATGTTAGGGACTTTAACATTTTTTTTCTTTATTTTTTTCTCTTTGACCTTGTTTTTTAAGACAGGATCTCAATATATATATACCCTTGCCTAGCCTGGAGCTCTCCATGCTGGTCTTAAACTCACAGAGATCCTCCTGCCTCTGCCTCCAGAGTACTGAGATTAAAGGTGTGGGCCACCACTCCTATTGGGGACATTCACATTTTGAGCAGCTGTTACTGCTGTCTTGTTTTAGAACATTTTCATAACCTCAAGTGCAAATCTTATATCTGTTTATCAATCACTCGCCCACCCTCCTGTTCCTGGTGACCACAAATCGGCTTTCTGCCTCAGTGGATTTACATTTTTTGAAGATTTCATGTAAGTGCAGTCATGTAATTTATAGGCTTTTGTATTTAGATTTTAGTGTATGTCAGTATTTCATTTTTTTAATGGCTGAAGTGTTATTTGAATATTTGACTTTTTTTATATATTGATGGGCAATTGAGTTATCATTTTATTTTAGTGAGTAGTTTTGCTAGGAATGTTTGTATATAAATTCTTGAATACCTATTTCTGGTTCTTTTGATTATAAAAGGAGTAGAATACTGAGGTCATCTGGTAATGTTGCAGGTGGATACTGGATTTTGGAGGGCACCCACTGGTATTTCCAGGTTGTTTAATACTAGAACAAGAAATCAGAGTAGGAACATACAGATGAGAGAAACCAAACAGTTTATTAAGAAAGTATTTTTGAGCTGTAATAAGCACTAGTGAGCCATATGTTGGGGAATGTAAGAGTATGAATGGTACCCATACTGGGCAGGTTGGGGTAGTCTTACAGTGTAGATCTTTTGTGCACATATCCTATTTCAGGTAGTCTTAGTAGGGAGAGATTTCTAGTTTCTCTGTTAATTGGCTCTTTTCATATACTTTTTAAAAAAGATATTCTCTATGTAGCTCTGCTTGGCCTGGAAGTCTGTGCTCCCAGAGATTCCCTGCCTGCCTCCAGAGTGTGGGCACTAGGCTTGCCATGTATAGATATTAATGTTTCACTTCCGCCCAGGGATGTGGGTGTTCACTTTGAGTGATTCGTGCATCAGACCTGCACTGAGTTAGTTGCACACTGGCTCCCCACATGCAAATCTCCACTTCTGTGGATCTTTGACAGCTTTATTGTTGCACTTTGGGATTAAGGCCTTCTTCCACTGAGTGTGAAGTGCTCCCTAGTGATTTTTGGTTTGCATTTCAAATAATGACAAATGCATTGTTATCTGTTTTCTGTTTATATCTTACAGAAATGTCCTTTGCCAGTTTTTTTTTAATGAGTTGAATTCTTTGTCTTTTTGTTATTGAGTTATAGGAGTACCAGTTAAAAGTACCACATAAGCTGGGTGTGTGGGGGTGCATGCCTTTAATTCCCAGTACTGGGAGGCAAAGGCAGGTGAATCTCTTGTGAGTTCGAGGCCAGCCTGGTCTACAGAGTGAGTTCCAGGACAGCAAATGCTATTACACAGACAAACCCTGTCTTGAAAATCAAAAAGAAAAAAAAAAGTATCACAAAAATGAAGCAAACATTTAAAGAAGACTTAATAATCCTCAGGCTCTTCCAAAAATACTCTGGATGTTAGACTTTTGCAAATTTATAGACCTTTAGTAGATGTTGTATGATTTGAGGATAAATTTTCTTGTCCTGTGAATTTTATTTTCCTTTGATGCAGTTTTTCATCTTCTGATGGCCCACCTAGTTATTTTTCTTTGCTCTCTGTGCTTCTGTCTTTACCAAGAAGCCGTTGGCAACACTAAGGCAGGTGAAAATTATCTGTTATTTCTTCTGCAGGTTTTATTGTTTCAGCTCTTATATGTAGGTCTTTTGTACATTTTAAAAATGAAAATATAATTATATAATTTCCCCCTCATCTTTTCTCTCTCCTAACCCTCTTATGTATCCCTCACTGCTTTCTCAAATTCATTACCTTTTTCTTTAATTGTTGTTACACATGCACACACACCCCATACATATATTCCTAAGCCTATAGATACAACCCTTTCAGTCTGTGTAATGTTACTTGTAGTGTAGGATTTTAGGGTTGACCATTTGGTATTGTATAAAGAGTTGTGGGCTCTTCCCTGGGAAGACTATTTCTCCCACTCTCAGCATTCCTTAGTTCTTTGTCTAGGGTTAGGCAGCAGCCTTGTCCAGGCTTCCCTGAGTTTCCTAGGAGATGCAATCTCACAGCAGACGTCCTGTTCCTCTGGCTCTTAGAGTCTTTCTGCCCTCTTGCTCAGCTTTCCCTGAGCCTTAGGTGCAGTTGTATGGCAGATGTAAAAATGTGGAATGCTTTACAAATTTGTGGGTCATTCCTGGCCTGGGGCCCTACTAATCTTGTCTGTATTGTTGCAGTTTTAGCATATGTACTGACAAAGCAAGCATGTCTTTTGTACTTTTAGGTAAACATTTTATACATTTACATAGCCTGACTTTAAATTTTTTTTTATTATTATTTAGTTATTCCACTACCATTTGTTGCAAACTTTTCCCCCAGTGTCTTGGTATCCTTGGAAAGCCATTTGACTAGACTCCCAGTTCTGTTCTATTGTTTCATGTGCTTGTTATTGCTATGGTGACCCTGCATTGTTTTGAACATTGTGGCTTTGTAGCAAATTTTGAAGTTGAGATTGGGAGTCTTCTGACATTTTTTTTTTCCCTGGAGATTGTTTGGGTGTTTTGGGTTCACTTGCATTTCTATGTGGAATTTTAGGGCTGGTTTTAATATATCTGTAAAAGGTCTTGGAGTTGTTTTAAGGATGCTGTGGGGGTCTGTAGATCACCTTAGGGATTATTTCCATCCTAACAGTATTAGCTTCCGTTCTATGAATACAAGTACATTTACTATTTAGGGTTTAATTTCCTTCAGCAATATTTTAGAGTGGGACAGTTTCCAGGATAATAATGACTAAACAGAACAGATTAGGAAGTGTTCCCTAATGTTCTTCTTTTAGAAGAATTTAAGAGTTATTAATTCTTCTTTAAATGTTTGATAGAACTCACCTGTTAAGACTTATGGGCCTGTACTTTTCTTTGTAATTCCGTCTCTTTTCTTACAGGTCTATGTGGGTTTTCTGTTCCTTCTGAGTTACTTCAGGTGTAATTTGTATGTTGCTAGGACTTTATTCATTTCATCTGGGTATTCTTGTTTCTTGGTATATATAAAACTGTTTATAATAGTTTCATTTTTCTGTGGGGAGTATTTCCCCTACAGCCATTTCTGGCTTTACTTAGTTGTATCTCTTCCTTCTTTTTTCTTAAGTAATCTGTACTTTTGGTTTTCTTGATTCTCTTATTTTTTGTTCTTTACTTCATTTATTTCTCTTCTAGTCTTTACTTTTTCTTCTACTAACTGTTTCTATTGCATTTTTACTGTTATGGTTTTCTAGTTTACCCAGAAATCAAATCTGTGGTCTTTGTAGTTCGCACTGTCCCCTTTATCAGCTTTGGAGATGTGTTTCCATGGGTCTCAGTGTGTACTCTCATATCACTTAGAATTTCTACTTTGGCCCAGTGGTTGTTTAAGTGAATTCTGCTTTAATTTCTCATATATTCTTTAGGTTTTCCTCTGGTACTAATTTTTAATCATTACATTTTATTTGGAGAAGAAATTCATGATTGAGAATGTAACTGTTGGTAGAAATCTTGTCTAGCATGTATGAAGCCTTGAGTTCAAATCCTCAGTACTACATAACCCAGGCATAATAGCACACACCTATTATCTTGGCACTTAGAGGGTGGAGGCAGGAGCATCAAGAGTTCATTCTCGGCTACAGAAGTGAGTTCAAAGCCATCCTGGAATATATAAAACCCTGTCTGAAAAATAAGGTAAAACTCTACAACTATATAGTCTTTCATATTAACTTTATATGCGTGTTTATCCAGGTTCAGCAAACACTAAGTATAAATTGTCCTTTTTCTTGTCTCATATTTATTCATGCCCCTAGTAAATTCAGCCTTCAAAGAGCTAGCAGAACGATGGTGGGATCTGGCCCTATCTGAAGACCCTGGGCTAAGGCATTAGCTAAAGATCTTAAGTATTTTATCAAGAATTTTTGTAGTGTTCATAGGAAATTCAGTGTTCATAGGAAAATTGATTTGTAATTCTGTTTCTTCGTTTGATTGTTATATGGTTTAGGTATCTGGGTAATTGTGGCCTTGGTAAAAAGAATTAATCAATGTTCCTTCAGTTTCTATTTTGTGGAATAATTTGAGGAGTGTTGGCATTAATTCTTTGAAAATCTTGTAGAAATCTGCATTGGATCTATCTGGCCTTGGCTTTTTATTTTTTTGTTTTTGCTTGGGAGACTTTTAATAAGAGTTTCTATTTTACTAGGGGCTATACATCTGTTTAAATTGCTTATCCTCGATTTAGCTTTGGTAGGTGGTATATATCAAGAAATATATTCATTTTTTTTACATTTTCCTATTAGGTGCAGTATATATTTTTAAACTATGTCCTTATTATTCTCTGAATTTCCTGTGTCTGTTGTGATGTCCCCCTTTTCATCTCTAATTTTATTAATTTGGATCTTTTCTTTACATCTTTTAGTTAATTTGGCTAATTTTTTTTTATCAATCTTAGTGATTTTCATTAAGAATTAACTCATTTCATTGATTTATTTGTATTTTTGTTGTTGTTGTTGTTGATGGTGGTGGTGGTGGTGTTTGTCTGTTAGTATTTTATTGATTTCTGCCTGGAGTTTGATTAGTTCTTGCCATCTACTACTTGGGTGTTATTTCTTCATTTTGTTCTAGAACTTTCAGGTGTGTCATTAAGTTACTATGAATATGAGACCTCTAATTTTTTTTTTCATATAGTCACTTAGTGCTATAACTTGCCCCTTAGAACCGCCTTTATTTGTGTCCCATATATTTGGGTATGCTGTATTTTCATTTTTATTCAACTCCAGAAAAATTTTAAATTTCTTTCTTAATTTGTGTCTTGACCCACTTTTCACTCAGTAGTGAGTTGTTCAGTTTCCCTGAGTTTGTATGCTTTATGCTGTTTTCGTTGTTGTTGATACCCACTTTTAATCCTCGATGGTCAGAATGCAGGGCGTTATTTTAATTTTCTTGTATCTTTTGAGACTTGCTTTAAGTCCAAGTATGTGGTCAATTTTGGAAAAAGTTCCAGGAGCTGCTGAGAAGAAGGTATATTCTTTTGTTTTTGGGTAAAACATTCTATAAATATCTTCTAGGTCCATTTATTTATGATATCATTTAGCTCCAACATTTTTCTGATTAGTTTTAGATAACCCATCTATTTGCAAGAATTGAGTTTTGAAGTCACCCACCATCATTGTGTGAAGATCAGTATGTGATTTTAGCTGTAGTAGGGTTTCTTTTATGAACTTGGGTGTCCCTGTGTTTGGTGCGTAAATGTTTGGAATTATAATATTCTCTTGGATTTTTTCTTTGACAAGTATGTAGTGTCCTTCCCTATTTCTTCTTATTAGTTTTGGTTTGAAGTCTATTTTGTCAGGTATTAAATGCCTACATTGGCTTGCTTCCTGGGTCCATTGGAATATTCTTTCCCATCCTTGTGTGCTGAGGTGATATCTATTCTTGATGTAAGGTGTGTTTTTTGGAAGCAGTGGAAGGATGGATCCCGTTTTTGTATTCAACCTATTAATGTATGGTTTTATTGGGGAATTGAGACCCTTGATGGTGAGTTATCAATGAGCAATGTTTGTTGATTCCTGTTATTTTCTTGTTATGGTGTGGGTTATGGTGCGGGCTCCCCGCTCTTGATTTGCTGGTCTGAGATTATTTATGCCTTCTGTTTTCTGGGTGCGACAAACCTCTTCAGACTGAAGTTTTCCTTTTAGCACCTTTTGTAGAGCTGTATTTATAGATAGGTACTGCTTCAATTTAGTTCTATCATGTAATCTTTTTCATTCTTCATCTAGTGTGATTGAAAGTTTTGCTAGGTATAGTAGTTTGGGCTGGCATCTGTGGTATCTTAAGAGTTTGTGGAACATTGATCCAGACCCTTCTGGATTTTAGTCTCCATTGAGAAGTCAGAAGTCTATTGGGTCTGCCTTTATATGTTATTTGTTTTTTTTTTCTCTTGGAGCTTTTAATATTCTTTCTTTTTTAATATACATTTAGTGTTCTGGTTATAATGTGTCCAGGGGATTTCTTTTCTGGTCCTTTCTATTTGGTGTTCTGTATGCTTCTTGGACCTTGATAGAGGCCTCCTTCTTTAGGTTAGGGAAAGTCTATGATTTTGTTGAAAATATTTTTTTTTGCTTTTTATCTGAATTTCTTTTCTTTCTATTCCTTTTATTTATTGATTTAGTCTTTCCATAGTGTTCCAAATTTCCTAGATGTTTTGTGCCTGGATTTTTTTTTTTTTTTTAGATTTAACTTTTTTTTTTCTTTCTTTTTTTGGCCAAGATATCCATTTCTTTTATCTTGTCTTTAATGCCTGAGGTTCTCTCTTCCATCCTTTTTACTCTGTTGGTGAGACTTAACCTCTGAGGTTTTGGTTTGGTATCCTAAATTATTAATTTTAAATTTTTATCCATTTGGATTTTCTGAGTTCCTGCCAGGTGTGGCCACTGGGGTCCTGGGTAGAATGTGTTCCTTGGTTTTATTGGGGGCTGATATGAACAAATGGGAATGAGCTAGCAGGGGGAGGCTGAATGGGTCCACAGGAAGGAAGGAAGCTGGGTATGTCATGAGGTTTGACAGGGAATAGAGGTAGAAAGGATGCAGGCCCCTTCATGTGGTCTGCTACAGGGCTGGGGATGAGACTGATGAATTTGCAATGGAGGAAAGGAGGAGAATTAAGACCACTGGATTCCCAGGCTGCCATGGCCAGTGAGCTCCTAGGGAGAGAGTGTCTTTGAGTATTGGAGGCTGACACAGAGGAATAGGGTCAGGGAGAAAGGCTGGGTCCTGCCAGAGTCTCCAGAGTTCCCAGGGAGTGGAGGCAGAGAGGGCGACAAGACCCTTGCAGTTGATTTCCTACAGGGTTGGGGGTAAGACTCCAGTATGATTTCTTAAACTTAGTGCTAATCAGTTCTTCTTGATCTTTGTGCTGTGCTGTGTGTGTGTGTGTGTGTGTGTGTGTGTGTGTGTGTGTGCGCCTATCTGTCTGTCTGTGTGTCAGGATCCTTCTATGTAGACCAGTTTGCTTTGAACTGATGACCCTCTTTAGTGCAAGGATTATGTGATGTGTCACCAGGTCTGCTGATGTGTCTATTATAAATAGGACATCAGAGGCTGGAAAGATGGCTCTGATGTTAAAAGAGTACTTACCATTGTTGCTGAGGACCTGGGTTTAATTAGTTTCCAGCACCCATGTTTAGTAGTTTCTGCCACTGTACCCACATGTACAAACCCACACTCAGACATGTAATTTACACATAAATAATCTATACACAATTTTAAAAAATAATAAAAATAGGACATTGCAGCTAATTATAGGCTCAGCTGTTGTTTGATGTTCTGACAGGTCCTACTTGTGATAATGTTGAGGAAGACATGAGTGCCTCTTCCCGGGGAGCCTCTGCTACGGTGTTGGAAGAAACAAGGAAGGAAACTGCTCCTGTTCAGCTCCCTGTTTCAGGGCCGGAACTGGCTGCTATGATGAAGATTGGAACCAGGGTCATGAGAGGCGTGGATTGGAAGTGGGGTGACCAGGTATTCAGAGATTTCGTTAACATCTTAGAACATCTAACCTGCCAATCAGTGGGAGTTAGAATAGTTGGCTACCTGAACTCAGAACTTGTAAGATTGATGGATGACTTAGTTGTTGATTTGTGAGCAATAAAATAGAGGCAAAAGACATTAGGACAGTGTTTTCCTTCCCATGATGTCATGTAGATTTTCTCAGCCACAATGCTAAGCATGGACTTTGTCAATTTCATGAAATTGTCTGAGACCAGGTAATAGCATCCTATCAATAGCTTTTTCTCTTTGTAGTGGTTGACAGAATATTGCTCTTGGGCCTAGGTTCCCACTCTTAGGAAGTGATTGAGGTCGTTGGAAAGACCAGTTTGATTGCTTGGACACTCACTAATGCATTTGTTGAGAAAATCCCTAGTTGAGAAAATTCTCTCCTTTCCTCTTATTTCTTTGATAAAGGAATGTGAGCACGTGCTTTTTTTTTTTTTTTTTTTTTTTTTTTTTTTTTTGATTTTTCGAGACAGGGTTTCTCTGTGTAGCTTTGTGCCTTTCCTGGATCTCGCTCTGTAGACCAGGCTGGCCTCGAACTCGCAAAGATCCGCCTGGCTCTGCCTCCCAAGTGCTGGGATTAAAGGCGTATGCCACCACTGCCCGGCGCATGTGATTTTATGGCATTTAAAAATGATAGGATCCGCTGGGCACTGGTGACACATGCCTTTAATCCTAGCACTCAGGAAGCAGAGGCAAGCGAATCTGAGTTTGAGGCCAGCCTGGTCTACAGAGCAAGTTCCAGGACAACCAGGGCTACACAGAGAAACCCTGTCTGAACCTCCCCCCCCCCAAAAAAAAATAGAATGATATAATCTGTACATTTTTTAGTTATATTTGGGTCAGGAGGAGGCTGACAGAAAATCTGTACAGAATTAATGGAAGAACCATGGTGGGTCCAGAACAGGACACACACTCTTACCTGGTCTTTGTTTTTGCTTTTTCAGGATGGGCCTCCACCAGGCCTAGGCCGTGTAATTGGTGAGCTGGGAGAGGATGGCTGGATCAGGGTCCAGTGGGATACAGGCAGCACTAACTCATACAGGATGGGAAAAGAAGGAAAGTACGACCTCAAGCTGGTGGAGCTGCCAGTGTCATCACAGCCCTCTGCAGAGGACTCAGACACAGAGGATGACTCCGGTGGGTGCCTCGCACAGTCTGTTAGATCAAGGTAGCTTGGTACATTGTTCGTGTGTTGGATAGCTGTCATTTCCCTCTGGAAACAGTGGTTAGGATGCATTTGAAGACATTGCTCTGGCTGCACTTTAAACACGTGATTCTGGTATAGGTGTATAAAGGGGCTCGATCTAGTAACCCAGACAAACTGATTCATCTTCACCTTTATTCCATACTTCCTGATACCTCTTTCCGAGTGGGGTAGAAGACAAAAGTGCAGCATTACTTTTTAAATTGCATCTTAAAAGTATATTTACTTGTTTTTGTGTATATGTGTGTATAAGTTAGAGGACAACTTACTGTGGTCAGTTCCCCTTTTACCAATCATGTCTCAGAGGAGTTATCTTTGTCAGGTCTGGTGGCAGGTATCTCTACCTGCTGATGCTTAAAACAACAATAACAAACCTATCTATCTATCTATCTATCTATCTAGCTAGCTAGTTAGTTCGGGTCGAGGCACAGACATTCCACAGCATCCCTGTGGAGGTTAGAGGACAGCTTGTGAGAGTCACTTCTGTCCTTTCACCAGGTAGATTCTGGGGAACAAAGTGAGATTCTCAGACTTGGTAGCAAGTACTACCCACTAAGCCAGCTTACTGATCCTAGCCTTACTTCTCATTGGTCTGTGTAGTTGGCCCAAACGTGAGCCTGAGAAATATGGTGGATTCAGTGTTGTGTTGTGTTTTTCTGGATTCTGGTTTTTCCTCCACCAGCTTCAAGTTGCAAGATGTGGCCCCACCTGCTTCCTTTAAGCACCTCCCTATTCCTTGATTTAGAATGCTTCTCATAATGTTGAGTTAGTCAGTACTTCATTGTATCCAACAATGCAGAGAAATTGGATGTGGATCCATGAAGTTGATTCTATCCAAGGAAATTCATTGCTGTAGGAATGCATTTTTTAGATCTGTACAAAAGACCCTAAGTCATGCGAATGAAGTATCACATGCTGGGCTTACTGAGACTTGAGAGCCAGAGCTCCTTCCTAGGGCTCTGCCAACCATTATGTGCAGTGCTGTCAAATGTTAGAAACAGTTGTCACAGCCATCAGATCATACTTGGAGGGTGTGCTAAGAAGAGAGCCTCTAGTGTAGAACACGAGAGAGGCTGTCCCTTAAAATGCAGTGGGCTCAGAACATGCACATTTAGATTAAAACAGCAAGTGATTGTGGGTGACTGTTAGAAGTGATGCATGTGACATCTTATGGGTGGGTGTTGGCTGTACTGTCAGAGCATCTGAGCTATAGTATGTGGTTCTGGACCACTTGTAGCCCCTTCCTTTTCTCAGTTGTATCTGGGGGTATTCTTCATTGTTGAGTGAGCCAGGGAAGAGGTAGATATGTGGCAGAGTGGTGGCCTCCTTGTCCCACAGCTGGACTGGCCAGCCATGTAAGTGGCTGATCAGGGGATGCTGATGCTTTGCCTTCACTCAGGTTGTAGCTCCTAAACATTTGATAAGTTGTCTTTTTTGCTCAGTTGGTTTTGTTTTTTTTTGAGACAGGGTTTCTCTGTGTAGCCCTGGCTGTCCTGGAACTAGCTATGTAGATCCGCCTGTCTCTGCCTCCCGAGTACTGGGATTAAATTGTGTGCACCACCACTGCCTGATGATGAGGTTTTTTTTTTTTCTTTCTTCGAGACAGGGTTTCTCTGTATAGTTTTGGTGCCTGTCCTGGATCTCCCTCTGTAGACCAGGCTGGCCTTGAACTCAAAGAGATCCGCCTGGCTCTGCCTCCTGAGTGCTGGGATTAAAGGTGTGTGCCACTGCCGCATGACAGTAAGTTGTCTTTTAAAGAAGGGAGACCTTGGACTCATTCATTGTTTCTGAGTTATATAATAAGGTTGCTTAAACAAATGTTACTCCAAAATCTCATTTTCTAGGGTGTGGGGTAGATAGCTCAGTTCATAAAGTGATAGTTATTGTGCAAACATGAGGACTTGAATTAGATCTCCAGCAAAAAGTTGGTGTGGTGATATACATGCTTGTAATCCCAACTCCGATTGGTCTTGGATTCACTGGCCAGACTTGTTAGCCTAATCAGCAATTCACAAGTTTTGGTGAAAGCCCTGTATCATACAATCAAAATGGATGTTACCTGAAAAAAGAAGACACTGGAGGTTTTCCTCTGGCTTTCTTTCACAAACTGTGCACCTGCACCTCCTCCTCCTGAATCTCATTTTCTTTGAGGAAGGTGGAAACAGAAATGATTAGGGTAACCAGGTGCAGTGGCAAGAGGCTGAGAGGAGCATCTCTTGAGCCCAGGGATTTGAGTTAGGCTGGGCAACATATTGAGACCCTGTCTCTGTGGAAAAAGAGAAGGGAGAAAGAGAATAAATTCTAACTTTCATCTTTTCTTGTGAAGGTATATGTTTCCCTTTCCAGTATTAAAAAAGTTTGTTAGCTCTCTGATTTTACTGTGAACCTAAAACTACTCTAAATACGTTCAAGTCTTTGAAAAGAAAAAAAGAATGTGGTATTAAATACTTTAAATGACATCCACAGATGATTTTATTTGGGAATATTGTTTCTTTTTTTTATCCTCCTTTTCAGAAGCTGAACAAAGTGAAAGGAACATTCACCCCACAGCGATGATGCTGACCAGCATTATTAACTTACTGCAAACTCTGTGTCTCTCTGTTGGAGTTCATGCTGACATCATGCAGAGCGAGGCTACCAAGACTTTGTGTGGACTGCTGCGAATGTTAGTGGAAAGCGGAACAACAGATAAGCCATGTATGAAATGAGTAACTATGGGCCACAGAGACTCAGCGTGGAGAGATGTAAATCTCTCATACTTGTCTGGACGTGAGAACATGAATCAGAATGTGTGTGAGGATTTATGTAGTAAGGCTCCTAGGGCTGCTCTACCAAGGAAGTATAACTAACAGAAAATCTTGTTGGTTCCTTTCTGAGGCTACCAAGGAGAATCTGTTCTAGGCTTCTCTAGTATTGGTGATTTGCTTGGCATTTCTTGTCTTGTAGGCGTACCATCCTAGTCTCTGTCTTCTTGTTCACACTTTCCTCTGCATGTGTGTGTTTGTGTTTCAGATTTACTTTTCCAAAGAAGATCACAGTTTGAGATACTGGAGTTAAAATGCTTTAACATGTAAATGAGGGGATAGGGATGGGGTTGGGGGAAGTGTATGTGTAAGAACTAGTCAACCTCTGATGTTGCTCCCTTAGAGTTCTGGAGACTAGAAATCCTCAAGGCAGGCTGTCAGCCGAGCCATGCTCCTTCCTGAGCCCTAAAAGAGTATGTGTGTGTTAGCTGTATGTGAGTGCTTAGATTTCAGTATGTTGATATGAGACAAAATGTATTTGTCATTGCTGAATGTTTTAGTCAGAGTTCTCTAGAGAAACATGTAGCTAGAGTTTTCCTGCCTTGCCCACAGTCAGGACAAATCTCTCTCACCTGCCAGTCCCACAGCCGCTCAGACCCAACCATGCTTCATTCTTCTATGTGCTTTATGTAGGCTGCCACACCAGAAGGTGTGGTCCAGATTTAAGATGTGTCTTTCTAATTCAAATAATCCTATCAAGAAAAATTTCTCACAGGTATACCTAGCATCTTGGGTTTTACTTAATTCCAATTGGTCAAAGTGATTGCCAATAATAGAGTCACACTGGATGAGTGATCTTTGTGTTGGAAGCATGAAGATGTGTTTGAGTGTTTCAGTGTGGGTGTGTGAATATGTATGTAAGTGAATGTGAGAGCATACGGCTGTGCGTAAGTAGCTGCATCAGATGTAGTGTGAATGAGCTTGTGTGTGTATTCTAGTTGTGTGGTTGCAAGTGTGTGAGAGTAGTTAGAGTGAATATATATGAATAATGCTTGAGTGTACAGGAGTGATTGAGGGTATGTCGGGGTTTTACTGAGTGTAAGTGCAAAACCAAGTATGGATAATGAGCATGCCTAAGTGTCAGTGCCAGTGAGAGTGAGGGAATGTATATGTGGGTGAGGGGGATAAACATGAGTACACATGGTTGTGACAACATGTGATAGTATAGGGGCAGGTATTTGAGTGTATATATGTAACTGAGCACATGCATGCATGGTGTCTGTGTGACAGTGATTTGTATGATTGCGCAATTGTGAATGTACATAAGAGAGTAAAGATTAGAATTTTGAGTGTGTCATTGGGAGGAGGCTTGATTGGTGATAGAGGGATAAAGTGAGCACATGTATGTGCATAGGTGCATGTGAGTGCAGATGGATGTGTATGAATGTTTTAGTCTGAGTAATTGTCTAAGCATGTCTTATTTTATCTGTAAATGGGAGAGGGATGCATGTAGGGGTGTATGCAAAGTGTGGGCTTGCATCTTAGGTTCTGTATGTAATTGTGTGTGACATGGGGATTGTATAATTATGATTCTACTAGTGATTACAGTAGTGGTAAAGGTGAGCATGTGTCGGTATGCATGAGTGACTATGGCAGAGAACATTTGAGTATTTCCCAGTAGTTTTATGAGTTAGTGTCTAAGTGTATATGTGAATGTTAGTATGTGAGCCTGTGTCTTATGTAAGACATGGATCATAGTAAGCTTGGAAGGCAACATGGGCTAGTGGGAAGATAAACTGCCGCTGTTGCTGCAGTAGGATCTGGGAAGGTCGCAGCAGTGTCCCATGGGCACTCAGACCTCGGGCTTCACATCCTAGCTTGAGAGAGAGTAGAAAGAGAGACAGATCCTTTGGACCCTGGGAAGTCAGGAGGAACAGAAAAGTCCATTCTTACTGGGCATGTTAGCACGTCCCTCTAATCCCAGCATTGGAGAGGTAGAGGTGGGCTCATGTGTTCTGGCTATATAGAAAAAAACTAAGTAAACCTGGGTGGGACATTTTATGATGTAGATCAAAATGGGATCATGGGGACGTTTAAGACACATGAGATTAAAAAGTGAAATAGATGCATATTGTAAATTACTGCTGTTAGAATTATAGATTATATTGTCTAGAAACAGTATAAATAGATTAAATTAACTAATTTGAGTTACATACATTTTAAAGGTTTAAAAAATGCTGTGAAATATTTGTTGAGCTACCTTAAAAGCCTTCCTCCACTCTTCTCACAGTTCCCTTGTAAAGTAGCTTATTACCCAAAATGAACTAGTAGGTTATTTAAATGCAAGGGTTGTGCTCATGCTTTGATTTCTAGCGTCTTGGTTCAAGCATGTCTTGTCTCCTCTGGCAGCTCCTCCAGACAGACTGGTGTGCAGGGAGCAGCACCGGAGCTGGTGTACACTGGGCTTCGTGCGGAGCATTGCACTCACCCCGCAGGCCTGTGGTGCCCTCAGCTCCCCACGGTGGATTACGCTGCTCATGAAGGTTGTGGAGGGGCATGCACCCTTCACTGCTGCCTCACTGCAGAGGCAGGTAATGTGCTGCTAGCAAAGCCCAGTTCACTGAGAGATAGGCAGTACTGAAGCTCCCTGACCCTGTAACCATGTTTCTTCGTTGAGCAGTGAATGTAGCAAATAGCAGTAAGTAAAGCAGTAGATCTTCTGGCTGTGGCTGCTGAGGTTCTTGATTACTGCAGTCACTTAAGTTGCTAAATAAGTTTATTTGCCTTTTCACAACTGCTCTCTCTGCCCCGTTGAAATAGTAGTATGGTTGCCAAGAATTAAGTTTAAAGAACAGTTTCACTTAAATACACAAATTTTGAATTCCTGATAATCTTTTCTGTTAACCGGCTTGATTAATCATGAATGTCAAAGTTGTGCATCATTAATTTTATTAAGGGATAAAATAATGTCTTCTTTTGAAATTGTCATTTTATGTTGTCTCTGATCAGATCTTAGCTGTTCATTTACTACAAGCAGTTCTTCCGTCATGGGACAAGACAGACAGGGCACGGGACATGAAGTGTCTTGTGGAAAAGCTGTTTGGCTTCCTGGGCAGTTTGCTCACGACTTGTTCTTCTGATGTCCCATTACTTAGAGGTGAGTGGCTGTGCCTTTACTTGGTAGCCCAGTTTAATGAGCAGTGTGCCACATGAGTTTTCTCTCTGCTTCAGAATCCACACTGAGGAAGCGGAGGGCCCGGCCACAGGCTTCCTTGACTGCCACCCACAGCAGCACTCTGGCTGAAGAGGTGGTGGGGCTGCTCCGCACTCTGCACTCCCTGACCCAGTGGAATGGCCTCATCAACAAATACATTAACTCCCAGCTTTGCTCCGTCACACACAGCTGCTCTGGGAAGACTTCAGAAAGGGTGTGTTCCATGTCTTCAAAAGCATGCTGGGACTGTAGCTGTCAAGTTATCTTTTCAAATGTGAAGCATTTTTGTTTCAATATTTATTTAAGGGCATTTCAATGGAAATAATTATTGAAGAAATTAACAATTCAGAAAGGCATGTGTATGCCTGTAGTCCCAGCTGCTTGAAAGGATGAGGCAGAAGGTTTGCTTGAGATTTCAAGTCTGGGACAATGTAGAGAGATACTCTGTTTCCTAAAATAAATTTATAAATAGTAAATGAGATGAAGTGGCTTACGTTTAGCTAAACTCATAAGGACAGGCAGCTCTGAGGGATTTCCACTTCACACTTACTGTCTCCCTTCTGCACTAGGCCCTGTTAGAGGACTACTTCCCAGACTCTGAGAACCTTGAAGTGGGGGGCCTCATGGCCGTCCTGGCTGTGATTGGAGGGATCGATGGCCGACTGCGCCTGGGAGGCCAGGTCATGCATGATGAGTTTGGAGAGGGCACAGTGACTCGCATCACCCCAAAGGGCAGAATCACCGTGCAGTTCTGTGACATGCGGATGTGCCGAGTTTGCCCGTTGAATCAGCTCAAACCGGTATGTAGCTTTGCTGAGCTCTCCAGTGTTAGGGTGGCACTGAAACTGGCTTGTAATGTTAGAACTTGGAAGAACCTGTCCTTTATGTTGCCTTCTGGGAAGCTATGTGAATGAGGAGTTCCCTCTCTTCCTGTGCTAGCTTGTACTCCAAAGAAAGGCCCATCTCATAGGGAACATGCAGCCAGGGGACTTGTAGCCTCAATGACATAAAAGGGGATTAACAATCTATAAGGTAATTTTAAGTATTTAAGATAGGAGTTTCTAAAATGTATTTTTATTGAGTAATTTGACTTCTAAAAAATGTTTTTAGTTCTTTTGAGACAGTGTTTCCCTGTGTAGCTTTGTGCCTTTCCTAGAACTCACTTTGTAGACCAGGCTGGCCTCGAACTCACAGAGATCCACCTGGCTCTGCCTCCCGAGTGCTGGGATTAAAGGCGTGCACCGCCACCGCCCGGCTAAAAAATGGTTTCTTAAAAAATAATCTTTAGTTAGAAAAATGCTTTTTAATCATGTTGAATGTTATAGCTTAACAAGTTACTGTAACATAAGTCCATGACTTAGGGACAGTAGAGAAGGTTTATATAATTCTGATGTAACCCAAGTGCAATTTGACTGTAATTTTTTTAAATAAAACACGTTGATTATAATAGGAATAAATACATGTAGAAAATTTGGGATGTTCAGAAAATGTCTTAGCTTATAATTACCATCGTGATGTGTTATTGTTGACAAACTGGTAATAAAAACATTAATATAGATTGTATCTGTTGTATATACACTTTTATCTTCCTGTAGTATCTTTTCAGAATTTTCTCAGGTAGGATGTGACTCGGAGTATGCGTATTTAATTTAAATTCAGGGCTTATGCTCTAATAAGTTTTAGACTTGTTCATCTCATCAGCAACTCTTAGAAGGTTTTTGTGCCCTTTCTTCAGCTGCCTGCTGTGGCCTTTAGTGTGAACAATCTGCCTTTCACCGAGCCCATGCTTTCTGTCTGGGCTGAGTTGGTGAACCTTGCTGGAAGCAAATTGGAAAAGCACAAAACAAAGAAATCAGCGAAACAGGCCTTTGCAGGTCAGTACAGAGTGTTCCCGGTATAGTCTGAACCAGCATTGTTTGCCCGACAGTCAGAGCGGGTTCATGTGACTGTTGAAGCCTTTGAGTTCACATGGGCTTAGCGCTTACCAATCTATAGTTAGGAATATAAGATACTTTTTGGGTTTCCCTTTGGCCTCATATTTGGAACTCCATCATGTCTAACTGCCAGAGTTTATTCTTAGGAGACTTTTAGGATATTGGGTTCACTTTCCCTCTGCTGGCTGTCTGCTCAGGACATCCTCAGAGTCAGCTCTAAGGAACTTTGTCCTTGGATTCTCTTTGTTTTGTCTCTATGTGTGGTGGGCAACTTGCTTAAACCTTTCTTTCCTTTGGGTCTGGGTTATTACCCTCATGATTTTCTTCTTCCTGCCCCTCGGTTATTCTCAGAGTTTGTTTCTCTGCTTGCTCTTTATTCCATTGAAATCCATGTGGTTTTACTCGTCACCCCCAGCTCATTCTGTCTACTCTTTGAGCATGCTCCTGCAATTTACTCTCCATATTTGTTGTTGTTGCTCTAACATTTATAATGGTAAACACCTTTAAGTCTTGAAGTTCACAACTCTGAATGGAGGGCCTGCAGATATAAACAGCTATTTGTGTCAAATTCAGTCTGCTTTCTTCTAGTTGTCTCCATTTTTCTCATCATGGTGAACAAACTGCTTGCCCATTGGTCCAAGTTTAGTGTCCAAGGTCTCCTACAAATTCATTCTTTCAACCTACACTTGCTGTCCTGTCCCAAGGCTTCGTGCATCCCCTGCTCAGGAAAGTTGCTCCTAAGCAGACCACTTTGTGGTCCTTGGTCTGCTGTCAGGCACATGTGGCATGGCTTCATGTCACTGGATCAGAGAGTTCATTCTAGGGAAATGGCTTCAGTTAAACTAGATGCATCTGACAAAATTCCTCCTAGAAATATTGTAAGAAAATATGAAAATGTTTTATTTGTCTCTGGTTGAAATTTCAGTAATTTGGGAAACATTTAATGATGACAGTAAATGCTTATGTGGTTCTAGTTCAGCCTGTTAGCTCTTTCACTTAGCTCTTCCTCAGTGACAACAATTGTGTGTGATCAGTTCATTCCTGAAAGGCATGTCATTGCCTTCCTGTTGCAGAGGTGATGGTTGGGGAAGAGGAGAGACTGAACTGGATATGTGGTTCTTACTGGGTTCTTTGGTTCCGTAGGACAAGTAGACTTGGACCTTCTGCGGAGCCAGCAGTTGAAGCTGTACATCCTGAAAGCAGGACGGGCACTGCTTTCCCACCAAGACAAACTAAGGCAGATACTGTCTCAGCCGGCTGTTCAGGAGACTGGCACTCTTCACACAGGTATCTTTTAAAGAGGGAGGGTTTAAGTAGATTTGAAAGACAGGAAGATATTCTAGTAGAAAAATTTACCATGTATATGAATAAGCAGTTCATAAAAGGAGAATACAGGTGTCTTGTATGTGGCCTGACTGCCAGTCACCAACTGTAAATGCAGTTGTCATCTTACAAGATTTGTTTGTCTGAGGGAACGGAGTGTTCTGAGAAACTCTCGTGTCTGGCTGTTTAAGGTACAGGTGGGCCAGTGCATCACCTTTAGTAGAGGTATTGGCTTTTGAAAAGTAGAATGTACAAATTTTGTTTTCAAATTCAGATGATGGAGCAGCTGCATCCCCTGACCTTGGGGACATGTCACCCGAAGGGCCACAACCTCCAATGATCCTCCTGCAGCAGTTACTGTCCTCAGCCACCCAACCATCTCCTGTGAAAGCTATATTTGATAAACAGGAACTTGAGGTACACTTGTCTACCCTTGACAGTTTTCATTCAATATACTTGATTGGAACGACTGATTGACTACTCTGTACTGAAGCAGTCAGCACAGCATTTGACTACTAGTTCGTTTCCTTTTCCTACTTGCTTTTCCTATCTCTAACATGTCTTATTAATTCATTTTGAGATGCACTCGTAAATAAATCTGTACTTTCTGCAGTGCAGCTCGTAGAAGATGTTGGTTGTTCACTTTTTTTAGATGGTAGAGGTTAGATGAGGACACTTCCCCTAACATTCTTTATTTGCCCAGGCTGCTGCTTTGGCCCTCTGTCAGTGTTTGGCTGTGGAATCCACACATCCTTCAAGTCCAGGGTGTGAAGACTGTAGCTCCAGTGAGGCCACAACCCCAGTCTCCGTACAACACATCCATCTTGCTAGGGCTAAGAAGCGCAGACAGTCACCAGCTCCTGCTCTGCCTATTGTGGTACAGCTCATGGAAATGGGATTTCCTAGGAAAAACATAGAGTTTGCTCTGAAGTCGCTCACCGGCACCTCTGGGAATGCATCTGGTTTGCCTGGTAGGACTTTTTCTTGTCCATGCTTGCTTGTTTGTGGGTTTGAAGTTCATTGCTATTGGTCTTGATGGCAGCTGAGTGTTTTTGCTCATAGGTGTGGAAGCCTTGGTTGGGTGGCTGCTAGACCACTCTGATGTCCAGGTTACAGAGTTCTCGGATGCAGAAACAGTATCTGACGAGTATTCAGATGAGGAGGTGGTGGAGGATGTGGATGATACCCCTTACCCTGTGGTCAGTGGCTTCCATGTATCCTGCCTGTCTTACACGATGATTATCTTACATGCTACTTTTCTCCATTTTTTTTAAAGAACCAGTGGATCCCCTGTGAATGGTTCTACAAGATTTACCCACAATTCTGCTATGCACAGAACAAAGTTATCTGTTTTGCTGCTGAGATAATGATTGGGTTTTCCCCATTAAAATTTCATGTAGCTTTAAAACAAACCATTGATAATGATTAAGTGATGTTGGGTATCTTTTAGAAGATATTGAAAACACTGAAAAGTTGTGTCTCTTGTAGTCACAGTTACTCTGGAGGCCGAAAAAGGAAGGATTGATTGAACCTGAGAGTTCAAAGCCATTCTTGGCAACATTGTTAGACATTGTCTGGCTAAAATACATATGCTGGGGCCCTCTACAGAAAGAGGATGGTGAATTCAAGGATGGTTGGTGTTATGTAGAGCAAATTTCAGACTAGTCTTGGAAACATAGCAATACCCTCTGTCTTGAAAAAACAAAAATACCTTGCATGGTGCTACATGCCTGTAATACCACTTTGGAGACTAAGGCAGAAGGATCAGGAGTCAGAAACTAGCCTGTAATGCATAGTGAGACAACCCATCTAAGCAAACAATAAATCATTTTTGTGTGATCAACTGATGTTTGACCTGAGAAAATTGTTTTATAAAATTCATTTGTAAAAACTTTGAAAACTTTTGTATATTGAGAACTGTTAAGATTTATTTTGCCTAGAAAGATGGCTAAGAGGTTAAGAATATTTGTTGCTTTTGCAGAAGACCTGTGTTCAATTCTTAGCACCCACATGGTGGCCCACAACCATACGTCACTTTATCTGTTCTCTGTGGTACCAGACATGCATGTGGTGTACATACATATGTGCAGCCAAAACACTCAATAATATAATATAATATTTTATCTATCTATCTATCTATCTATCTATCTATCTATCTATCTATTTATTTATTTATTTATTTATTTTTACAAACGTTTGTTTTGCATACTGTGCTATTGCTATTAAGGTAGGAAGATCTTATAGAGAAAGCACAGTATCTCCTATTGCATTCATTTATATTATGGATTTCAGTGTGTGTTTGTTTTTTTTGTTGTTGTTGTTTGTTTGTTTTTTTCCAATAAGGTTTTACTATGTAGCTCTGGCTGGCCTGGAACTCACTATGTAGACGAGAATGGCCCCAAAGTCCCAGAGATCCATTTGTCTCTGCCTCCTGGGATTAAAGGTGTGTGCCTCCATGCCCAGCTGACAGTCTTTCTGAAGTGTATTTTTTAACTTCTTTTTTCAAATGTGTTTATGTCGTTTAGGCTGCTGGTGCTGTTGTGACTGAGAGCCAGACTTACAAGAAGCGTGCTGATTTCCTGAGTAATGATGATTATGCTGTGTATGTGAGAGAGAATGTTCAGGTGGGCATTGCTTAGAATGAGCCTTGTTCATCTTTTATCTGACAAATACTTGAGCATCTCCCATATGCTAAGCAATAGTTGAGTTGACAGAGGTCCCTGCCCTCTGGGAGCCTGCTGTCCTGTGAGTGAAAGACAGTCAGACTGGCCCAGTAAGGTCTGCTTATTAGAAAGAGATCTGGATACCATGGGAATGAGGAGGAAGAGACCAGAGAGGTAGCATTCTCTGGTTAGATCTATGTTGGGAAGGTTCAAAGAGAACATGAAGTAGGACTAGAGAGTGTCTGGACTCATGCTGAGACTTTGGTAAGAAGGCTTGCTAGGTTCTTCTCTTGACAACAGTCTGTTACTGGGTGGACACTCATCTTGCTTCTTCTGCAATAAGTTCACCAAACCTAGACCCATTATAGACCCATGTGATGGTGAATTTTCTAACTTACTTAATGCTTTTGGATTTATTAGTTCAGGTTTTCGTTGATAGATTTTTTTTCCTTTTTAATCAACTCTAGTTGTATTACAGTTCTTGTAGGAAAGGCAGAATAAACACCATATTTATTTTCAGTGATATTAGAGCTTTATCTATTCAGTTTTCTCAATGATGCATTGGTGGTCTGCTGAAGGTGACCAAGAAGCTTTGGATTGCTTATTATCACCGTGATGAATTTATTAGCTGTAGGATGTTTGAGCTGTTATTCATGATGATCAGAGTGTTCTTTTGTGTGAACACCATAATCTGTAGCTACAGTGTTTTATGGCAGAAGATGATACAGGCTCGTGTGTATATTTCCCAGAGAGATCTGTTTCCACTTATGCTAAATGCTACTTATCTTAGTTTGCTTTCTGCTACTGTGATAAAGCATCTAATCAAAAATAACCTGAGAAGGAGAAGGTTTATTTGGCTTACATGCACCAATCACAGCCGGTCAAGTAGGGAACCCAGGGCCGGGACTCAAGGCAAGACTCTAGAGACAGGAGCTGAAGCGGAGGTCATGCAGAAATTCAGCTTACTGTCTTTGCTCCCCACAGCTTGCTCAGCTTACTTAGATCACTTGTCCAGGAATGGCAGTGCCCACAAACAAACATCAGTCATTAATCTAGAAAATGACTCACAGACATGCCCACAGGCCAGCCTGATGGAGGCAGTTCCTCAATTAATGTTCCCTCTTCTTCTTAGGTGACTCTAATTTGTGTCACGTTGATAAACTAACCAGCACAATATTTTTAGTTTATTTCTGGGTGCTGAATAAAATATTTTTCTGAAGAATTGAGAATACTACTTATATACATTGTATCTTTTGTCTAGGTGTACTTGACTGGACTTTCCATTTCAATTTTAGGTGGGAATGATGGTTAGATGCTGTCGAACATATGAAGAAGTATGTGAAGGTGATGTGGGCAAAGTCATCAAACTGGATAGAGATGGATTACATGACCTTAATGTGCAGTGTGATTGGCAGCAGAAAGGGGGTACCTACTGGGTTAGGTATATTCATGTTGAACTTATAGGTGAGCACACTCCTTGTTAATGTATTACATTTCTTAGAGACATGGTTCCCAGAAAGTGAACACTAATCATAGTGTGTTTGCTAATGAAATCTTCAGGCTATCCTCCACCGAGTTCTTCTTCTCACATCAAGATTGGTGATAAAGTACGGGTCAAAGCTTCCGTTACCACACCAAAATACAAGTGGGGATCTGTAACTCATCAGAGCGTGGGGCTTGTGAAAGGTAATAGCCAAGCAACAAATGCTTTGTTAAAGAGTATAGTTTTCTTATATTTATGTATGCATTTAGCATTTATCTCTTTTTACTAAGGTATCAAAAGTTTAATGACTATGTCTGAGAAAAACAATAAAGGACAGAAATAACAGACATAAAAATAGCCAGGTTAAACACAACAGGTTCTGCTATAAAGAGAAAACAGACATATGTCACCATTCCTGATTATTTTATCTTTTAAACACTTGGATGCCAGAATACTGGTGTTTGCCCAGTGTTTAGGGCCATTGTTAGAACTTCTCAGGTTACAGAAGAGCAATGACTTCTTTTATAGTTTACTTTTTGTAAGGTTTTTTTTTTTTTTTTGCTTAAAAGATTCTTAAATGTCAAAACAAATAAAAAAATCTTTTTTAAAAAAAGATTGTGGCTGCTAAGTCACTGTTTTGACAGAAGATTGCTCTTAAAGGATGGAAGGTTTTAGCATTACTGATCTGGTTTTATTTCCTAATATATGAAGGTTCTAAGAGCAGTTTTGACTTTCTGTAATTAAAAGCTTGTTATTGTGGAGATTATAAGCATAAATAAAAGAGTATAGTATACTGAGCATCTGTACCTTCTCATGAGTGCAGCCACAGTTGACTCATTCTTCCTCTGCTGGAGCTAGCTGATGACTTTTCATCTCTGAGTATCTTAGCTTGTACCTCCAAGGGAACATTCTTTATAAAGTGTGAATAGCTGCAGCCCAGTACCACAGAGCGACAGGAGTTGAGCTGTATGCTTATGTTGACTTTAAAGGTGTCTCAGGTAGTTTCTGTCCTTTGCTAGCTTTCAGTGCCAACGGGAAAGATATCATCGTGGACTTCCCCCAGCAGTCTCACTGGACTGGGTTGCTGTCCGAAATGGAGTTGGTGCCCAGTATTCATCCAGGGGTCACGTGAGTTGCTGGTTTTATGATTACTAGATTTGTTTGAGGAGGAAGAGTTTTCTTTTAAAATGATTTATTTATTTATTTATCTACTTTTAAAACAGGTGTGATGGCTGTCAGACTTTCCCTATCAATGGATCCAGATTCAAATGCAGGAATTGTGATGACTTTGATTTTTGTGAGACATGCTTCAAGACGAAAAAACACAACACCAGGCATACTTTCGGCAGGATAAATGAGCCAGGTAGAGCTGAATGCTTACATTCTCTCTTCCATCAAATACCACTATGAAGTAATTACTGAAGTTTGCTGTTAGGGTCATGTGTGTACAGTGAGTGTTGTAGAAGGAGCACAATTAGAGAGAAGGGGCAGTCTGATCCATTTCCTCCCCCAGAATTTCCCTACTTCTTTCTTTTAGAGTGGTAAGGTTTGCTTGTCTGAATTTCCAGAAGAAATGTTAGAATTATTTCCAGAAACTAAGAGCATGTTTAGTTGGAAGCAGTGGAAATTGGTGGAGTATAAGTTTTCATTTGTGTTACATATTTTTATTAATGTGAAATGCACAGAGCATAGAATTTGCCATTATAAATTTACAGTGAATGTGTTAAGTATGATGATGTACGACTGTCTCTACTATGTATTTTCAAAAGTATTTGTGTCCACCAAACATTAACATTAACTTCCTCATCTTCTCCTTCCTATTCCTGGTGTCTTAGTTAGGCTTTTTATTACTGTGATCAAACACCATGACCAAAAGCAACTTAGGGAAGAAAGGATTTATTTAATTTTACAATTTACAAATTTGTAATCCAGGGAAGTCAGGGCAGGAATCTGGAGGCAGGAACTGTATCAGAGGCCATAGAGGAGTGCTGCTTGTTGGCTTGCTCCCACCCCTGGCTTGTTCCCATCTCTGGCTTGCTGAGCCTGCTTTCTTTTTGCACCTAGGACCACCTGACCATGGGTGGCACCCATTAGGGGCTAGGTTCTCCATATCAGTCAGTACTTAAGAAAATGAGGGGCTTGGACCTGACTCAACTGAATGTACCAGGCTCTGCTGACTCCCCAATGGAGACCTTGCCTTGGAGAGGTGGAAATGGGGGGTGGGTTGGGAGGGAAGGCTGGGGGTGGGAGGAAGGGGGAGAGGGGGATCTGTGGTTGGTATGTAAAATGAATAGGAAATCTCTTAGTAATGATAAAAAGAAAGAAAGAAAATGTATTGCGAACTTGCCCACAGACAAATCTTACGAAGGTATTTTTTCAATTGATAGTCCCTCTTCCCAAATGACTCAAGCTTATGTCAGCTTGTCTTTCTGTGTCTGTGAATTTGTGTGCTTTAGGTAGATCATATAGGCAGAGCTATGAAATATTTACTCTGCTGATTAAAGTATTAGTTTACCTCACTATCTTCAGGGTTATCTGTGTTGTAATGTTTAATCAGAATATGTCTTACATAGTTGGTAGTTACAATTTTCCACTGTATGTGTATACCAAGTGCTTTTTTCCATTTATTTATTCATGACCATTTAATATTTGTCTTCCATGTTGGCTGTTGTGAATGATGTAGGCATTAACATTGGTGTGCATGTATCTGTTTGTGTCTTGGTTTTAAATTGTTGGCTGTGTACCTTGGAGCTACTGCCAGAATGTTTCACCAGTAGCTGTGCTATTTTATATAACCGTTAGCAATGTAGCAGCATCTGGCTAGTTCACATCCTTTTTAGCATTTGTAAGTCTTTAGGGTTTTTATGATGTCCTTCATACTAGGTAAGAAATGTTTTCTTGAGTTTTGACTTAAATTTCCCTAATGACAAAATAATTTGTCAAGTCTGTGCTTATGTGTGTTGTTTTGGCTGTTTAAATATATCCTTTCTGTGGAAAATTGTTTTGCACTATTTTTTTTTAATTTTTAATTTTTATTTTATTTTTTTAATGATTACCTAGCAGGATTGCTCAGCCACTACAGGCTCTAGCTGGACAAAGCTTGTGATCCAAGTTTGATTCCCCTACATCAGTGGTTCTCAACTTGTGGGTCTGACCCTTGGCGGGGCGGATTGTCTAATGACCTTTTCACAGAGCACCGGAAAACACAGAAATTGATATTACAATTCACAACAGTAGCAAAACTACAGTTATGAAGTAGCAATGAAAATAATTTTATGATTGAGGGTTACCACAGCCTGAGGAACTATATTAAACGTCTTAGCATTAGGAACATTGAGAACCAGTGCCCTACATGAATTTTGGGGTGCATTTTTCTACTCCTGATTTTAAAAAAGCCACTTGGGTATTCATAAGGCTTGTATTGAATCTGTGTGCTTTAGACATGACATTTTCAACATTCCGTTTCCTGGCCCATGTATGGGAGAAATCTTTGTGTTTGCCTGACCATTCAGTTTCTGTCAGCAGTGCTTTTGTAGTTTTCATTATATAGACGGCAACATTGTCTAAATTATTCCTGAGCATTTGCTTTTCATGCTATTTTAAATGGAGTTGTTTTCTTAATTTGTGTTGCTGTTGTGAGGATGTGTGTAATAAACTGATGTGTAAGTACTGTATTTTGCTAATCTTATTAGCTCTAACGTGTGTGTGTGTGCGCGTGTGAGAGAGAGAGAGAGAGAGGGAGGGAGGGAGGGAGGGAGGGAGGGAGGGAGGGAGGGAGGGAGGAAGTCAGGCTAGCCTCACACTGGCTATGTAGTGGAGCCTGTTGTTGATCCTCTTGCCTCTGTCTCCTTAGTGCTGAGATTATAGGCATGCACTAGTCTCCTCATAGTTTTGAGTAGTATTTTTCCTGGGCATTTTCTTTCATCACTTTAAAAATTCTGTGCCATTGGAATTTGCTTTGGTGTCTTTCTGTTAAAGTCAGCTAAAAGTCTAATTGTAGGGCTATTAATCCCCATGTATTTATTTCCTCTTAATCCGATTTTGAAATAATATCTTTGTATTAATGTGTATAAATTTTGCATGTGCATAGAGGCATGCTTTTTATATTTACAAGTATTATGTTCACGTCTTCATTTTGTGGCATGGTAGTTTGGGTTAGTTTTAGAAAATTGTCCATCACTCCATCTTTTTTTCACATGTTGACTTTGCTGTATTTTTCTTCTATTTGGGGCACACTCTTTGATCTGTATTTGCTTTTGTCTCAATCTTTTTTTTTTTTTTTTTGTGAACTGTTGCTCCTCAGTTCATGCTAGGTGTTTTAGTACCTCTTCATTGGAGACTTACTCACCTTTTTAAAATTTGCTCATGAAATTCTTAGTTGTATTGTTACATTTATTCTTTTATTTTTATTTTTATTTCTGGTTTTTCGAGACAGGGTTTCTCTTTGTAGCCGTGGCTATCCTGGAACTTACTCTGTAGCCCAGGCCGGCCTTGAACTCAAAGAGATCTGCCTGCCTCTGCCTCCCAAGTGCTCGGATTAAAGGTGAACTTCACTACCACCTGTTGTCAGATTTTTCTTTGGGCCGCCAACTCACAAATAATGACGCTAAACTTATTATTAATTATGAAAGCTCAGCCTACAGCTTAGGCTAGTTCCTAATTAGCTCTTATAACTTAATTAACTCATTCATATTAATCTACATTCTATCATGTGTTACCTCTCTTCCATCTTACACCTCCCGTTTCCTCTCTGTGTCTCCTGGCATCTCCTACATGCCTAGATTCCTCTTCCTCTTCCTTTTTCTCTCAGGAAATCCCTCCTCTACCTCCTGCCTAGCCAATGACCATTCAGCTTTTTACTACACCAATCACAGCAATACACCTTCATACAGTGTACAAATATCCCACAACTATCTGGCTACATTTATTCTTTTTCGTGTGTGTGTGTGTGTGTGTGTGTGTGTGTGTGTGTGTGTGTGTGTGTTGTCTTTGTTAGTCTATTTTTTATTTTATTTTTGGTGTTTTAAGTCACTTTCTTTGTGTCCTTGAAATATGGTTACTTTGGGTGCAAGTATATCTCTGTGTATCATTTGCATGCCTGGTACCTTCAGAGGCCAGAAAAGATCATCAGATTGCCTGGGACTGGAGTTACAGATGGCTATGAGCTACCATGTAGAGCCTAGGAATTAAACCTAGGTCCTTTGGAAGAACAGCCAGTGCTCTTAACTACCATCCCATGGCCCTTGTGTTTTAAAAATTGTTTCTGGAATTAGTTTGGGCCTAATACTTATTTTGTTCAAAGAATGGGGGAAGAGAGGGTTATTTTGTCAGATACTAGCAATAAATACCCATTTGAGCTTATTTTTATCAACTATCATTGACTGACATAGTTGTTTGTTGAACTGTAATCTATTAAACAAACAGAAAAGAAAGCACCTCCCAAACCTAACATCACTTCATAGTTTACTCTTCCTTTGTACTTCCTGTTGGGATCTCAAATGCAGCTTGGTTTCTGTGGCTACTCACAACCTTTTTGGTCCTTTCTGATAGGTGATAAAAGGATCTGTGAGATCCAGGTCATGTCTTCTCTGTACACTTGTATTTATCCCTAGCCTTCTTTAGATGCTGGCCTTAATTCTTTTCTAGCTCATTATTTATGGTACTTTCAAACAGAGGTTTGCTTACTTTGCCTTGTCTGGTTCTTCTAGTTGGGAAAGTCTAGGTGAATGTCTGAGTTTACCATTAATGGATGTGTAAATACTTTACAAAGTTGATCTTTAACTCTGAATTTATAAAAGTATTTTTATATTTATTTTTTTTGTGGTGCTGGAGATTGATTCTGGGGCATCCTGTATGCCAGGCAAGCACTCTCCCACTGAACTACTCCCTCAGATCCTAAAAGCAGTTCTAATAATATTTTGTGTGTGTGTGTGTGTGTGTGTGTGTGTGTGTGTGTGTGTGTGTGTGTGTGTGTGAGAGAGAGAGAGAGAGAGAGAGAGGGAGAGAGAGAGAGAGAGAGAGAGAGAGAGAGAGAGAGAGAACCGACACAGGTTGTTTGGAAATACATTGCCCTATTATTACCTGAGAAGATTTAAGTGGAATGAATTACAGCGTTATGCAGACTTCATCTCTCAAATTGATATAAAATAATAATGTTTTTAAAGGCCATTTTTGGTATTAACTAGCTCTTTTTAAATTCAAAGATACTTAAACAATAGTATAGTTAGAAGCTCTTGGCTGTGTAGTCCTCTTGGTTTCTCAAATGTGGAAGCTCTGTCCAGTCCCACAAGTGTTTACCCTCTGTGTGGCTCCATGCAATAGGACAGTCTGCAGTATTTTGTGGCCGTTCCGGGAAGCAGCTGAAGCGATGTCAT
Organism: Peromyscus eremicus; assembly: GCF_949786415.1. Classification (NCBI taxonomy): domain Eukaryota; kingdom Metazoa; phylum Chordata; class Mammalia; order Rodentia; family Cricetidae; genus Peromyscus; species Peromyscus eremicus. The sequence goes on along the minus strand of NC_081416.1, from coordinate 142,774,373 downwards.
AGCAGCCAGCCTGGAATGCTTCTAGACAGCTGGTCCCGAATGGTGAAGAGCCTGAATGTGTCATCCTCCGTAAACCAGGCTTCTCGTCTCATTGATGGCAGTGAGCCCTGTTGGCAGTCTTCTGGGTCTCAAGGGAAGGTAATGTTTGTGGGGTGTGTCAGGAAATACTCTTGATTTGGAAGGTGGATTGTAGACCTTTGCAATGAACTGAAGAACCTTTAGCTTTGCTGATACCCCCTCAACGCTCATTTTCATATTTCAGTTCATAAATAATTTTAAACATACAGAGTAGTATATTGTGTATTATTGTTAGATTTTTAAACACTATGAACAACAGATTTTATTAAGTGACCAGTTTTTTTGTATTTTCATGTATAAAATATTAATTCCTGTTATACTTCTAGTTAGAAGTTATTCTAACATACAGATGAGTTTTGGGGATTGTACTAATACTGTTTGTACCTTGTGTGCCAACAGGGCGGATGTGATGGGAAGGGGACATTTTCTTTATCTCAGCTCTAATGTTTTCTGTGACCAAGCCTTGGTATAAAAGGACTAACCCTGGTCAGAAGTCTATGAATGTATCATTTATATGACTTGGAGTAAGACTTTGCTCTAATCAGCAAGTGGTGGGGAGGATGTTCTTTCTTCCAGAGTAAGGGTAGATTTTCACTCCATATTTTGTATTTAAAATCTCAGGTTCAGGCTTCAATGATACTATTTTATTTTACTTTAACTTAATGCCTTTATTTATTTGTATGTGTGCATGCACGTGGGGTTCAAACTGGTTGGTTTTCTACCATGTAGGTTCTTGGGGTTGAACTCAGGTTCCTAGGCTTAGCAGCAAGTACCTCTGTCCACTGAGCCACCATGCTAGCTCCTACTCATAACTTTTAGCAGCTAAATATAACTTAAATTTTGGTAACTGAGAGTATATTTTTTTCTTCTCTTTTTTAAAAAAGCACTGGATTCGTTTGGAGATTTTCCCAGATGTTCTTGTTCATAGATTAAAAATGATAGTAGATCCAGCAGACAGTAGCTACATGCCATCCCTGGTTGTGGTGTCAGGTAATTGAATTCATTTCCTCTAAAAGAAGCCTTTCCTTCCTTATGTTTAATAAACATTGTTTGTTTGATTTCTTTACTTTTTTTTTGTCCTAGGTGGGAATTCCTTAAATAACCTAATTGAGCTAAAGACCATTAATATCAACCAAACTGACACCACTGTGCCCCTGCTAAATGACTGTGCAGAGGTGAGTTATAGTCTTTTTTCTTTTTGTGTGATTTCATGTAGGACATAGATGACAATTATGTGTTAGCACTCAACCCAGGTTTTTCCTTCTTAAATGATTTACGTATTTCAATGCCTTATTTTATACAGTTAACTTTTGGAAAAGAAGCAAAACTGATTTTACTTTTCACTGTTGGTAATATGCATAGGTTCATATTCCTAGTACTCTTTAAAATAACTTTGATTGGAGTTACTCTTTTTTGTTTGTTTGTTTTTGTTTTGTTTTTCAAGACAGGGTGCTCTGTGTAGCCCTGGCTGTCCTGGAACTCAATCTGTAGATCAGGCTGGCCTTGAACTCACAGAGATCCACCTGCCTCTGTCTCCCGAGTGCTGGGATTAAAGGCATGTGCTACCACCACCCAGCTGAAGTTACTCTTTACATCCACACATATTTGTAAACACTTAGTATCTTTTCCTTAGTGGTAGATTTTCTGACCATATTTATGATATTGAAATTGCTTCTTTGTCGCTGTACCCTGTGCTTCAACTGCTGAACTTGTGAAGTAGTAATAAAGTAACTTGCAGAAAGAATATGAGTTTATTGTGTCTCTTGAAAATCCATCTGGCAAAGGTTTTCTGTAAGCCTGTAGGCTGGCTGTTCCCTCTGCTCATGGTTTCTTTTGCTGTGCAGAAACTTCTTGTACTTCCATTTGTTAACTCTTTGAGGCTGTTAGCTCTACTATTGGTGTTCTTTTTTTTTTTTTTGGTTTTTCGAGACAGGGTTTCTCTGTGTAGCTTTGCGCCTTTCCTGGAACTCACTTGGTAGCCCAGGCTGGCCTCGAACTCACAGAGATCCGCCTGGCTCTGCCTCCCGAGTGCTGGGATTAAAGGCGTGCGCCACCACCGCCCGGCTTTACTATTGGTGTTCTATGTGGAAAGTTCTTGTGTATACCTATGTGAAATGTTTTCTCTGCATTTCCCTTTAGCAGTTTCACTATTTCCAGTTACTCTCTAGTTCACTTTAAGGTTTGTGTCGAGTGAGATAAGAATCTTCTTAGTCTTCTGCAGGTAGACATCAGTTGTGTTTAATAAGTTGTATTTTTTCCAATGTTGGTTTTTGACACCTTTTTTGAAGAACAGCTGTGTGAGTTTATTTCTGGGTCTTCCGTTCTGTTTTATTTGTTTGCATGTTGGTTTTTTTACCAGTACCATGTAGTCTCTGTCACTGTAGCTCTATGGAGTAATTTGAGGTCCTGTATTATGATACATCTGGCAGTGTTCTTTATGCGTAGAATTGCTTTGGCTACCCAGGTTGTTTTTATATTTCCATAGAATTTTAAGATTTTTTTTTTTACTTCAGTTAATATCTTTGCAACTTTGAAGAAGATTGTATTGAATCTCTTAATTACTCTTGGTAACCTAGCTGTTTTTATATTAACTCTACCAATCCAGGAGCATGGGAGTCTTTCAGTCACCTAGTGTTGTCTTCTCTAGGCGGTGGTGAGGAAGGAAGATTTTAAGTGTTGGAAATGTTCAACTTCAGATTCTTCCACCTCTTTCTAGTGTGGTTTGCTGAGGTCTAGTTAACTTGAAGTTCTGCCTCCAATTTCCAACAGCCCACACTGTCTCTCCTGGCAGCTCATTCTCATGCTTTCCCTGGGAGCTAGGAGTCCCTTCAGGGCACTTCCTGGCAGGGTTCAGCTCTGACTGTGCTTCTTGGTGTGGTCAGATGAGCTAACTGGCTTCTTTGGGGGCAGAAAATAAAACCTGTTTTCTGTAGTTCGTTCTGTTATTTCTCCATTGAAGGCCTTTCATCTTGGCCGCCTTCTACCCAGACTCATGAAATCCCAGATGCACTTTGTAATCTGCCATCTTCCCAGAATCTCAGTGTCTGTTTCTTGGGTCTGAGAAGTCTGTAGCTCATTCTTTTCTCATCTAGTATCACAGGTACATCGAGATTGCAATCAAACAGTGCAGGAGCTCAGGAATTGACTGT